>NC_061509.1:201372366-201464866 GCF_022539505.1 Lolium rigidum
TAGGCATGGCCATTACCCCTTTCCGAATAAGGCGGTCAAGCCTACCACGGCCCACGAGCTACACGCGTCTCAAGCATACCCTCACCGCCGATAGGCCCGGCCCTCGTCCCCGGCCTGCTCGTCCACCCGCCTACGATGTAAGTTTTCCTCATTTTCATCCTCTTTCCGGTTTTCCTTCCTACATGGCTAAGTGTTGACGAGATTCATTGTTTCTGAAATTGTAGCCTGAGTTCGAGGCGGCCTTTGAATCCTATAATGAAGTGTATCAGCAGGCCGCTGCGCAGTGGAATAGGCAGAATACGGCCTACATGGCGTATAGAGGAGTAAGTTTGAATCTTTCTTCTCGCAAGTAGATGACAAGTCTCAGTTTGATGCTTTATTTCTGCAAAGCCTGACTTGTAACCTATCTTGCGAGGACCGATGACTTCTTTGTCTAGTGGTACACCGTCACCGGCTCAAGTTCCCATGGCGGGGGACATGCCTATCATGCCATCGAGGGCAACTTTCGCTATGACTTACTACGGATCCACACCGGTAAGTTCCTTGCCAAACCTGTAGTTACCACTTTCCTTTGCCTCGCAAGTTGCTAACATGTAGGGAACATGTAGGGAACGGGATGCTCCGGGAACCAGGCCTCGCGGGGTGGGCGCGAGGTCACACCGGTTCATGAAGGTGGTCGGTCTCCTGGGCGTTCTGCTGGTGCCTCTCCGTCGACTACTCCTGGGACTACTCCCGGTGCCTCTCCGTCGACTTCTCCTGGGCGTACTCCCGGTCCTTCTCCAGGTGGTTCTTCTGCAGCTTCTACCGGAGCGCAACCCCGGGCTTCTCGTTTCGCCAATGATGAGGGTGGATTTACCCCGCCCGGGTCCTTCATGCGCTAGTCAGCTCACACAATCTATGTGCTTGCTTGCTACTATTATGTATTTGGATGACATGGCACTCTCCTCTTGTATGCTATTATGTGCACCATGTATGCTACTATGTGGATTTTATGCTATTTATGTGAATTATGGTGAATTTGGATGAATTTCGAGGGCAATGCCGCAGGTCTATGCCTAGGGCATTGCCCTCGGCGTAGACCTCCGCCTGGCAGCGTGCCGCGTGTCCCCTGCATGGCCCATGCAGACGCCGAGGGTCTGGCCGTCGGTGTAGACGCCGCAGATGGAAGCCTCGCGACGCGCCACGTCGCTCCACGACGCCCAGATGGCGTGGCTACGCCGAGGGCAAAACCGTCGGCGTCTGATGCACCTCTGTTAACGGCGACGACGCGCCGTGTCCAGACGCCGAGGGCAGCGACGCCGAGGGTGAGGTTGCACCGTCGGCATAGGCGGCGTACGCCGACGGCCGGGCCTACGCCGACGGCACGGTGCCATGTGCCGAGGGACCTGGACGCCGAGGCGATATGCCGAGGGCTGCCGTCGGCGTAGCCTACGCCGAGGGCCAGGCGTGGCTACGCCGATGGCAGCCGGCCGTCGGCATAGCGGCGCATTCCTGTAGTGAAAATCTCGCTGAAAAGTGGAAATTCCGTTAAATAACAGTGTATGATAAAATAAGCTTGGATGATGTTTTTATGAAGAAGCTTTCTGGGGCGAGGTGGTTAAGGACCCATAGAGCCTCACGTGGTCTTGAGTTTGAGTAGCCCGCAAAATTTCATTTTATCACTTTAGTCTGCTTTTTTTTGCTTAAAGATAAAGAAAGATGGGGGACTGTGATTCAAGCACTCAGCCTACTACTATTTGACGGGACGGTCTTACCATTGCGTTACATAAGCAGCAATGCTAATATACTGCTAGAAATTTCGGTTTGGTGTTAAAAAATTAAATTCAAATTTTATTTGAATAAACTCGTACGGAAAATTCCCAAGATTTTCGAGATTTCCCAGTCACCGAATCTTCCGGTACCCTTCGATAAAAAAAATTGTCACCAAGAGAAAAAAAAACCTTGAGTGATGCTACCTTTCATGACACATGAACCTTTATAGGACAGTGTCCAGCCTGCTGCTTTCTACTGTTGTGAAATGATAGGCACGGGGTGCTGGCATTGTTTTGTCTTGCATGGGGTCGGCCGATTCTCCATGACTCCGTTGGTGCCGATTTTGCCATGCATGAAACTGGTGGCGATGGACGTGTCGCTGTTGATTTCCCTATAGGGAGGAACACGGTACGAGAGAATTTCCAGCCATCACATTTATTGAACACTATTTTCAGATGGACAAGTGTGTCAGTGAAACCGGGGAATGTGTCCGAGCGGACGCGGTTACCGCCTTACCGGCCGGTCGCTGACGCCTAGCGCACACAATGCTCAGCCCCGACCATCCAAACAGACACGCTGGACCTTCTATTTTAGGCTGCTTGGGTGACCGTACGGACACGTGGACGGAGCACCGTATTCGCGTGTTCGTTTTGGGTCGCGCGCTGCGTTCAACGCGGCTAGATTTGGGTCGCGGTCATAGAAGTGGTGGCTATTTGCCTCTAAATTCACTATAAAACATAAAAAATTATAAATATATATAAATAAATTTAAATGCTCAAAATTTATTACATAACATTATTGTCCACGCTTTCAATGACAAATTATTATTAAAAAAATGTAAAATGATACAAATGGCCTAGGCATTGTTTTCTTCGGATTTTTCTTCATTGTTGCCAACATGCGCCCACATGTGCTCGACCAAATCAGCCTGGAGCTAGTTGTGTACAGCTAGATCCCGAATTTCGTGGTGCACATAGAGGATATCCTGGAATGATGCCGGACCACCTTGAGGAGTAACCAACTCTCCCTGGCCATCTCACTCATTATCAAACAGTGAACCATCTCGCTCTACCTCAACAATCATGTTATGCATGATTACACGAGTGGTAATCACCTCCCACAGACTTTGAACACTCTACGCTCTAGCAGGGTGTCTGACGTTAGCCCAACGAGCTTGAAGGATGTCAAACGCCTGCTCGACATCTTTCCGGGCTGCCTCTTGCTCTTTGGCAAACCTTGCCTCCTGCTCTGAGTTGGGACGCCGGATTGTCTTCACGAGTGTAGCCCAAGGTGGATAGATACCATCAACAAGGTAGTACCCCTTGTTGTAGTGGTGGCCATTGATCACAAAATCCACATCACGGGACTGACTATATGCTAGCCTATCAAATACCAGAGAGCGCTGCAGCACATTGATTTCATTATGCGAGCCGGCCATTTCGAAGAATGAGTGCCAAATCCATGTGTCATGTGAAGCAACAGCTTCAAGAATCACTGTGCACCCCTCAGAATGGCCGTTGTACGCCCCTACCAACCAAAGGGGCAGTTCTTCCACCTTCAGTGCATGCAGTCTATAATGCCAAGCATCCTAGGAAATCCCCTGAAAGCGTTGATTGACAACAGACGGGATGTGTCCTCTGCATTGGGTTGCCGCAGATATTGTTCTCCGAACGCACCGATCACTGCTCTGCAGAACCTGTACATCGCTTCGAAGCAGCTCGACTAGCTCATGCACGTGTACTCATCTACGAAATCACCGGCAACACCATATGCGAGCATCCTAATCGCTGCCGTGCATTTGTGATACGAAGAGAGGCCTACCTTGCCAATTGCATCCACTGTGGCGCAGAAGTAGTTGTCGTAGACCTTGACGCCATCCATTATCTGGGTGAACAACAGTCTGGACATCCGAAAACGACGACGAAACATGGCCGGCGTGAAAAATGCCTTGCGGTAGAAGTAGTCGTAGAAGAGTTGGTGAAAAATGCCTTGCGGTAGAAGTAGTCGTAGAAGACTTGGTCGTGGCCGCGTTCTCTTTTGCGGTCCAAGGCGGCCACGCGCCCCGGCAAGGACCCCCGGTACACGGGGATCTGCGAGACATTGTGCTCGTGGATGATCAGTGCAGCGTCCGTGAGAAAGTCATCGTCGGACTCCTCGTCTGACGACGTGTCGATGAAGTTCCTGAAGAAGTACTCGTCGTCGCTATCCATGATCAACAGATGAAATGGGACAAATTTTAGATCGCCCATTTCATCGAACACCTCGCAGGTGGAGGCCATCCAATGCGTCCGTAGGGACCTGCAGTCAATGGCCGTCCCGGCGGACTAGCGGCCTGGAAACACGATGCACGAGAGCTCACCTCTGGCGGCAACGCCGAAGCTGCTGACGCTGGGAGGTCTCACGACGGCGAGAGGACAACAGCGTCGGTGACGGTGTCCTCTGACTCTGCTACGAGGCCGCGAAAGCAGCGCGGAGCCGCGTCATATGCTTCCGCACCGCTTGTCGGCGTCTCGACGATGGTGGCCGGCATCGACAGCGCTCCCAAATCGTCGATCCTGAGGTGGCGGCGGAGCGGTGGGAGATGTGTGCAAGGGGGGCTGTGTTTTGGGAGGCAGACATGCGGGCCAGGGGAGGACAAGGGGAGGACGCGAGCAGCTAGTGATAGGAGTCCGCGGCTACGCAAACGTGGCCCATATTTGGGCCGGCTTTGGGTCATCCCAGCCGTCGCGGCCATCCGTTTTAGGGATGGGTCCGCACGCTGGGCCGGGTTTTTGTCCGATTCGACCCATCCGGACGCGCGGGCGCGGGATGGGTCGCCGCGTTGGAGATGCCCTAATATACTCCAACGGGCTCACACATATTGGATATTCAAAGTTGTTGCACGCGTCCGTTTCCGTCGGTCCACGGACAACAAAATGATTGTGCATGGCCACGATGACCGTTTACGTTTGGGACATCCCTCCGACACTTTTTTGGCTGATAGTGTCAAGGTCGGTAATGGCGGTTAACGTCCTACCGAGGCCTGCCGCCGGCGATTGCGTGCAAAGGCGGTGAAGCACCGCCAATACATTGGCACGTTTCACCACCGCTTCGATCACGGTCGATGTTTCCCGCCCTGTCGTGGGTATATATGGTGCAGGCTAAAGGTCGAGGAGAGCACATCCGACCCAACCGTAGAAATCATCCATGGCCAAGCACGACTGCCCATGGGCTCCATTTGTTCACATGGCCCGTGGCGTCTTCCCCGATGATCCTTACCTCGCCTCTGTCCACGCGACGGAGGCGTTCGATGAGGAGCACACGGCCGCGTATGCGCTGAGTAGCTAGAGGCAAAGACGTACGCGGAGTCGGAGGTGGCGAATGCCTGGGCGGAGGAGGCGGTGGCGGCAG
This sequence comes from Lolium rigidum, assembly GCF_022539505.1. NCBI lineage: Eukaryota > Viridiplantae > Streptophyta > Magnoliopsida > Poales > Poaceae > Lolium > Lolium rigidum. Next base: position 201,377,509 of record NC_061509.1, read on the forward strand.
ATGCAAGGGCGGAGGAGGCAGCGGTGCAGGCGGCGACCATGGCTGACCTCCAGGCGCAACTCGCAGAAGTCAGGCCGGAGCTCGCGGCGGCGAGCACGGCGGCCATTGCCAACCTCTAGGTGGACCCCAAAGCGCCGACGACATGGCAGGTGGAGCTCGAGGCACCGACGGCGTGGCCAGCGGTGACCATGGCGGCCAGGGTCATCGACGACATGGACGACGAGGATGAGCACGACCTCGACTTCCTACCCTACGGTGACGAAGAGGGTGCATTTGTGCGCGCTGAGCAGGGGCGTTGATCGCGTCGTTCGAGAGCCTCCCTGAGGATGGTGATCACCATGGGTTCTTGCGGTGGAGGCGTGAGCTTGCATCGATGTGATGGCCATGAGGCAGGCTTTCGTGCACTCAGACCTGGTGGCTTTCGCGTGGGCAGGGCGGGACCAACACGGATTGACCGGGACAACCGCGAGCTGCAGGACGCCATCACGGCGAGGGACGGTCGGACGAAGCGGTGGCGGCATAGCCGAGGGACAGGGCCTGCTTGAGAGGACCTGGTGCGCATGGCGGAGGACGAGGCGGCTGCGCAGCGAGTCTGGCGGAGGCCGTCGAAGGGAGCGGCGCGCTGCTGACAAAGCCCGCATACGCTCCAACGACGGCGCCGGCCCCTCATGTCACTCCGGCGGTCAGTAGTAGACCACACGACTGCCAATAAACCTAGCTGTAGTAGGCCATGCAATGACGAGTAGGTACGGCGGTCGTAGATGTAGGTTAACTCTAACCATCTCTGTAAAGATGGTCCTTTTGGCCAATCAATAGGAATGACAAACATTTTGCTTACGTGTGTCACTGACCATCGGGCCTTGATTTGGCCAACGCGGACGCGCGGCGTGACCGCGCAATGGTCCGTGCAGACACAAAGATACCGCATATTGATAACTGCAAAAACACAGATCAGTTGTAGCTAGTTTCGAAATAAGAGTATCGAACCACGAGGGAGCTACTGGTTACGGTCTTAATGCACTTCGCTACTCTCTACCAAAGATTACTTAATAATTGTTTTCTAATCTCGAAAATGTTTAAAGGGAGGTGTTGTAAATGGTTGCAAATAAAGTAAATAAAGCAGTAAAAACCTCATAAGAAAAGGGTTGAAACTTAATAAGATAAAGTGTTCTCATAGATTATTGGATCCACCTCTAACACTAGTATTCATGTTAATCAAGATAAAGTATGTTTTTAACCATATTGTGCGTGGGAGAGCTCCGTAATAAAATGCGCCCAGAAAGTCATCGGTCATCGCATTCTCTAAATAACCACAACAGCTAGTCTTCTGCAAGCCACATATTGACTATTGTTGTTAAGGGATTTACCCCGTGGTTATCGATATGAGCTTTGTGAATCCCTCTTATCCCCCTTATTCATGTGTCAAAGCGCTGATACGTCTCAAACGTATCTATAATTTCTTATGTTCCATGCTACTTTTACGACAATACTCACATGTTTTATACACACTTTATGCCATTATTATGCATTTTCCGGCACTAACCTATTGACGAGATGTCGAAGAGCCGATTCTTGTTTTCACGCTGTTTTTGGTTTCAGAAATCCTACAAAGGAAATATTCTCGGAATTGGACGAAATCAACGCCCATGGTCTTATTTTTCCACGAAGCTTCTAGAAGACCGAAAGGGATACGAAGTGGGGCCACGAGGTGGCCAAACCATAGGGCGGCGCGGCCTGGGAGGGGCCCGCGCCGGCCTATGGTGTGGGCCCCCCGCGCCGCCTCCAACCCTACCCTTCCGCCTACTTATAGCCTTCGTCGCGAAAACACCTGTACCGAGAGCCACGATACGGAAAAAGTTCCGAGACGCCGCCGCCGCCAATCCCATCTCGGGGATTCAGGAGATCGCCTCCAGCACCTGCCGGGAGGGGAATCATCTCTCGGAGGACTCTTCATCACCATGATCGCCTCCGGATTGATGTGTGAGTAGTTCACCCCTGGACTATGGGTCCATAGCAGTAGCTAGATGGTTGTCTTCTCCTCATTGTGCTATCATGTTAGATCTTGTGAGCTGCCTATCATGATCAAGATCATCTATTTGTAATGCTACATGTTTTGTTTGTTGGGATCCGATGAATATGGAATACTATGTCAAGTTGATTATCAATCTATCATATGTGTTGTTTATGTTCTTGCATGCTCTCCGTTGCTAGTAGAGGCTCTGGCCAAGTTGATACTTGTAACTCCAAGAGGGAGTATTTATGCTCGATAGTGGGTTCATGCCTCCATTGAATCTAGGACAGTGACAGAAAGTTCTAAGGTTGTGGATGTGCTGTTGCCACTAGGGATAAAACATCGATGCTTTGTCTAAGGATATTTGTGTTGATTACATTACACACCATACTTAATGCAATTGTCTGTTGTTTGCAACTTAACACTGGAAGGGGTGCGGATGCTAACCCGAAGGTGGACTTTTTAGGCATAGATGCATGCTGGATAGCGGTCTATGTACTTTGTCGTAATGCCACGATTAAATCTCATAGTAGTCATCGTGATATGTATGTGCATTGTTATGCCCTCTCTATTTGTCAATTGCTCAACTGTAATTTGTTCACCCAACATGCTATTTATCTTATGGGAGAGACACCACTAGTGAACTGTGGACCCTAGTCCATTCTTTTACATCTGAAATACAATCTACTGCAATACTTGTTCTTTACTGTTCTTTGCAAACAAACATCATTTTCCACACCATACGTTTAATCCTTTGTTTACAGCAAGCCGATGATATTGACAACCTCACTGTTTCGTTGGGGCAAAGTACTTTGATTGTGTTGTGCAGGTTCCACGTTGGCGCCGGAATCCCTGGTGTTGCGCCGCACTACACTCCGTCACCAACAACCTTCACATGTTCCTTGACTCCTACTCTGGTTCGATAACTTTGGTTTCATGCGAGGGAAAACTTTCTGCTGTACGCATCACACCTTCCTCTTGGGGTTCCCAACGGACGTGTGTCAACTGCACGCATCAAGGATTTTTTCTGGCGCCGTTGCCGGGGACCTGAAGAAAAGTTACACCACAACGATTTCTATCTCCCACGTAAACTGCACGCCAGCATCTTTTTTTCTGGCGCCGTTGCCGGGGAGATCAAGACACGCTGCAAGGGGAGTCTTCCACATCCAATCTCTTTACTTTGTTTTTGTCTTGCTTTATTTTACTTTATTTACTGCTTTGTTTGTTCTCTATATCAAAAATACAAAAAAAATTAGTTACTAGTTTTACTTTATTTACTGTCTTGTTTGCGTTCTCTATATTAAAAACACAAAAAATTAGTTACTTGCATTTACTTTATTTAGTTTGCTTTATTTACTACTGTTAAAATGAATACTCCTGAAAACACTAAGTTGTGTGACTTCACTAGCACAATTAATAATGATTTCCTATGCACACCTATTGCTCCACCTGCTACTACAGCAGAATTTTATGAAATTAAACCTGCTTTACTAAATCTTATTATGCGAGAGCAATTTTCTTGTGTTAGTTCTGATGATGCTGCTGCCTGATACGTCTCCGACGTATCGATAATTTCTTATGTTCCATGCCACATTATTGATGATATCTACATGTTTTATGCATACTTTATGTCATATTTATGCATTTTCCGGCACTAACCTATTAACGAGATGCCGAAGAGCCAATTGTTGTTTTCTGCTGTTTTTGGTTTCAGAAATCCTAGTAAGGAAATATTCTCGGAATTGGACGAAATCAATGCCCAGGGGCCTATTTTTCCACGAAGCTTCCAGAAGACCGAAGAGGAAACGAAGTGGGGCCACGAGGCGACGACACGCTAGGGCGGCGCGACCCAGGTGCTGGCCGCGCGGCCCTGTTGTGTCGCCACCTCGTGACGCCCCCTGACCTACCCTTTCGCCTACTTAAAGCCTCCGTCGCGAAACCCCCAGTACGGAGAGCCACGATACGGAAAACCTTCCAGAGACGCCGCCGCCGCCAATCCCATCTCGGGGGATTCAGGAGATCGCCTCCGGCACCCTGCCGGAGAGGGGAATCATCTCCCGGAGGACTCTTCATCGCCATGATCGCCTCCGGAGTGATGAGTGAGTAGTTCACCCCTGGACTATGGGCCCATAGCAGTAGCTAGATGGTCGTCTTCTCCTTATGTGCTTCATTGTTGGATCTTGTGAGCTTCCTAACATGATCAAGATCATCTATCTGTAATGATATATGTTGTGTTTGTCGGGATCCGATGGATAGAGAATACTATGTTATGATGATTATCAATCTATTACCTATGTGTTGTTTATGATCTTGCATGCTCTCCGTTATTAGTAGAGGCTCTGGCCAAGTTTTTGCTCTTAACTCCAAGAGGGAGTATTTATGCTCGATAGTGGGTTCATGCCTCCATTAAATCTGGGACAAGTGACGAGAAAGTTCTAAGGTTGTGGATGTGCTTGTTGCCACTAGGGATAAAACATTGATGCTATGTCCGAGGATGTAGTTATTGATTACATTACGCACCATACTTAATGCAATTGTATGTTGTTTGCAACTTAATACCGGAAGGGGTTCGGATGATAACCTGAAGGTGGACTTTTTAGGCATAGATGCATGCTGGATAGCGGTCTATGTACTTTGTCGTAATGCCCAATTAAATCTCACTATATTTATCATATCATGTATGTGCATTGTCATGCCCTCTCTATTTGTCAATTGCCCGACTGTAATTTGTTCACCAACATGCTATTTATCTTATGGGAGAGACACCTCTAGTGAACTGTGGACCCCGGTCCTATTCTTTACATCGAATACAATCGACTGCAATACTTGTTCTTTACTGTTCTTCGCAAACAATCATCTTCCACACAATACGGTTAATCCTTTGTTACAGCAAGCCGGTGAGATTGACAAACTCACTGTTTCGTTGGGTCAAAGTACTTTGGTTGTGTTGTGCAGGTTCCACGTTGGCGCCGGAATCCCTGGTGTTGCGCCGCACTACATCCCGCCGCCATCAACCTTCAACGTGCTTCTTGGCTCCTCCTGGTTCGATAAACCTTGGTTTCTTTCTAAGGGAAAACTTGCTACTGTCTGCATCACACCTTCCTCTTGGGGTTCCCAACGGACGTGTGTTAATTGCACGCATCAAGCACATTTTCTGGCGTCGTTGCCGGGGAGATCAAGACACGCTGCAAGGGAGTCTCCACAATCCAATCTCTTTACTTTGTTTTTGTCTTGCTTTACTTTATTTACTACTTTGTTTGCTGCACTTAAACAAAACACGAAAAAAATTAGTTGCTAGTTTTACTTTATTTACTGTCTCGTTCTCTATATCAAAAACACAAAAAAATTAGTTACTTGCATTTACTTTATCTAGTTTGCGTTATTTACTACTGCTAAAATGAGTAATCCTGAAGTTGAAGTTCGTTCGTTTAAACAACAAGGTGGAGAAAGTTTTAAAGATGCTTGGTATAGAATTAGTGATGCTCATCATAGGTGCACTAAGTAACACTCCACTATTATCCTACTTAGGAATTTTTATGTTGGTATATCTAGTTGGAATAGGTATGTTCTTGATACTCTTTCGGGGGGTAATTTCCTAGGTACTCCTGCTTTAGAAGCTAGTTGCATCATTGAGAGTCTAGTTGGAATACCACCTGTTAATGAAACTAAAATTGAAATCTCTCTTGAGGACGTCATGAAAAAGTTGGAAGCCATAGAGAAAAATTTTCCAAGTGTTGAAACTAAATTGGAAATGTTACTTGATAAAACTGATGAACTTGATAAATCCTTAGAAGGAATTGATGAAAGAATTAGTGTCCTAGGAACTTGTGTTGACCATGATAATCAAATCAATAGGATTGGCGAACTTGAAAAAGCCATGGGAACCTTGGGTTCAACTTTTTCTTCTCTTAAATATAAGGAGAAAGCTTATGTGGGTAAAGAGCAAAAATTCATGTATATCTCTAAGGTGCCTAAACCAAAGAATTATTATAGGCCTAAAATTGATAAAACTCCCAACACCCAAGGTAATGTCGATGCTTCATCTCTTGATAATACTTGATTCACACTTTCTGCGCCTAGCTGAAAGGCGTTAAAGAAAAGCGCTTATGGGAGACAACCCATGTTTTTACTACAGTACTTTGTTTTATATTTGAGTCTTGGAAGTTGTTTACTACTGTAGCAACCTCTCCTTATCATGTTTTTGTGCCAAGTAAAGTCTCTATGGTAAAGTTGATGCTAGATTTGGATTGCTGCACGTAAACAGCATTGCTGTCTGTCACGAATTCGCGCAGAAGTCTCTGTAAAAAAATCAAAAAATCTGCAAATTTACGTGCGTGATCCTCAGATATGTACTCAACTTTCATTAGTTTGGAGTTTTTCCGTTTGAGCAAGTTAAGTGCCCCTTCCAGGTTCGTCTTTACGGACTGTTCTGTTTTTGACAGATTCTTCCTTTTATTTCGCATTGCCTCTTTTGCTATGTTGGATGAATTTCTTTGATCCATTAATGTCCAAGTAGCTTTGTGCAATGTCCAGAAGTGTTAAGAATGATTGTGTCACCTCTGAACATGTGAATTTTTGATTGTGCACTAACCCTCTAATGAGTTTGCTTGAAGTTTGGTGTGAAGGAAGTTTTCAAGGGTCAAGAGAGGAGTATGATATACTATGATCAAGAGGAGTGAAAGCTCTAAGCTTGGGGATGCCCCGGTGGTTCACCCCTGCATATTTTAAGAAGACTCAAGCGTCTAAGCTTGGGGATGCCCAAGGCATCCCCTTCTTCATCGACAACATCATCAGGTTCCTCCCCTGAAACTATATTTTTATTCAGTCACATCTTATGTGCTTTGCTTGGAGCGTCTGTTTGTTTTTGTTTTTGTTTGAATAAAATGGATCCTAGCATTCACTGTGTGGGAGAGAGACACGCTCCGCTGTTGCATATGGACAAATATGTCCTTAGGCTTTACTCATAGTATTCATGGCGAAGGTTGAATCTTCTTCGTTAAATTGTTATATGGTTGGAATCGGGAAATGCTACATGTAGTAATTCTAAAATGTCTTGAATAATTTGATACTTGGCAATTGTTGTGCTCATGTTTAAGCTCTTGCATCATATACTTTGCACCCATTAATGAAGAAATACAAAGAGCTTGCTAAAATTTGGTTTGCATATTTGGTCTCTCTAAAGTCTAGATAATTTCTAGTTTTGAATTTTGAACAACAAGGAAGACGGTGTAGAGTCTTATAATGTTTACAATATGTCTTTTATGTGAGTTTTGCTGCACCGGTTCATCCTTGTGTTTGTTTCAAATAACCTTGCTAGCCTAAACCTTGTATCGAGAGGGAATACTTCTCATGCATCCAAAATCCTTGAGCCAACCACTATGCCATTTGTGTCCACCATACCTACCTACTACATGGTATTTCTCCGCCATTCCAAAGTAAATTGCTTGAGTGCTACCTTTAAATTTCCATCATTCGCCTTTGCAATATATAGCTCATGTGACAAAATAGCCTTAAAAACTATTGTGGTATTGAATATGTACTTATGCACTTTATCTCTTATTAAGTTGCTTGTTGTGCGATAACCATGTTCTCGGGGACGCCATCAACTCTTTGTTGAATATCATGTGAGTTGCTATGCATGTTCGTCTTGTCCGAAGTAAGGGCGGTTTTCACAATCAAATGGTTTGAGTATGCATACTGTTAGAGAAGAACATTGGGCCGCTAACTAAAGCCATGAATCATGGTGGAAGTTTCAGTTTGGACATAAAACCTCAATCTCTTATGAGAATATTAACTGTTGTTGAATGCTCAAGCATTAAAAGAGGAGTCCATTATATGTTGTCTATGTTGTCCCGGTATGGGTGTCTAAGTTGAAGAATGATCAAAAGCGAGAAATCCAATGCGAACTTTCTCCTTAGACCCTTGTACAGGCGGCATAGAGGTACCCCTTTGTGACACTTGGTTGAAACATATGTTATGCAATGATGATCGGTGTTAACCCAAGCTAATTAGGACAAGGTGCGGGCACTACTAGTATACTATGCATGAGGCTTGCAACTTGTAAGATATAATTTACATGATACATATGCTTTATTACTACCGTTGACAAAATTGTTTCATGTTTTCAAAATAAAAACTCTAGCACAAATATAGCAATCGATGCTTTCCTCTTTGAAGGACCTTTCTTTTACTTTTATGTTGAGTCAGTTCACCTATTTCTCTCCACCTCAAGAAGCAAACACTTGTGTGAACTGTGCATTGATTCCTACATACTTGCATATTGCACTTGTTATATTACTTTACATTGACACTATCCATGAGATATACATGTTATAAGTTGAAAGCAACCGCTGAAACTTAATCTTCCTTTGTGTTGCTTCAATACCTTTACTTTGATTTATTGCTTTATGAGTTAACTCTTATGCAAGACTTATTGATGCTTGTCTTGAAGTACTATTCATGAAAAGTCTTTGCTTTATGATTCATTTGTTTACTCATGTCATTACCATTGTTTTGATCGCTGCATTCATTACATATGCTTACAATAGTATGATCAAGGTTATGATGGCATGTCACTCCGGAAATTATCTTTGTTATCGTTTACTCGCTCGGGACGAGCAGAACTAAGCTTGGGGATGCTGATACGTCTCCGACGTATCGATAATTTCTTATGTTCCATGCCACATTATTGATGATATCTACATGTTTTATGCATACTTTATGTCATATTTATGCATTTTCCGGCACTAACCTATTAACGAGATGCCGAAGAGCCAGTTGCTGTTTTCTGCTGTTTTTGGTTTCAGAAATCCTAGTAAGGAAATATTCTCGGAATTGGACGAAATCAACGCCCAGGGGCCTATTTTTCCACGAAGCTTCCAGAAGACCGAAGAGGAAACGAAGTGGGGCCACGAGGCGACGACACGCTAGGGCGGCGCGGCCCAGGTGCTGGCCGCGCAGCCCTGTTGTGTCGCCACCTCATGACGCCCCCTGACCTACCCTTTCGCCTACTTAAAGCCTTCGTCGCGAAACCTCCGAGTACGGAGAGCCACGATACGGAAAACCTTCCGCAGACGCCGCCGCCGCCAATCCCATCTCGGCGGATTCAGGAGATCGCCTCCGGCACCTTGCCGGAGAGGGGAATCATCTCCTGGAGGACTCTTCATCGCCATGATCGCCTCCGGAGTGATGAGTGAGTAGTTCACCCCTGGACTATGGGTCCATAGCAGTAGCTAGATGGTCGTCTTCTCCTTATGTGCTTCATTGTTGGATCTTGTGAGCTGCCTAACATGATCAAGATCATCTATCTGTAATGCTATATGTTGTGTTTGTCGGGATCCGATGGATAGAGAATACTATGTTATGATGATTATCAATCTATTAACTATGTGTTGTTTATGATCTTGCATGCTCTCCATTATTAGTAGAGGCTCTGGCCAAGTTTTGCTCTTAACTCCAAGAGGGAGTATTTATGCTCGATAGTGGGTTCATGCCTCCATTAAATCTGGGACAATGACGAGAAAGTTCTAAGGTTGTGGATGTGTCTGTTGCCACTAGGGATAAAACATTGATGCTATGTCCGAGGATGTAGTTATTGATTACATTACGCACCATACTTAATGCAATTGTCTGTTGTTTGCAACTTAATACCGGAAGGGGTTCGGATGATAACCTGAAGGTGGACTTTTTAGGCATACATGCATGCTGGATAGCGGTCTATGTACTTTGTCGTAATGCCCAATTAAATATCACTATATTTATCATATCATGTATGTGCATTGTCATGCCCTCTCTATTTGTCAATTGCCCGACTGTAATTTGTTCACCCAACATGCTATTTATCTTATGGGAGAGACACCTCTAGTGAACTGTGGACCCCGGTCCTATTCTTTACATCGAATACAATCTACTGCAATACTTGTTCTTTACTGTTCTTCGCAAACAATCATCTTCCACACAATACGGTTAATCCTTTGTTACAACAAGCCGGTGAGATTGACAACCTCACTGTTTCGTTGGGGCAAAGTACTTTGGTTGTGTTTTGCAGGTTCCACGTTGGCGCCGGAATCCCTGGTGTTGCGCCGCACTACATCCCGCCGCCATCAACCTTCAACATGCTTCTTGGCTCCTCCTGGTTCGATAAACCTTGGTTTCTTTCAGAGGGAAAACTTGCTACTGTCTGCATCACACCTTCCTCTTGGGGTTCCCAATGGACGTGTGTTAATTGCAGCATCACTGCCCATCTTAATAATTTTGTTGAACTTTGTGAAATGCAAAAGTATAAGGATGTAGATGGTGACATTATAAAACTGAAATTGTTTCCTTTCTCCTTAAGAGGAAGAGCTAAAGATTGGTTGCTATCTTTGCCTAAGAATAGTATTGATTCATGGACTAAATGTAAAGATGCTTTCATTGGTAGATATTATCCTCCTGCTAAAATTATATCTTTGAGAAGTAGCATAATGAATTTTAAGAAATTGGATAAGGAACATGTTGCCCAAGCATGGGAAAGAATGAAATCTTTGGTAAAGAATTGCCCTACCCATGGACTAACTACTTGGATGATCATCCAAACCTTCTATGCAGGATTAAATTTTTCTTCGCGGAACCTATTGGATTCAGATGCTGGAGGTACTTTTATGTCCATCACTTTGGGGGCGGCAACAAAGCTTCTTGATAATATGATGATCAACTACTCTGAATGGCACACTGAAAGGGCTCCACAAGGTAAGAAGGTAAATTCTGTTGAAGAAACCTCCTCCTTGAGTGATAAGATTGATGTGATTATGTCTATGATTGTGAATGGTAGATCTAATGTTGATCCAAATAATGTTCCTTTAGCTTCATTGGTTGCTCAAGAAGAGAATGTTGATGTGAACTTCATTAAAAGTAATAATTTCAACAACAATGCTTATAGGAATAATTCTGGTAACAACTATAGGCCATATCCTTCTAATAATGGTAATGGTTATGGTAATTCTTACAAAAATAATAGGAGTGTACCCTCTGTTCTTGAAGCCATGCTTAAAGAATTTATTAGTACACAAACTGCTTTTAACAAATCTGTTGAAGAAAAGCTTGGTAAAATTGATATTCTTGCTTCTAAGGTTGATAGTCTTGCTCGCGATGTTGATCTTTTAAAATTGAAAGTTATGCCTAATGAAGATAAAGATATTAAGTCACTTGCTACAGCAAACGCCATACAAGTTCGAATTAATGAAAATATTAGATTAATGGCTGAATTGCATGCTAGGTGGGAAAGAGAAGAAAACGAAAAACTTGCTAAAGAGAGTAATGTAGCTAACGTTTGGACTATTACCACCACTAGTAATGTTGATGCTTCACATGTTGCTACACCTCCTACTATCAATGGTAAAATAATTGGTGTTGGCAATGTTTCTACTCCTAATGCAAAGCGTACAAAACTGCTTGAAACTGCTGAAACTTTTTGTGATAAAACTGCTGAAATTTTTCAAAATATTGGGGACAATGATCCCATTGCTGTAGATCATAATGGTTTAGATTTTGATGATTGTCACATCTCTGAAGTTATAAAGTTCTTACAAAAACTTGCTAGAAGTCCTAATGCTAGTGCTATAAATTTGGCCTTTACAAAACATATTACAAATGCTCTCATAAAAGCTAGAGAAGATAAACTAAAACTTGAAACTTCTATTCCTAGGAAGTTAGAAGATGGTTGGGAGCCCATAATTAAAATGAGGGTCAATGATTTTGATTGTAATGCTTTATGTGATCTTGGTGCAAGTATTTCTGTTATGCCTAAGAAAATCTATGATATGCTTGACTTGCCACCATTGAAAAATTGTTATTTGGATGTTAATCTTGATGATAATGCTATAAAGAAACCTTTGGGGAGGATTGATAATGTTCGCATTATGGTTAAAAATAACCTTGTCCCCGTTGATTTTGTTGTCTTGGATATTGAATGCAATGCATCTTGTCCCATTATATTGGGAAGACCTTTTCTTCGAACTGTTGGTGCTACTATTGATATGAAGGAAGGTAATATTAATTATCAATTTCCTCTCAAGAAAGGTATGGAACACTTCCCTAGAAAGAGAATGTATTTACCTTATGATTCTATTATTAGAACAAATTATGATTTTGATGCTTCATCTCCTGATAATACTTGATTCACACTTTCTGCGCCTAGATGAAAGGCGTTAAAGAAAAGCGCTTATGGGAGACAACCCATTATTTTACTACAGCACTTTTGTTTTATATTTGAGTCTTGGAAGTTGTTACTACTGTAGCAACCTCTCCTTATCTTTATTTTATTACATTGTTGTGCCAAGTAAAGTCTTTGATAGTAGGGTTGATACTAGATTTGGATTACTGCGCAGAAACAGATTTCTTACTGTCACGAAATTTAGCAGCCCCGTCTGTAGGTAACTCAGAAAATTCTGCCTATTTACGTGCGTGATCCTCAGATATGTACGCAACTTTCATTCAATTTGAGCTTTTTCATCTGAGTAAGTTAAGTGCCCCAGAAAAATTCGTCTTTACGGACTGTTCTGTTTTGACAGATTCTGCCTTTTATTTTGCATTGCCTGTTTTGCTATGTTTGATGGATTTCTTTGTTCCATTAACTTTCAGTAGCTTTGTGCAATGTCCAGAAGTGTTAAGAATGATTATGTCACCTCTGAATATATGAATTTTCAATTATGCACTAACCCTCTAATGAGTTTGTTTCGAGTTTGGTGTGGAGGAAGTTTTCAAGGGTCAAGAGAGGAGGATGATACAATATGATAGAGAAGAGTGAAAAGTCTAAGCTTGGGGATGCCCCCGTGGTTCATCCCTGCATATTTCAAGAAGACTCAAGCATCTAAGCTTGGGGATGCCCAAGGCATCCCCATCTTCATCGACAACTTATCAGGTCACCTCTAGTGAAACTATATTTTTATTCAGTCACATCTTATGTGCTTTACTTGGAGCGTCTGTTTGTTTTTTTTTTATTTTTTTTGAATAAAATTGGATCCTAGCATTCTTTGTATGGGAGAGAGACACGCTCCGCGGTTGCATATGAACACATGTTTTCTTAGTGCTACTTTTAATGTTCATGGCGAAGGTTGAAACTGCTTCGTTCATTGTTATATGGTTGGAAACAGAAAATGCTTCATGTGGTAATTGGTATAATGTCTTGAATAATTTGATACTTGGCAATTGTTGTGCTCATATAGATCATGTTTAAGCTCTTGCATCATGTACTTTGCACCTATTAATGAAGAACTACATAGAGCTTGTTAAAATTTGGTTTGCATGATTGGTCTCTCTAAGTCTAGATATTTTCTGGTTAAGGTGTTTGAACAACAAGGAAGACAGTGTAGAGTCTTATAATGCTTGCAATATGTTCTTATGTAAGTTTTGCTGTACCGGTTTATACTTGAGTTTGCTTCAAACAACCTTGCTAGCCTAAGCCTTGTATTGAGAGGGATTATTTCTCGTGCATCCAAATCCTTGAGCCAAAAACTATGCCATTTGTGTCCACCATACCTACCTACTACATGGTATTTCTCTGCCATTCCAAAGTATATTACTTGAATGCTACCTTTAAAATTCTATTCCTTGTCTTTGCAATACATAGCTCATGGGAAAATAGCCTTAAAAACTATTGTGGTATTGAATATGTTGCTATGTATCTTATTTCTTATAAGTTGCTTGTTGAGCGGTAACCATGTTTCTGGGGACGCCATCAACTATTACACCTTTGTTGAATATCATGTGAGTTGCTATGCATGTTCGTCTTGTCCGAAGTAAGGGCGATTTTCATGATCAAATGGTTTGAGTATGCATATTGTTAGAGAAGAACATTGGGCCGCTAACTAAAGCCATGAATCATGGTGGAAGTTTCAGTTTGGACACAAATCCTCAATCTCTTATGAGAATATTATCTGTTGTTGAATGCTTAAGCATTAAAAGAGGAGTGCATTATCTATTTTCTATGTTGTCCCGGTATGGATGTCTAAGTTGAGAATAATCAAAAGCGAGAAATCCAATGCGAACTTTCTCCTTAGACCTCTGTACAGGTGGCATAGAGGTACCCCTTTGTGACACTTGGTTGAAACATATGTTATGCAATGATAATCCTTGTTAATCCAAGCTAATTAGGACAAGGTGCGAGCACTATTGGTATTCTATGCATGAGGCTTGCAACTTATAAGATGTATTATGCATAACACATATGAATTATTACTACCGTTGACAAAATTGTTTCTATGTTTTCAAAATGAAAAGCTCTAGCACAAAAATAGTAATCCATGCTTCCCTCTGCAAAGGGCCATTCTTTTACTTTATGTTGAGTCAGTTTACCTACTTCTTTCTATCTTAGAAGGAAACACTTGTGTCAACTGTGTGCATTGATTCTTACATGTTTACCTATTGCACTTGTTATATTACTTTGTGTTGACAATTATCCATGAGATATACATGTTGAAGTTGAAAGCAACCGCTGAAACTTATATCTTCCTTTGTGTTGCTTCAAAGCTTTCTACTAAGAATTTATTGCTTTATGAGTTAACTCTTATGCAAGTCTTATTGATGCTTTTCTTGAAAGTACTATTCATGAAAAGTCTTTGCTATATGATTCAGCTTGTTTATTCATTGTCTTTACCATTGCTTCGAATCGCTGCATTCATCTCATATGCTTTACAATAGTATTGATCAAGATTATGATAGCATGTCACTTCAGAAATTATCATTGTTATCGTTTACCTACTCGAGGGCGAGTAGGAACTAAGCTTGGGGATGCTTGATATGTCTCAAACGTATCTACAATTTCTTATGTTCCATGCTACTTTTATGAAAATACTCACATGTTTTATACACACTTTATGTCATTATTATGCATTTTCCGGCACTAACCTATTGACGAGATGCCGAAGAGCCAGTTGTTGTTTTCTGCAGTTTTTGGTTTCAGAAATCCTACAAAGGAAATATTCTCGGAATTGGACGAAATCAACGCCCAGGGTCTTATTTTTCCACGAAGCTTCCAGAAGACCGAAAGGGATACGAAGTGGGGCCACGAGGTGGCCAGACCATAGGCCGGCGCGGCCTGGGAGGGGCCCGCGCCGGCCTATGGTGTGGGCCCCCCGCGCCGCCTCCAACCCTACCCTTCCGCCTACTTATAGCCTTCGTCGCGAAAACACCTGTACCGAGAGCCACGATACGGAAAAAGTTCCAGAGACGCCGCCGCCGCCAATCCCATCTCGGGGGATTCAGGAGATCGCCTCCGGCACCCTGCCGGAGAGGGGAATCATCTCTCGGAGGACTCTTCATCACCATGATCGCCTCCGGATTGATGTGTGAGTAGTTCACCCCTGGACTATGGGTCCATAGCAGTAGCTAGATGGTTGTCTTCTCCTCATTGTGCTATCATGTTAGATCTTGTGAGCTGCCTATCATGATCAAGATCATCTATTTGTAATGCTACATGTTTTGTTTGTTGGGATCCGATGAATATGGAATACTATGTCAAGTTGATTATCAATCTATCATATGTGTTGTTTATGTTCTTGCATGCTCTCCGTTGCTAGTAGAGGCTCTGGCCAAGTTGATACTTGTAACTCCAAGAGGGAGTATTTATGCTCGATAGTGGGTTCATGCCTCCATTGAATCTAGGACAGTGACAGAAAGTTCTAAGGTTGTGGATGTGCTTTTGCCACTAGGGATAAAACATCGATGCTTTGTCTAAGGATATTTGTGTTGATTACATTACGCACCATACTTAATGCAATTGTCTGTTGTTTGCAACTTAATACTGGAAGGGGTGCGGATGCTAACCCGAAGGTGGACTTTTTAGGCATAGATGCATGCTGGATAGCGGTCTATGTACTTTGTCGTAATGCCCTGATTAAATCTCATAGTAGTCATCGTGATATGTATGTGCATTGTTATGCCCTCTCTATTTGTCAATTGCTCAACTGTAATTTGTTCACCCAACATGCTATTTATCTTATGGGAGAGACACCACTAGTGAACCGTGGACCCCGGTCCATTCTTTTACATCTGAAATACAATCTACTGCAATACTTGTTCTTTACTGTTCTTTGCAAACAAACATCATTTTCCACACCATAAGTTTAATCCTTTGTTTACAGCAAGCCGGTGAGATTGACAACCTCACTGTTTCGTTGGGGCAAAGTACTTTGATTGTGTTGTGCAGGTTCCACGTTGGCGCCGGAATCCCTGGTGTTGCGCCGCACTACACTCCGTCACCAACAACCTTCACGTGTTCCTTGACTCCTACTGGTTCGATAACCTTGGTTTCATACTGAGGGAAAACTTTCTGCTGTACGCATCACACCTTCTTCTTGGGGTTCCCAACGGACGTGTGTCAACTGCACGCATCAAGCGCCGATACGGTAATATCACTTCCCGCCGTTCACTTTACCACACTTCAAATGGTAGTTTCCTCTCGAGACCATAAGGCAAATATTACATGGTGCACAACACATAATATCAAGAGAGAGAACTAACACACATTAATACTTAAAGCTATATATCATCTTAGATTTATCTCATATTCATGCTAGGGTTTCTCCATCTCCCGAAGAACTAATAGGTCTACTCACACATGGAGACAATTAAGAACATCATCATAATCTTATGGAGGGGATTAAAGGAACGGAATGAATTCGAATACAAATCCACAATTGCAATCAAGATTACAACTATGGTTGGAGGATGATGATGGTGATGCTGCAGCGGTTGATGATGATGAAGGGGATGATGCCTTGTCCTCCGAGGATCCACGTAGCAGCCTGGATCTTTTCTTCGCCAAAGTTCCCTCTTGAGATCTGATCTGCGGCCGTGTTTTTATATTTCAGGGAGTTGTGTGTCTCTGATCTCTGATCCATCTGTGGGAGGTGAAAGTAATTGACGAGGCGGTGCTTCCGGAGGGTGGTACGGGCGGGCCTTGCCTGTTAAAGCTATTGTAAGTTGTTCTCGCATTTTCCTTTCGCCAGGTGCATAATTAAGTGCAAAAATAATTTATATCACGTCAAAATGCCAGAAAATGTCAGTTTTCATTGATACTTCATCATCGACTTATTATTTCAAGATCATGTATAGACAAGCATAAAAAGGGCACGGTAGAGCGGTGAAATACAAAAAATGCTACTACTACTCAATGATAACTTGATAAAATAACGATGCAAAACCATGCTAAAATGCACTCATCAACTTCCCCAAGCTAGACTCTTGCTCATCCCCGAGCAAGATAGAAGCTTAACGGAAATAGTCATCTTTGTTCATGAAGCGAGAGTCGCTAAAACAAATGAGGCATTTCCAAGAACAATGATTAGAACATTCGGATGTAAAACTAGAGCATGAATGACACCATATTATTCTCAAACTCAAATGACTTAAAGGCCTCCACACCTTTTGAGGTTTGATAATAGACAAGAAAACTACTTTATCTAAATATCATAAAATCATGAAGTTAGCTTTTCTTCTTCAAATTTACTAGAAACTCTTTTTTGTTTTGCACTTTCTTTTTCTTTCCTTTTTTTTATATTTCTCTTTGTGTCTTTCTTTCTTTCTTTTTCTTTCTTTCTTTCTTTCTTTCTTTCTTTCTTTTTCACATGAAAGAACCAATGATCAGAAAATAATTTGTAAATAGTTTTCTTATATTCTATCAAGGCTTTCTGGTGTGGAGGACCATAAAATCATTATCATGATGCAAGTACAATTATACTCACCCTAATTCATACATCTAATGCAATAATCATAATTCAATCACACTTCAGATAAAATAATGGCTCAAGATTCATTGGATAAAAATCCTTCACTCTCCAAGGGAAATTAAACAAGTGCTAATGCAATACTTATCGAATTTTTAACTAAATGCATGCTGGAAAGTAAATATGTGAACTAAAGAGGATATATTACAAGGTGTTATAGATCTCCCCAAGCTTGGAATCAAGCCAGGTGGGATCAAATAATCCTTGCGATTATTTGATACCGTTGCAGCTTCAAGGTGGAGGGATGGCGTTGGAGACGACTGCACGGAGCTTCCTGTTGGACTCCTCTAGAGCAGATATGCGATGGATAGCTCGCTGCAATTGAGAGCGTGTGGAATTCACTGCATCAATCATTACCTCTACCACTTCGTTGAGCTCGTTCTTCTCTGCCAGGTCCAGGAGACACCGGGGCACTACCTCCCGATGAATAAGCTCATGATTTTGATGCTTTTCCAGCAGGCTAATGCGCAGCTTAGTCCTCATAGGCGGCTTTATTGGTGAAGTAGCTTCATCTTTAAGTACGAAACCCCACTCCTCCATGGGCGTCTGATACGTCTC
The DNA here is from genome assembly GCF_022539505.1 of Lolium rigidum. Classification (NCBI taxonomy): domain Eukaryota; kingdom Viridiplantae; phylum Streptophyta; class Magnoliopsida; order Poales; family Poaceae; genus Lolium; species Lolium rigidum. The sequence goes on from NC_061509.1 coordinate 201,395,839, forward strand.
AAACGTATCTATAATTTTTGATGCTCCATTTTACACCAATTCATATGTGTTTTGTTTACACTTTGTTGCACTTTAACATGGTTTCCGGCACTAACCTATTAACAAGATGCCACAGTGCCAGTTCCCTGTTTTCTGCTATTTTTGTATTTCAGAATTTTTTTACAGGAAATATTCTCGGAATTGGACGAAACAAAAGCCGAAGTCAATATTTTACCGAAACAAAGACGAAGTCCGGAGGGGGGGCACCAGGGCGCCCACACCACCCCTAGGCGCGGCCTAGGGCTGGCCCGCGCTTAGGGTAGGTGTGGGGCCCACATGCGCCCCACTGACCTGAATCCTCCACCTATTTATACATCTTCTCGGGAAAACCCTGGGTATACAAGCCTCCATCCCAGAAAAGTTCCGTAGCTCCGCCGCCATCGCAGACAAGATTCGGGGGACAGAAGTCTATGTTCTGGCACCCTGCCGGGACGGGGAATTGCCCCCGGAGCCATCTCCATCGACTCCACCATCATATCCATCGCCGTTGCTGACTCCTACGATGAGGAGTCGGTAGTCCTCGCCCGGGGCAGAGGGCTCTACCGGTAGCTATGTGGTCTATCTCTCTCTCCCATGGTATGATCTTTATGTGACCATGAGCTTTGTAATCTAGATGTCGTTATGCTATTCAAGTGAACTTTACTTATGTGATCTCCGGAGACTCCTTGTCCCACGTGTGTAAAGGTGGAGTATGTGCACCGTATGGGTCTCTTAGGCTATATTTCACAGAATAATTGTTCACTAAATTATGATTTGAGTTGGATGTCTCTATGAAATTGTGGTGTGTTAGTACCGCCTATGAATGCTCAAAGTGCAGCGTGGGGTGTTCATTAGTACTTGGGAATACATTTTTAATGTCTGCTTTTGCAGACCTACGCAGTGGATTAGTGTTCGTTATCTAGCCGGAGAGTCTTTCAGAGTAGCATAGTGAAGTGCTTATATTTATATTCCTTTATGATATCGTTGTTGAGAGTGACCACTACTGAAAGTATGATCCCTAGGCCTTGTTTCCAAGGATCGAATCACCGTTTATTTGTTGTTTTACTGCATGTTTACTTGCTGCCATATTTATTTCAGATTATTATTATCACTCATATTCATCCATATCACTTGCACTCTTCGCTGAACTAGTGCACATATACATCTGATAAGTGTATTGGGTGTGTTGGGTACACAAGAGAATTCTCGTATCGTAATTGCATGGTTGCTTGAGAGGGATATCTTTGACCTCTACCTCCCTGAGTTCGATAAACCTTGGGTGATCCACTTAAGGGAAACTTGTTGCTGTTCTACAAACCTCTGCACTTGGAGGCCCAACAATGTCTACAAGAATAGAAGCGTGCGTAGATATCACCTAGCTGTAATTTGTTTACCCAACATGCTATTTCTTTATGGAGAGACACCTCTAGTGAACTGTGGACCCGGGTCCTATTTCCTTTACTGATAAATTCAACTGCAATCCTGTTTTGTTTACTTTATGCAAACATCTCCTTCCATTCGATACGTCTAATCCTTTGTGTTCAGAAAACCGGTGAGATTGACAATCTCACTGTAAGTTGGGGCAAAGTATTTGGGTTGTGTTGTGTGCATGTTCCACGTTGTTGCTGGCGCCGGTAGTGCGCCCTGCCACTTGTTAGCCAGCAACACCTTCAGAAGTCACGCCTTTCTCCAACTGGTCGATTAAATCTTTGTTTCGTACTGAGGGAAAACTTGCTGCTGTGCTCATCACACCTTCCTATTGGGGTTCCCCAACAGCGTGTCTGCGTACTATGAGTGCACGCTAGCAAGACTTTTTTTGGCGCCGTTGCCGGGGTGAAAGAGGATTTCTGCAAGGGGTGTCTCTCATTTCCAATCTCTTTACTTTGTTATAATTTGCTTAGTTTACTTTATTTTGTTTTGTTTGCTTTATTATATCAAAAACACAAAAAATTAGTTTACTTTTATAGTTGAACTTTGTGAGATGCAAAAATATAAGGATATAGATGGTGACATTATAAAACTGAAATTGTTTCCTTTCTCTTTGAGAGGTAGAGCTAAATATTGATTGCTATCTTTGCCTAGAAATAGTATTGATTCTTGGGTTAAACGCAAAGATGCTTTTATTGGAAAATATTATCCTCCTACTAAGATTATATCTTTGAAAAGCGACATAATGAAATTTAGACAATTTGATAATGAACATGTTGCTCAAGCTTGGGAAAGAATGAAATCCTTGGTAAAGAATTGTCCCACTCATGGAGTGAATACTTGGATGATCATCCAAACTTTTTATACAGGACTAAATTTTTCTTTAAGAAATCTCCTGGATTCAGCTGCTGGAGGTACCTTTATGTCCATTACTTTGGGGGATGCAACTAAATTACTTGATGATATGATGATAAATTATTCTGAATGGCACACCGAGAGAGCTCCACAATGTAAGAAGGTAAATTCTGTCGAAGAATCCTCCTCCTTGAGTGATAAGATTGATACTATTATGTCTATGCTTGTTAATGGTAAAGCACATGTTGATCCAAATAATATTCCGTTAGATTCTTTGGTTGTTGTAAGGGTATTTTACCCTTATCCATTATTTTGGTAACAATGACACCGTTGCTAGAGTATTTGGTCTAATACATGTCTATGAGATTATTCCCAGGTATTAGCCAAATAGGCATAATTGTGTATCAATGAAAAAGAAGGTGTAAGGAGACCCCCCACTTCGACAAAAAAAATGAAGAAGGACTATTCAGCCTCAGGCCGACCAGAGGTCCGGTTGGACCAGCTGTGGCACCGGCTGACCCGGTTCCGACCGGCCCCAAGACTGGTGCCAACCGGGCACCATCCAGGGGTGTTTTCCCCTTAGCCCGGTGCTGGCCTGGCGTGTGGCCCAGTTTGGACCGGCCTCACACCCGGCCCAGTCGGCCTGTGGACCGGCCGCCTCGGCGCCGACCGGGTCCTGCTCCGGTGACAACTGGAGCCATGTACTGCGCGACAAAGACCCGCCCCGGTCACAACCCGGCGCCAGGACCGGTTTGGACCGGACGGTCCGACCTGTGGCCCGGTTGGACCGGCCCCTGCGCCGGATGGCCCGGTCCCAGGTCCGGCTGACCGGCTTCCTCTATGAAAAGCTGAGCTGGACAAGTTGTCAACGTTATGCAACGGCTGGATTTCAAGTGACCATATAAATACCCCTTCACCTACCTCAGAACACTTGGGCACTACATTATGAACTGTTCTTGAGGTCTCTCTCTGATACTCCATTGATAAAAACACCAAAAGCCTCAGATCTCCCTCCTCCTCCACCCAAACTCGAATCCCTCCGGGGAAAAGATAGAGGAGGTCTTGACCTATAGTTCCACCGAGCCAAATCCTCCCCCTTGTATTCATCAAGATAGTTGTCTCTAGGGTTCCTTGGAAACCCTAGATGGGCAAAAGAGGTCTCAAAGCATCCGTTATGTGGATTTTGCTCCTGACAAGATTGTGAAGGTTTGGAGGCTGCCTCAAAGTCTACCACAAGTGAGTGAGCTATTCCTTTGTGGGATAGGCTCCGGAGAATAGGGTGAGCCTGATGGCGTGTATTTCACACGTTCGTTGGGCAACCCCAAGAGGAAGGTATGATGCGCACAGCAGCAAGTTTTCCCTCAGAAAGAAACCAAGGTTTATCGAACCAGGAGGAGCCAAGAAGCACGTTGAAGGTTGATGGCGGCGGGATGTAATGTGGCGCAACACCAGGGATTCCGGCGCCAACGTGGAACCTGCACAACACAACCAAAGTACTTTGCCCCAACGAAACAGTGAGGTTGTGATGACCCACAAGTATAGGGGATCGCAACAGTCTTCGAGGGAAGTATTACCCAATTTATTGATTCGACACAAGGGGAGACAAAGAATACTTGAAAGCCTTAACAGCGGAGTTGTCAATTCAGCTGCACTGGAAACAGACTTGCTCGCAAGAGTTTATCGAGTAGTAACAGTTTTATAGTAGTAGCAGTAGTGAAATAACGATAATAGAGTAACAAAGACAGCAGTAGTGATTTTAGTAAACAGCGAGGATTAAAATACTGTAGGCACGGGGACGGATGACGGGCGTTGCATGGATGAGAGAAACTCATGTAACAATCATAGCAGGGCATTTGCGGATAATAATAAAACGGTGTCCAAGTACTAATCAATCAATAGGCATGTGTTCCAATTATAGTCGTACGTGCTCGCAATGAGAAACTTGCACAACATCTTTTGTCCTACCAGCCGGTGGCAGCCGGGCCTCAAGGGAAACTACTTGGATATTAAGGTACTCCTTTTAATAGAGTACCGGAGCAAAGCATTAACACTCCGTGAACACATGTGATCCTCACATCGCTGCCATTCCCTCCGGTTGTCCCGATTTCTGTCACTTCGGGGCCATTGGTTCCGGACAGCGACATGTGTATACAACTTGCGAGTAAGATCATAAACAACGAATATCATGATGAAATAATAACATGTTCAGATCCGAGATCATGGCACTCGGGCCCTAGTGACAAGCATTAAGCATAACAAGTTGCAACAATATCATAAAAGTACCATCTACGGACACTAGGCACTATGCCCTAACAATCTTATGCTATTACATGACCAATCTCATCCAATCCCTACCATCCCCTTCGGCCTACAGCGGGGGAATTACTCACACATGGATGGGGGAAACATTGCTGGTTGATGGAGAGGCGTTGGCGGTGATGGCGGTGATGATCTCCTCCAATTCCCCGTCCCGGCGGAGTGCCAGAACGGAGACTTCTGGCTCCTGCGACGGAGTTTCGCGATGTGGCGGCGTTCTGGAGGGTTTCTGGCGACTTCGACTTTTTTCCGTGCGTTTTTAGGTCGAGGCGAATAAGTAGTCCGAAGGGGGCGTCGGAGGCTGACCGAGGGGCCACACCACGGGGCCGCGCGGGCCCCCCGGGCCGCGCCGCCCTATGGTGTGGGGCCCTCGGGCCTCCACTTCAATTGCCCTTCACGGCTCCGTTAGTTTCCTGGGAAAATAGGGCCTTCGCATAAATTCCGAGGTTTTTCCCGAAAGTTGGATTTCTGCACAAAAACGAGACACCGTAGCGAGTTCGCTGAAAACAGCGTTAGTCCGTGTTAGTTGCATCCAAAATACACAAATTAGAGGTCAAACAATAGCAAAAGTGTTCGGGAAAGTAGATACGTTTTGGACGTATCAACTCCCCCAAGCTTAGCTTATTGCTTGTCCTCAAGCAATTCAGTTAACAACTGAGCTATAAAAGAACTTTCACGAACACATTTGCTCATATGATGTATATATTCTCATGTTATGGCTAATACTTAAGCAGTTCATAATGAGACACATGCAAATAAAATCATCTAACAGCTATGTCAATCATGGAGAGGTACCAACAATTAATAATAAGCATCAAGAATCATGTACATAAGCAAGATTGCAATGTTCATAAGAGAGTATGATAAAGTGGTATCTCGCTTGCCTGTATTTGATTGGCAAAACATAAATGCCCGGGCACCTCTAGAGTTCATAGAAAGACTAGAAGTAGTGATTGTCAAAAGATAAATGCATCAAAGTTATACCACAATCAATCATATTTTGAGACAAGCATATTATACTAAGAATGACAGTTGTGCTCTCAAGAAAGTGCTCAAAGAAAGGATAGAGACACAACATAAAAGTAAAAGATTGACCCTTCGCAGAGGGAAGCAGGGATTAACATGCGCTAGAGCTTTTCATTTGTAAATCAGGAGTAAAATTATTTTGAGAGGTGTTTGTTGTTGTCAACGAATGGTAATGGGTACACCAACTACCTTGCCAACCGGACTTTCAAGAGCGGCTCCCATGAATTATTGCATATTTATTTGGCACTCCTTCCAACCTTTCTTGCACAAACCATGGCTAACCGAATCCTCGGGTGCCTGCCAACAATCTCATACCATGAAGGAGTGCCTTTTTATTTTAGTTTTATTATGATGATGACACTCCCCCCAACCTTTTCTTACACAAGCCATGGCTAACCGAATCCTTCGGGTGCCGTCCAACAATCACAAACCATGGAGGAGTGTCTATTTAAGTTAATTAATTCGGGACTGGGAATCCCATTGCCGGCTCTTTTTGCAAAATTATTGGATAAGCGGATGTGCCACTATTCCATATGAGAGTCCGTCAAAAGTAAATGACAAGGTTGAAAGCTAAACACCACATACTTCCTCATGAGCTATGAAACATTAACACAAATTAAGAAGCATTTTGAAGATTTTAAAGGTAGCGCATGAGAATTTACTTGGAATGGTTTGAAATGCCATGCATAGGTATTTATGGTGGACACTCTGGAATAACTTGGTTTTCATGTGTTTGGAGGCACGAGCAGCATTCCCGCTCAGTACAAGTGAAGGCTAGCAAAAAGACTAGGGAGCGACAAATCAAGAGAAGCGATGAACTCGTCATAATCATGCTTGCGGCAAAATAAATTAACAGAGGCATAAAAGTGATACAAGAACTACGAAGCAATATAGATCATCGAGGCTTAATTGACTTTTTGTTCAGTCATATGCATGCGTGAGCACGTGCCAAGTCGATATAAATGAATTATTCAGAGGAGGATACCACAATGCCATACTTACTTATGAATAAAACAATGCAAACAAACATCCATGACATGCTACTCATATTAATAAATTGGAGCTAATCATGAGAGATCATGAACTACTAGACTTTCTTAAATAACATATACCTCACATGAACCAACTAAGCATGCTCACATGGATGAGTATATGTACAAAAATGAAAACAAATAGAGTTCATACCAGCCTCTCACCACAATCAGATTGTCGTAGATCGTCATTATTGCCTTTTCACTTGTGTAGCTTGGATAATATGAAATGAAAACCACGCTCCAGCCACCGAAGACCATTGAACTCATGATGAACTTTACAAACCAAAGAAGAACAGCAAATATTTTTGGTGTTTTCGAATTTGAGAACAAGAACAAAAGGAAACAAGCAAACAAATCAAAATCTTTTTGGGTTTTCTTATAGCAAACTAGCAATAGCAAATAAAGCGAAACAAATGCAACAACCAAGATAAACAAATGATGAAGAGAAACAACAGAAATATTTTTGGTCTTTTTGTGTTTTGGTAAAGAAACAAAGTGGAAACAAGAAATAGCAAACTAAAAGAAACACAGAAAAGCGAGATGGCAGAAATCTGCCAAAACCTGATAGCAGTACAGAAATCGATTTTTACAAAAATCTTACGTTGCTCAGTTCGAAAAGTGTTCAACTAATGAAAGTTAGATAACAACCTGGGGAACATGCACAAAAATTTGCAACTCAAAATACTGTTCTGGCTGGGCGCACGAATTTTTACGGTAACAGCCCAGAATCTGTTTTCAGGCAGCACTTCCCCAAATATCATCTTCCTCTCATTAGAAAACCACTCAAAGAGACTAAACAAGTATATACAGGTATCCAGCAATCATAATATGCAAAGAATGAGTGATGCCGGTATACCTCCCCCCAAGCTTAGGCTTTTGGCCTAAGTGGAGTTCAATCCCATCGATCCCATGAAGTAGTGTCTCTGTAATATGAAGATGGGTCGTATTCCGGGTATGTGCTAGAAGAAGCACCCGGATATGTGACGGTGTGGTCGTAGGAGGTCCCGACGTCCTCGGACTCATGTTGCTGTGGAACTCTTGTATCTTCATATGTTCATCCACCTCCTCCTTAGTGCACGACCATGATTGCCTGTCAATACTTAACAAACCAGGTTGGGGAAGAGGGATTTCCTTCTCCTCCCCGTCAGAAAACAACATTCTATACACCATATTTTCTAAAGTAGAGTCAGTTGTAACAAAATGATGACTCTTCATAGCAGTAATATCGAGTCTCCTAGGGGCCAATGGCACATCATTAGGATCAATAGGAAGATTAAGAAATGTTAAAACACGCAGTGCAATGGTTCCTCCAAAAATAGGCCCCCTGGTAGACAGGCGGCGAGCAATAAGAGCACCAAGGTGATAGGATGTTTGACCAGTAAGTGCAATATTCAGAAAAGCAAGATGGTAGCTAGAGATATTACTAGTGTTCTCCCTACCAAGAATGCTAGTAGCAATGTAGTATGCAAAATACTTAATGGCGGGAAGTTGAATGTTCCTTATCTTGCCCCGCTGAATGGTGCGACAGTCATCATCGGTGATCCCTCGGTAGAGCTCCGAGCAAGTCCGGGGGTTGTCATCGATCCTACTTGCTGTACCTACAGGGGCAATATCCAAGGCACAACAAAAATCCTTTAATGACATAGTCACAGTATTACCATAAATCCTGAATGCAACCGTTGGCTCATAGTGTTTGTTGTCGAACTGGAAACTCTCGACGAAAATTTTGGTGAGCAAGTAGTATTGCTCCGTTTCATCGCCCATATAAGTGGTTAACCCTGCCCTGTTGACAAGGGTTAAGAAATCCTCCAGTATCCCTGCATTCCTTAGAAAATCATAACATGGAAAAGTAGAAGCATTAGGAGGACCGTTGTCCTCTTCAGGCGCGAAGCTAGGCGCGAGGATGTCTTCATTGTATGATTGCCTAATCCGGGTGGCGGCCCTAGAAGGCCTCCCGGTGCTGGTTGTCCCCTTCTTGAACAACTCTCCAAAGCTAAACTTCTTCATAGCTTCTCTGAAATTTTCAACAAATGACATAAAAATTTGATTTGGTGACATATAATTGAGGAAAACTACCATAGGAACTTGCTAGAGTACTAATCATGCATCACAACTAGTTTCTACCACTTAGAACAAGCATGCAAGCTCACTAAACATGTTACCTACAGCAGCAAAATATTCAAGATATACTCAACCAAACGAAATTCTACTTGGATGGGTGGAGGAGTCACATACCGAAGAGCAAATGTGCCAAATTTCGAGACGAAATCTGGGCTGAGCAAAGAGATCGAGAAATCTGAGCTCTGGAGCAAAAACGCGAGAGAGATGAACTTGGTACGAGTTTTTCGGGAGAGAGAAGGTGCTTGGGAGGAAGAGATGGCAAAGTGGGGCGAGAGGGAGCCCACACCACATGGTGGCGCGGCCACCTCCTTGGCCGCGCCGGCCGGTGGTGTGGCGCCCTCCGGTGCCCCACGAGTCATCCTCCGGTGCTCCCGAGTGCCTCGTCGAAAAATAGGACCAACGGTGTAATTTTCGCGAATTTTTGAAAACTTTGAAAAATGCACATTTTCTGGGTATTAAGTTTATTATTACTGGCCAGGAAATTTTTTGAAATCTCAAATCAACTAAGAAACTTTGCAAATTAAAAGTGCTACAGCAACTAAAACAAGTGGAGGAAGAAAGAGATGTTGTTTACCTCCTCTATGCATATAAAAAGTATTTGTTAACAAGGTTGATCAAGTCTTGCCACCAAATAAATTTTACATAGCATATGAAGAAATAAACCTCAAATCAATCATGTTACCTTGAATTGTATTGATATGGATCCAATCACAAGAGTTTGATATTCTTCTTTAGGCTCATATATAGGACAATCGATGGTTCCCACTTTGATAGTTCTCACATGAGAGATTGTATTAACTCCGCACGCTTTTTCAATCCTCTTGGGGAAATAGACGGTGTGTTCCTTATCATCAACATTGAAAGTAACCTTTCCTTTATTGCAATCAATAACAGCCCTCGCGGTGTTAAGAAAAGGTCTCCCAAGAATAATAGACATATTATCATCTTCGAGCATTTCCAACACAACAAAATCGGTTAATATCAAGCGGTTATTAGTAACTTGAACAGGAACATCCTCACATATACCAACAGGAATAGCGAGTAGATTTATCAGCCATTTGCAAAGATATATCAGTAGGTATCAACTTATCTAAGTAAAGTCTCTTGTATAGAGAAAAAGGCATAACACTAACACCGGCTCCCAAGTCACATAGAGCAGTTTTAACATAATTATTCTTAATAGAACAAGGAATAGTAGGTATACACGGGTCGCCCAACTTCTTTGGAACTTTGCCATTGAAAGAGTAATTAGCAAGCATAGTGGAAATTTCCTCATTGGGGATTTTCCTTTTATTAGTAACAATATCTTTCATATACTTTGAATAAGGAGGCAATTTGATAGCATCAGTCAAAGGGATTTGCAAGAATAAAGGTTTCATCCAATCACAAAATTTATTATAGTGTTCCTCTTCCTTTGATTTTAGTTTCTTAACAGGAAAAGGCATTGGCTTTTGCACCCAAGGTTCTCTTTCATTACCATGTTTCTCAGTAATAAAATCTTCTTTAGTATACTTTTTATTTTTAGCATGCTTTTCAGGTTCTTTTTCAACATCCTCTTTATCAGGAGTATCATTCTTATCATTATCTTCACTATTATCATGTTCATTACCACTTTCAGTTTCAGCATCAGAAATAGAAATACTATTAGGATCATTAGCAGGTTCAGAGGATTCTACAACATTTTTATGTTTCTTTTTCTTTTTCCTAGAATGAGCTCTAGGTTCAGTGCGTTGAGAATCTTGTTCAATTCTTTTGGGATGCCCTTCAGGATATAGAGGATCCTGGGTAGAGACACCACCTCTAGTTGTTACTTCATAAGTATGTTTTTCTTTAGCATTATTTCCTAACAAGTCATTTTGCACTTTAGTGAGTTGATCAATTTGAGTTTGAATCTTATGAAAATGTTTAACAAGCATCTTAACATCATTCGAGGTTCTCTCCACAATATCATGCAATTGACTAATAGCTTGAGAATTTTCCATTAGATGATTCTCTACTCTCATATTAAAATTTTCTTGCTTAACAATATAATTATCAAACTCATCTAAGCATTGCGCAGGAGGTTTTGAATACGGAATATCTTCCCTAGTAAAGCGTTGAAGCGAGTTTACCTCAATCATGGATGAAGGGGGAATTATCTCACATATATCTTCTATTGGAGGTAGATTCTTCACATCTTCAGATTTAATACCTTTCTCCTTGAGAGACTTCTTGGCTTCCCTCATATCTTCATCATTCAATTTAATTAAACCCCTCTTCTTCACTATTGGCGTTGGAGTTGGTTCGAGCGTATTCCAATCATCATAATTCCGGCTTATTTTAGCCAATAATTCTTCGAGCGTCGTCTGGAGTTCTTTTCTCGAAAACACAACCAGCACAACTATCCGGGTATGCCCTAGACTCAATGGTTAGTCCACTATAAAATATATCAAGTAAATCATGCTTTTCTAGATCATGGTCAGGCAGAGCTCTAATAAGAGAGCAAAATCTTGCCCAAGCCTCAGGCAATTTCTCTTCATCTTCCTGATCAAAATTATAAACTCTCTGCAAAGCAGCATGTTGAGCACTAGCAGGAAAGTATTTGCGGAAGAAAACATCAAGCAATTCTTTCGGACTTTTAATAGAACCAGGTGGCAAACTATTATACCAAGTTTTAGCGTCATCCTTTAATGAGAATGGAAAGATTTTAGCAACAAAGTAAGTACGCTTCTTAACATCATCAGAAAACAAGCTACTCAAAGTAGATAACTCGATCATGTGTTCAACGAGCACTTTCTTTTTCGGTACCACAAAAGGGTGTTTTCTCAACAATAGCTATATGAGATAGATCAAGAGAAAAATCATAATCTTTATCCCTAATGTTTATGGGAGATGTGGCAAATTTAGGATCAGGAGACAGCTTTATATCTAACGAGTATGTTCTGCAAGCAACTTTTTAATTTTTCTTGCATCAGTAGTAGCATGGCATTTTTCAATAAAATCATCATCAAGTTCCATATAATCTTCATCAAGATCATCACTAGAGTATTCAAGTTCGAGGTGAATTAACGAGTGTAGTAACATCAGGAATTTCAGCATTTTCTATTTGTCTAGACCTAGCAATTTTAGCATCTAGAAAAGTTCCCAATGAACCACTATCATCAAGCACAGCAGAAATATTATCGGTATTATGAGAGTGTTCAGATTCAGCAGATGTACCCGCATGCGAAGCATGTGGCGGTGAAACAAGTTTATCAATCACAGATGGTGAATCAAGTGTAGCGGAGGTACTCGAATTGTACCTTTTCTTGTAGTGGATGGTAATATGGCGATCTTAGTATCGCGAGGTTTACCCATGATGGAGAATTTGCAGCGAACAATATCAATCCAAGTGAACTTCCAAATAAAGCTATGCTCCCCGGCAACGGCGCCGGAAAATAGTCTTGATGACCCACAAGTATAGGGGATCGCAACAGTCTTCGAGGGAAGTATTACCCAATTTATTGATTCGACACAAGGGGAGACAAAGAATACTTGAAAGCCTTAAGAGCGGAGTTGTCAATTCAGCTGCACCTGGAAACAGACTTGCTCGCAAGAGTTTATCAGTAGTAACAGTTTTATAGTAGTAGCAGTAGTGAAATAACAGTAACAGAGTAACAAAGACAGCAGTAGTGATTTTAGTAAACAAGCAGGATTAAAATATCGTAGGCACGGGGACGGATGACGGGCGTTGCATGGATGAGAGAAACTCATGTAACAATCATAGCGGGGCATTTGCAGATAATAATAAAACGGTGTCCAAGTACTAATCAATCAATAGGCATGTGTTCCAATTATAGTCGTACGTGCTCGCAATGAGAAACTTGCACAACATCTTTTGTCCTACCAGCCGGTGGCAGCCGGGCCTCAAGGGAAACTACTGGATATTAAGGTACTCCTTTTAATAGAGTACCGGAGCAAAGCATTAACACTCCGTGAACACATGTGATCCTCACATCGCTGCCATTCCCTCCGGTTGTCCCGATTTCGTCACTTCGGGGCCATTGGTTCCGGACAGCGACATGTGTATACAACTTGCAGGTAAGATCATAAACAACGAATATCATGATGAAATAATAACATGTTCAGATCTGAGATCATGGCACTCGGGCCCTAGTGACAAGCATTAAGCATAACAAGTTGCAACAATATCATAAAAGTACCATCTACGGACACTAGGCACTATGCCCTAACAATCTTATGCTATTACATGACCAATCTCATCCAATCCCTACCATCCCCTTCGGCCTACAGCGGGGGAATTACTCACACATGGATGGGGGAAACATTGCTGGTTGATGGAGAGGCGTTGGCGGTGATGGCGGTGATGATCTCCTCCAATTCCCCGTCCCGGCGGAGTGCCAGAACGGAGACTTCTGGCTCCTGCGACGGAGTTTCGCGATGTGGCGGCGTTCTGGAGGGTTTCTGGCGACTTCGACTTTTTTCCGTGCGTTTTTAGGTCGAGGCGAATAAGTAGTCCGAAGGGGGGCATCGGAGGCTGACCGAGGGGGCCACACCACAGGGCCGCGCGGGCCCCCCCTGGGCCGCGCCGCCCTATGGTGTGGGGCCCTCGGGCCTCCACTTCAATTGCCCTTCTGGCTCCGTTAGTTTCCTGGGAAAATAGGGCCTTCTGCATAAATTCCGAGGTTTTTCCCGAAAGTTGGATTTCTGCACAAAAACGAGACACCATAGCAGTTCTGCTGAAAACAGCGTTAGTCCGTGTTAGTTGCATCCAAAATACACAAATTAGAGGCCAAACAATAGCAAAAGTGTTCGGGAAAGTAGATACGTTTTGGACGTATCAGGTTGTCAATCTCACCGGCTTGCTGTAACAAAGGATTAACCGTATTGTGTGGAAGATGATTGTTTGCAGAGAAATTAGTAAAAACAAGTATTGCAGCAGATTTGTATTTCAGTATAAAAGAATGGACCGGGGTCCACAGTTCACTAGAGGTGTCTCTCCCATAAGATAAAAGCATGTTGGGTGAACAAATTACAGTCGGGCAATTGACAAATAGAGAGGGCATAACAATGCACATACATGACATGATAAGTATAGTGAGATTTAATTGGGCATTACGACAAAGTACATAGACCGCCATCCAACTGCATCTATGCCTAAAAAGTCCACCTTCGAGGTTATCATCCGAACCCCCTCCAGTATTAAGTTGCAAAGCAACAGACAATTGCATTAAGTATGGTGCGTAATGTAATCATCAACTACATCCTCGGACATAGCGCCAATGTTTTATCCCTAGTGGCAACAGCACAGCACAACCTTAGAACTTTCTCGTCATCGTCCGTGTGTCAATGCGGGCATGAACCCACTATCGAGCATAAATACTCCCTCTTGGAGTTAAAAGCAAAAACTTGGCCGAGCCTCTACTAGTAACGGAGAGCATGCAAGATCATAAACAACACATATGTAATAACTTGATAATTAACATGACATGGTATTCTCTATCCATCGGATCCCGACAAACACAACATAGAGTATTACGGATAGATGATCTTGATCATGTTAGGCAGCTCACAAGATCCAACAATGAAGCACAATGAGGAGAAGACAACCATCTAGCTACTGCTATGGACCCATAGTCCAGGGGTGAACTACTCACTCATCACTCCGGAGGCGACCATGGCGGTGTAGAGTCCTCCGGGAGATGAATCCCCTCTCCGGCAGGGTGCCGGAGGAGATCTCCGAATCCCCCGAGATGGGATCGGCGACGGCGGCGTCTCGGTAAGGTTTTCCGTATCGTGGTTTTTCGCCTCGGGGGTTTCGCGACGGAGGCTTTAAATAGGCGGAAGGGCGAGTCGGGGCCCGACGAGGGGGCCACACCATAGGGCGGCGCGGGCCCCCCTTGGCCGCGCCGCCATGTGGTGTCGCCACCTCGTGGCCCCACTTCGTATGTTCTTCGGTCTTCCGGAAGCTCCGTGGAAAAATAGGCCCCCGGGTCTTTGTTTCGTCCAATTCCGAGAATATTTCGTTACTAGGATTTACGAAACCAAAAACAGCAGTAAAACGAGAACCGGCACTTCGGCATCTTGTTAATAGGTTAGTTCCAGAAAATGCACGAATATGACATAAAGTGTGCATAAAACATGTAGGTATCATCAATAATATGGCATAGAACATAAGAAATTATCGATACGTCGGAGACGTATCAGAGCCTCCGTGGCGTTGGGGAATCCTTCGTGGGACCTCCACCCCTCCAAACGTGACGTACCTTCTTGCAAAGGAAGGGAACACGGGAATAAACCCTCGTCTCCGCGTGCTATCGGTTATCCCTAACCAAACTCTTTACTTGTGATATAACTGTCTGAGAGAGCCTTCGTGCTTGAGTTACTTGTATTATCATATAGGGTGCCTCACCTAGTTTGCATTAGGCTAACCTTTATATTCCGCAAAGCCTAATATTGCAAAGAAAGAATTAAAAATTGTAGAAACCTATTCACCCCCTCTAGGTTTACCATATCTGATCTTTCAGTTGCTCAAGAAGAGCATGTTGACGTGAACTTCATTAAAAACAACAATTTCAACAACAATGCTTATAGGAATATTTTTGGTAGCAACAATTATATGCCATATCCTCCTAATAGTGGCAATGGTTATTATAGTAGATCTATGCCTAGTGAGGAAATGATTTTAGAAGTTGAAAAGGCCACTAAGAACTTTATGCAAATGCAATATGATCAAAATAAGTGTTTACTAAAACCATGGAAGAACAATCTGGTATGTTGAAAAATATTAGTCATCAATTTGAAAATTTAAATAGGGAAATTTCTAGTTTGCAAGTCAAGATTTCAAATGCTGAAACTAGTATTTCCTCTTTGTCAAAAACACAAAATTCTTTGATTAATAAATTGCTGCTAAACCTATAACTATGGATGAAAATCCCTTTGCTACTGCAAATTCCATTCAAGTTAGAATTGACGAAAATGTTAGGATGTTGGCAGAATTGCAAGCTAAGTGGGAAAGAGAAGATGAAATTGCTAGAAATAATAATTTGACTCAAATTTATACCATCACCACCGCCAGTAGTAATGAACTTTCAAATGCTATACACTCTCCTACTAATAATAATAAAGTAAATGGTGTAGGAAAAGTCCCCGCTCCTTCTACAAAATTTCCTAGAACCACTGAAAGAGCTCCTGATAAGTGTGCTGAAATTTTTCGGAGTATGGGAGACAAGATTCCTTTTACCTTTTGTAAAAATGAGTTTGATTTTGATGATTGCAATATCTCTGAAGTAATTAAGTTCTTACAAAATCTTGCTAGAAGTCCTAATGCTAGTGCTATAAATATGGCTTTTACAAAGCACATGACAAATGCTCTTATGGAAATGAGAGAGGAAAAATTAAAACGCGAAGCCTCTATTCCTAAAAATTTATAAGATGGCTGGGATCTCATCATTAAGATGAAAATAGATGGTTTTGATTGCAATGCTTTATATGATCTCGGTGCAAGTATTTTTGTTATGCCTAGAAAAATCTATGATATGCTTAAATTGCCACTGTTGGAAAAATGTTATTTGGATGTTCATCTTGTTGATATTGCTGCACAGTAACCTTTGGGGAAAGTTGATAATGTTCTTATTATGGTTAAAAATAACTTAGTCCCCGTTGATTTTTTGTTTTCGATATTAAATGCAATGCTTCTTGTCCGATTATATTGGGAAGGTCGTTTCTTAGAACAGTTGGTGCTGCTATTGATATGAGAGATGGGGTTATTAAATATCAATTCCCACTCAAGAAAGGTATGGAACACTTCCCTAGAAAGATAAAGAAGTCATCTTATGACTCTATCATTAGAACAAGTTATGATGTTGATGTTTCTTCACTTGATAATACTTGATTCTCACATTTTTACTGCGTCTAGCTGAAAGGCGTTAAAGAAAAGCGCTTATGGGAGACAACCCATATTTTATTTATAGTAATTTTTCTTTTTGTTGAGTCTTGTAAGTTATTACTACTGTAATGACCGCTCCTTATCATTTTTATTTCATGTTTGTGCCAAGAATAGCCTCTAATAGGAAGAAAGTAATGTTTGGGGAAGTTGTTGTCCTGAAAACAAATTCTATGTTGTTACCATAAACATTCTTATAAATAGCCAGAGCGTAATTTTGAGCTGTCATTTTTTATGCATATGCCCCAGGTTATTATCAAACTTTCGTTAGTTGACCACTTTTCGA
Organism: Lolium rigidum; assembly: GCF_022539505.1. Taxonomy (NCBI): domain Eukaryota; kingdom Viridiplantae; phylum Streptophyta; class Magnoliopsida; order Poales; family Poaceae; genus Lolium; species Lolium rigidum. Next base: position 201,412,847 of record NC_061509.1, read on the forward strand.
AATAAGCAACAGAGCATTTTCGGAAATTTCGATCTTTACCTGCTGTTCTGTTTTGACAGATTTCTGCACTATTTGCATTCGCCTCTTAAATCTCTTTATTTTTGAGTTATTTTGATCAGAGAACTATTTGAAAGGTTGATACAGTAGCTTATGCTTTAATAGATGCTTTATATATGTTAGTCTTGAACACAAGTGGATTCGCTTATTTTGATTGTACTAATCCTGTTAATGAAGAATTGTGCGAAGTTTTTGTATGAAGGAAGTTTTCAAGTATAGGGAGAGAAGAATGATGTGATGGGATGAAGAATGAAAAAATCTCAAGCTTGGGGATGCCCTACATCCCAAGACATATTCAAGAGGTACAAGCATCAAAGCTTGGGGATGCCCAAGGCATCCTCTCTACATCAACAAAGCAACATGTCATCTCTCTATATGCTATATTTTTATTGCTTCATACACTATGTGTTGTTCTTGGAGCGTCTTTTTTTTTTGTAGCATATGTTGGATCCCGGCGCATTTGTTTTGGAGAAAGGCCCGCTCTTTTTTAACTGTTATTGTTCTGCGAGTGTTCTAGTTTTCTGGTACTGTGTTTAGCTCTTGTTCCTTCACTTGAATTTAGTTCAGAGCTCATTAGTATTCTTTATTTGTGTATGATTAGCTCTCTGGTTCATATTGTATTTTATCTCTGAGAGTTATTTCAAATAAGTTGATTGGTGTTGGATACGAGTAAAATATTCCATGACTATAGTGATGCAAATGGAAGCTTATCTAGACTGTGGCATAGACTTTGGCATGTCATGTTGGATGTTATTCTTGTCATATGCTTAGTATTTATTATTTTAACATGACTTCTTTCAAATAGCTGAGAGTGCATAATGTGTTATTAAAGAATCATGTGTTGTTTCTATCATAAAAGCATAGTATTGTGGTATTCTCCTTTGATGCTTTATTGGGTTGACTGGGCGCATGCTTATACCATGTTATGACTATAACTAGTCAACTAAAGCCTCTATGATCATTTAGTTTTTGATTTGTAATATCATTTATGCTTTGATTGATAGTGTTTTGTCGCTATGCTTGATTATGGCCATTATTTCTCTCTTAGTTGGTCGCTTCCAGTCTTTTTTGCTAGCCTTCACCTGTACTGAGTATGATCTCTACTCGTGTATCCAACCACCAAAAACCAAAGTTTCCAATTGTGTCCACCATATCTACCTACATGTGGTATTTCACCACCACTCCACAGTTAATTGCTTGTGTGCTACCATTAAACCTTCAAAAATAATCACCTATTTTGCGTAAATTATAGCTCATGGGAAAGTAGTCTAAAAACTATTGTGGCAAGTATTATGTCATATGCATTTTTAGTTCTTATAAGTTGCTTGTTGTGTGATAACCAAGCTATCATGGGGAACACCATCAATATGCTTTTGTTGAATATCATGTGAGTTACTATGCATGCTCATCTTGTTTGAAGTAAGGGAGATTTACCATGAGTTGCAAAGAATTGAATATGCATATTGTTGGAGAGGAACATCGGGCATCCAAATAAAGCCATGTTCACATGGTGGAAGTTTCAGCTGGGCAAAAGTACAAATATCTGTTGTCCTTGCTTTCCCGGTATGGATGTCCAAAAAGGTTGCGATTCATCAAAATTGAGAAATCAAATGAGATCCATCTCCTAAGGACCTTTGTACAGGAGGCAAGGAGGTACCCCTTTGTGACACTTGGTTAAAACATATGTATGCGATGAAAATCCATGGAAGTCCAAGCTAATTAGGACAAGGTGTGAGCACTATTGGTATATTATGAATTTGGAAAGCAAACTTATAGGAAGTAATTATGCGTAAGCCATACTATTTATCACTACCGTTGACATGAGTAGCACCTCTCAAAATAAATATTTTCAACACTTTTATTGCTTTCAAAATAAAAAGCTCTAGCACATGGGTAATCCCTGCTTCCCTCTGCGAAGGGTCTTTCTTTTTCTTTCATGTTGAGTTTCCACCTTCTACTTTATGCACCAATTAAGAGAGCATAGTTGTCATTCTTAGTGCAATGTGCATAGTCCAAAAATTATTATTGATTGATTCATGATTGTGCTATTGATTGCTCTCAAATTACTTGTATCTAGTCACCTCTTAAACTTTGAAGGTGTCCTTGCATTTATGTTTTGCTATTCCATAAGGACATGTTGAGTACCACTTTATTATGTTTGCTCTATGATCATAAACACACAACTGCTTCAATGCACTATTATTCATGATCCTTTGTTTGAGTTACTCTTCATGTTATAACATAGTTGGTAAGTTCAATTGAATTATATCTATCATGCCTATGTTGGAGTACTTAGATCCCAGCTCACAATGCTTTACATGCTTGATCAAGATTGTGTTAGCTTCATGTCACCTCAAAAATTATTTTTTTATCACTTACCTACCCGAGGACGAGCAAGAGTTAAGCTTGGGGATGGTGATACGTCTCAACGTATCTATAATTTTTGATGCTAGATGCTTGTTTTACACCAATTCATATGTGTTTTGTTTACACTTCGTTGCACTTTTACATGATTTCTGGCACTAACCTATTAACAAGATGACATAGTGCCAGTTCCCTGTTTTCTGCTGTTTTTGTATTTTAGAAAGTTGTACAGGAAATATTCTCGGAATTAGACGAAAGAAAAGCCGAAGTCAATATTTTACCGAAACGAAGACGAAGTCCGGAGGGGGCGAAGGGGCGCACCAGGGCGCCCACACCACCCCTAGGCGCGACCTAGGGCTGGCCCGCGCCTAGGGCAGGTGTGGGCCCACATGCGCCCCATCAACCTGAATCCTCCGCCTATTTATACATCTTCTTGGGAAAACCCTGGAGACCTGAGCCAAAATCCACGAAAAGTTCCATCGCGGCCGGCATCGCCGAACCCATCTCGCGGGTTCTGAAGCTCTTCCCGGCACCCTGCCGAAGGGGGAAATCATCGCTGGAGGCATCTACATCGCCATGCCCACCTTCGAAGTGATGCCTGAGCAGTTCATCCCTGGACTATGGGTCCATAGCAGTAGCTAGATGGTTGTCTTCTCCACTTTGTGCTTCATGTATCGATCTTGTGAACTGCCCTACATGATCAAGATCATCTTTATGTAATCCTCTATATTTGGGTTGCTGGGATCCAATCAATGTTGAATACTATGTTGAAATTGATTATATATTCATGTCATATGTTATTTGTGATCTTGCATGCTCTCCGTTGCTGGTAGAAACTCTGGCCAAGTGGACACTTGTGACTCCAAGAGGGTGTATTTATGCTCGATAGTAGATTCATGCCTCTAGTTTCCTAGGAGAGTGACTTTATTACTTCTAAGGTTGTAGATGTGATGTTGCTACTAGGGACAAAACAACAATGTTTTATCCAAGGGTAATTCTATTGTTTACTTTACACACATTGCTTAATGCGATAGTCTGTTGCTTGCAACTTTATACTGAAAGGGGTGCAGACGCTAACCTGAAGGTGGATTATTAGTCGTAGACGCAGTTGGATTACGGTCTAAGTATTATGTTGTAATGTCCAATACCAAATTATCATAGTAATCATCTTATCATGTATCGATTGATATGCTGTCAATTGCACATCTGTAATTTGTTCACCCAACATGCTATTTCTGTATGGAGAGATCCGTCTAGTGAACTGTGGACCCCGGTCCTATTTCCCTTACTGATAAATTCAACTGCAATCATGTTCTGTTTACTTTCTGCAAACATCTCCTTCCATTCGATACATCTAATCCTTTGTGTTCAGCAAACCAGTGAGACTGACAACCTCACTGTAAGTTGGGGCAAAGTACTTTGGTTGTGTTGTGTGCAGGTTCCACATTGTTGCTGACGCCGGTAGTGCGCCCTGCCACTAGTCAGCCAGCAACACCTTCAGAAGTCACGTCTTTCTCCTACTGGTCGATTAAACATTGGTTTCTTACTGAGGGAAAACTTGCTGCTGTGATCATCACACCTTCCTCTTGGGGTTCCCCAACAGCGTGTCCGCACACGTCGAGTACACGCCATCAATATACGATCTAAACTTCTCACATGCAAACACAACTACAAAGAACTATTTTTCTATCAAATGATAATTTATATGTGCATCATTTAGAGTCTGGCTAGCATGATTGATGAAATTAAGTTCATCACCATCCTGCTGGCACAAAGTGACTCCGACAGATTCATGGTTCGCCTCACAAAGCAGATCAAAAGGTTTCTTCCAATCATGGTTGTATCATAGGATCTTTTAGTAGAGCTTGCTTAAGAATGTTGAAAGCATTGTGACAATTTTCATCAAACTTAAACCGAGCATCTTTTTTGTAATAGATTAGTATTAGGTCTTGCTATTTTAGAAAATTTTCTAATAAATCTTCTGTAAAATCCAGTGATACGTCCAAAACGTATCTACTTTCCCGAACACTTTTGCTATTGTTTTGCCTCTAATTTGTGTATTTTGGATGCAACTAACACGTACTAACGCTGTTTTCAGCAGAACTATTCTGGTGTCTCGTTTTTGTGCATAAATCCAACTTTCAGGAAAATCCTCGGAATTTATGCAGAAGGTCCTATTTTCCCTGAATATTGGCGGAGCCGAAGGGCAAGCCAGGTGGGGGCACGAGGGCCCCACACACTAGGCCGGCGCGGCCCAGGAGGGGCCCGCGCGGCCCTAGTGTGTGGCGGCCTCGGCTGGCCCCCGACGTCCTCTTTCGGACTACTTATTGCCTTCGACCTAAAAACGCACGGGGAGAAGTCGAAGTCGCCGTAAACCCTCCGTAACGCCGCCACATCGCGAAACTCCGTCTCGGGAGCCAGAAGTCTCCGTTCTGGCACTCCGCCGGGACGGGGAATTGGAGGAGATCATCGCCACCATCACCACCGACGCCTCTCCATCGACCAGCCATGTTTCCCCCATCCATGTGTGAGTAATTCCCCCGCTGTAGGCCGAAGGGGATGGTAGGGATTGGATGAGATTGGTCATGTAATAGTATAAGATTGTTAGGGCATAGTGCCTAGTGTCCGTAATTGGTACTTTGATGATATTGTTGCAACTTGTTATGCTTAATTCTTGTCACTAGGGCCCGAGTGCCATGATCTCAGATCTGAACATGTTATTACTTCATCTATTCATTGTTTATGGTCTTACCTGCAAGTTGTATACACATGTCGTTGTCCGGAACCAATGGCCCCGAAGTGACAGAAATCGGGACAACCGGAGGGGATGGTAGTGATGTGAGGATCACATGTGTTCACGGAGTGTTAATGCTGTGCTCCGGTACTCTATTAAAAGGAGTACCTTAATATCCAGTAGATTCCCTTGAGGCCCGGCTGCCACCGTCCGGTAGGACAAAAGATGTTGTGCAAGTTTCTCATTGCGAGCACGTACGACTATAATTGGAACACATGCCTATTGATTGCTTTGTACTTAGACACCGTTTTATTATTATCCGCAAATGCCCCGCTTGATTGTTACATGAGTTTCTCTCATCCATGCAACGCCCGTTATCCGTCCCCGTGTCTACGTATTTTAATCCTGCTGTTTACTATAATCACTACCGTTGTCTCTATTACTCGTCGCTCGTTATTTCGCTATCGCTATCGCTATAAAACCGTTACTATCGATAAACTCTTGCGAGCAAGTCTCGTTTCCAGGTGCAGCTGAATTGACAACTCCGTTGTTAAGGCTTTCAAGTATTCTTTGTCTCCCCTTGTGTCGAATCAATAAATTGGGTTTTACTACCCACGAAGACCGCTGCGATCCCCTATACTTGTGGGTTATCAAGATCTGTTTTCCGGCGCCGTTGCCGGGGAGCATAGCTTTATTTGGAAGTTCACTTGGATTGATATTGTTCGCTGCAAATTCTCCATCATGGGTAAACCTCGCGATCCTAAAGTCGCCATATTACCATCCACTACAAGAAAAGGTACAACTCGAGTACCTCTGTCGCTCTTGATTCACCATCTCGTGATTGATAAACTTGTTTCACCGCCACATGCTTCACATGCTCGGTACTTCGCTGAATCTGAAAACTCTTATAATATTGATGATGCTTCTGCTGTGCTTGATGATAGTGGTTCATTGGGATCTTTTCTAGATGCTACAATTGCTAGGTCTAGACAAATTGAAAATACCGAAACTCCTAATGCTACTACACCTGTTAATTCACCTGAACTTGATTATTCTAGTGATGATCCTGATGAAGATTATGTGGAGCTTAATGATGATTTTATTAATAGATGCAATGCTACTGCTGATGCAAGCAAAATTAAAAAGTTCCTCACACAATATACTGTTAGACATAAGTTATCTCCTGATCCTAAATTTGCTACATCTCCTATATGCATTAAGGATAAAGATTATGATTTTTCTCTTGATCTATCTCATATAGCTATTGTAGAGAAAGCACCCTTTTGTGGTACTGAAAAAGAAAGTGCTGGTAGAACACATGATTGAACTTTCTTCTATGAGTAGTTTGTTTTCTGATGATGTCAAGATGCGTACTTATTTTGTCGCTAAATTTTTTCCTTTCTCATTAAAGGATGATGCTAAAACTTGGTATAATAATTTGCCTCCTGGTTCTATTAAAAGTCCAACTGATTTGCGTGATGTTTTCTTTCGAAAATACTTTCCTGCTAGTGCTCAACATGTTGCTTTACGGAAAATTTATAGATTTGACCAGGGAGATGAAGAGAAATTGCCCGAGGCTTGGGCAAGATTTTGTTCTCTTATCGAGCTCGACCTGGACATGATTTAGAAAAGAATGATCTACTTGATATATTTTATAGTGGACTAACCATTGAGTCTAGGGCATATTTGGATAGTTGTGCTGGTTGTGTTTTCAGGAAAAGAACTCCGTACGAAGTCGAAGAATTATTGGCTAAAATAGGCCGGAATCATGATGATTGGACTACACCTGAACCAATTCCAACGCCAATATTGAAGAAGAGGGGTTTAATTAAATTGAATGATGAAGATATGAGGGAAGCCAAGAAGTCTCTCAAGGAGAAAGGTATTAAATCTGAAGATGTGAAGAATCTACCTCCCATAGAAGATATATGTGAGATAATTCCCCCTTCATCCATGATTGAGGTAAACTCCCTTCGCCGCTTTACTAGGGAAGATATTCCGTATTCAAAACCTCTCGCGCAATGCTTAGATGAGTTTGATAATTATATTGTTAAGCAAGAAAATTTTAATATGAGAGTAGAGAATCATCTAATGGAAAATTCTCGAGCTATTGGTGAATTGCATGGTATTGTGGAGAGAACCTCCAATGATGTTAAGATGCTTGTTAAACATTTTCAAATGGTTCAAACTCAAATTGATCAGCTTACTAAAGTGCAAAATGACTTATTAAAAAATAATTCTAAAGAGAAACATGCTTACGAAGTAACAACTAGAGGTGGTGTCTCTACCCAGGATCCTCTATATCCTGAAGGGCATCCCAAAAGAATTGAACAAGATTCTCAACGAATTGAACCTAGTGCTCCATCTAAGAAAAAGAAGAAGAAACATAAAAATGTTGTAGAATCCTCTGAACCTGTTAATGATCCTAATAGTATTTCTATTTCTGATGCTGAAACTGAAAGTGGTAATGAACATGGTAATAATAATGGTAATGATAAGAATGATGTTTCTGATAAAGAAGAAGTTGAAGATGAACCTGAAAAGCAAGATAAAAATAAAAAGTATACTAAAGAAGATTTTATTGCTAAGAAACACGGTAATGAAAGGGAACCTTGGGTTCAAAAGCAAATGCCTTTTCCTGCTAAGAAACTAAAATCAAAGGAAGAGGAACACTATAATAAATTTTGTGATTGGATGAAACCTTTATTCTTGCAAATCCCTTTGACTGATGCTATTAAATTGCCTCCTTATTCAAAGTATATGAAAGATATTGTTACTAACAAAAGGAAAATTCCTAATGAGGAGATTTCCACTATGCTTGCTAATTACTCTTTCAATGGCAAAGTTCCAAAGAAGTTGCGCGACCCAGGTATACCTACTATTCCTTGTTCTATTAAGAATAATTATGTTAAAACTACTCTATGTGACTTGGGAGCTGGTGTTAGTGTTATGCCTTTTTCTCTTTATAAGAGACTTTATTTAGATAAGTTGATACCTACTGATATATCTTTGCAAATGGCTGATAAATCTACTGCTATTCCCGTTGGTATATGTGAGGATGTTCCTGTTCAAGTTACTAATAACTGCTTGATATTAACTGATTTTGTTGTGTTGGAAATGCCCGAAGATGATAATATGTCTATTATTCTTGGGAGACCTTTTCTTAACACCGCAGGGGCTGTTATTGATTGCAATAAAGGAAAGGTTACTTTCAATGCTGATGATAGGGAGCACACTGTCTATTTCCCCAAGAGGGTTGATAAAGTATGTGGAGTTAATACTATTTCAAATGTGAGAACTATCAAAGTTGGAACTATCGATTGTCCTATATATGAGCCTAAAGAAGAATATCAAACTCTTGTGATTGGATCCATATCAATACAATTCAAGGTAACATGATTGATTTGAGGTTTATTTCTTCTTATGCTATGTAAAATTTATTTGGTGGCAAGACTTGATCAACCTTGTTAACAAATACTTTTTATATGCATAGAGGAGGTAAACAACATCTCTTTCTTCCTCCACTTGTTCTACTTGCTGTAGCATTCTTGTTTTGTAAAGTTCTTTAGTTAATTAGAGATTTCAAAAAATTTCCTAGCCAGTAATAATAAACTTAATACCCAGAAATGTGCATTTTTCAAAGTTTTCAAAAATTCACAAAAATTATACTGTTGGTCCTATTTTTCGACGAGGCACCTGGGAGCACCTGGGGATGACCAGTGGGGCACCCCAGGGTGGCACCCCACAGGCCGGCGCGGCCAGCAAGGGGGGCGCGCCACCCTGGTGTGTGGGTCCCCCTTTGCCCCATTTCAGCATCTCTTCTTCCCACTCTCTTCTCTCTCCCGAAAAAACTCGCACCAGGTTCCTCTCACTCGCGTTTTTGCTCAAGAGCTCTAGATTTCTCGATCTCTTTGCTCAGCCCAGATTTCTGTCTGAAATTTGGCACATTTGCTCTCCGGTATGTGACTCCTTCAATTATCCAAGTAGAATTTTATTTGGTGGAGTATATCTTGAATATTTTGCTGCTGTAGGTAACATGTTTAGTGAGCTTGCATGCTTGTTCTAAGTGGTAGAAACTAGTTTTGATGCATGATTAGTACTCTAGCAAGTTCCTATGGTAGTTTCCCTCAATTATATGTCACCAAATCAAATTTTATATTGTTTGTTGAAAAATTTCAGAAAATGGAAAGAAGTAGGCACCAACTCAACCAACAAAAATTGGAGGTGCAACAGGTCATGAGAGTTCACCGCGAAGAAGGAGTATACCCCGCTTACTACCCGTGCGTGGATTTTATGAGGAGTGCAGGAATCTTGCAAGATGTTCAAAGTCCAATCTCTCGTGCAGGGTTGGATGATTTTATTGTTGGTGAACCATGCCAATATGCAAAATTGACTATGTCTGTAGTGCAGGATTTTGAATTCAATTGGTCGCGATCTAACCCCATGGTTCGGTACAAAATTTATAATAAAACTGTCAACTTGCCATTCAATGATTTTTGTGCAGCAATTAGAGTGCCGCAATGGGGATCGTGCGAGAAGATGAGGGGATCGCCGCAAGAGCTCTTGAATCTCTACAAAATGATTTGTCATGGAAGAAGCTTCTCAGAGGATGGTGGTAAAATTAGTAGTATTCAATTCCCAGCTATTCGTTACTTTGCTTATTTCATCACCAAGTGCCTTCTAGCTAGAAAGAATGGAAGTAAATTATCTATCCAGGATTTAGCTTTTCTAGCTGCTGCATTGCAAGGTAATAAGACCTATAATTTGGGTGCTTTGATAGCTTCTAGACTTGCCACTAACCGTGAGAAGGGCGGAATCTGTGGAGGTCTCATCGCCTCTCGTTTATTAGCTATGCATGGTGTAGAACCTCACCATCTTGATATTCAGCTTTCCGTAGAAAAACTTGATATAGTCTCTATGATTTAACATGAATTTGTTTCTGATTCGTCTAACTTGAGTAACCTGTTTTACAAGATAACATTTTATAAGAAAACTTGGAGAACAACTAAGAAAACTGAAAAGTTAGTACGATTGCCTGCACCTGTTCTGTTTAACTTTGATTCCAGGAAGAATTGGTCAGTCACAGAAGGTGAACTGAATGCATACTTGGAAGGAGATGGCCACCAGGCAAGAGGCGGCACGGAGGAGGCCGAGGAACACCTCGACTCGTCATCCGATGCAGCGAGCTCCTCGCATCAACATTACGGTTATACGGAGCCTCCGCGTTATTCTTCTGCACAAGAACCTTATTATGATCACGCCATGTACGATTCGCCGGCGTGGAACCCTGACCCTCGCTGGGGTTGATCTCCACTTAGGCAAAAGCCTAAGCTTGGGGGGAGGTCTACCGGCATCACTCATTCTTTGCATATTATGGTTGCTGGATACTTGTATATACTTGTTTAGTTTCTTTGAGTGGTTTTCTAATGAGAGGGAGATGATATTTGGGGAAGTGCTGCCTGAAAACAGATTCTGGGCTGTTACTAAAAAAATTCGTGCGCACAGCAAGAACGTTATTTTGAGTTGCAATTTTTTTTGCATGTTCCCCAGGTTGTTATCTAACTTTAATTAGTTGAACACTTTTCGAACTGAGCAACGTAAGATTTTTGTAAAAATCGATTTCTGTACTGCTGTCAAGTTTTGGCAGATTTCTGCCATCTTGCTTTTCTGTGTTTCTTTTAGTTTTCATTTTCTTATTCGTACTTTGTTTCTTCCCCAAAACACCAAAACACCAAAAATATTTCTGTTGTTTCTCTTCACCACTTGTTTATTTTAGTTTCTTGATTTTATCTTACTTTATTTGCTATTGCTAGTTTGCTATAAGAAAACCCAAAAAGATTTTGCTTTGTTTGCTTGTTTCCTTTTGTTCTTGCTTCCAAATTCGAAAATACCAAAAATATTTGCTGTTCTTCTTTGGTTTTGTAAAGTTCTTTATGAGTTCAATGGTCTTCGGTGGCTGGAGCGTGGTTTTCATTCCATATTATTCAAGCTACACAAGTGAAAAGGCAATAATGACGATCTACGACAATCTGATTGTGGTGAGAGTCAGGCCGGCAATCTTGCCCATGGGTCCGGGCGCCCATGGGCACCCGACCCGAATGGGTAGGGTATGGGTCGACTATTTCGCCCATGGGTCATACCCATGGGTAACCCGATTAGTTATGGGTAGGGTATGGGCATAAGGTTGTGCCCGTGGGTTACCCGATGGGTCGCCCGATTAGTATTGATAATTAAATAAATATGTATTCTATATAACAATCAGTCTTCTGTTTTGTTTTATGTAAATACACTTGATATTATTACATAGAAAAGCAAACACTTGACCGCTAGCTAGCAAGACACGAAACTTGAACGTTTGTTAAGCTTGTTTTGGGCCAAAGCTAATTCATAGTTCCTACTGCCCATGCAAAATACGAGCCTCACTAGCTCCTGAAGTAATGCATGCATGGATGGCTGGTTTTCTAGTTAGTACCACCTCGCTAAGAGAAGAGTGAAGCGTAGTGATAGTTGCCTATGTAAGGAACCGCAGAACCAAGTACTCGAAACTTGAGCGTGATTTGTATTTGTTTGCCTGAACGGAGCGCCTCGTGCATGTATTGTAATGAGAAAAAACACGTGTTTCGTAAATTACCAGATGGCCTTGCCAAGCTGAAATGATGCTATTTGATGGATTGTCTGCAGACCCGATGGGTGCCCGGTGGGTCGGGTGACCCGATGGGTGTGGGCATGGGTATGCTCTTAGACCCATGGGCAGGGTCGTGGGAACGGATCTCGCCCGTTTGTTATATGGGCATGGGTTTAGGAGAGGTTGACCCGGTCAAACCCGACCCGATTGCCAGCCTTAGGTGAGAGGCTGGTATGAACTCTATTTGTTTTCATTTTTGTACATATACTCATCCATGTGAGCATGCTTGGTTGGTTCATGTGAGGTATATGTCATTTAAGAAAGTCTAGTAGTTCATGATCTCTCATGTTAAGCTCCAATTTATTAATATGAGTAGCATGTCATGGATTTTTGCTTGCATTGTTTTATTCATAAATAGGTATGATATTGCGGTATCCTCCTCTGAATAATTCGTTTGAATTAACTTGGCACATGCTCATGCATGCATATGACTGAACAAAAGTCAATTAAGCCTCGATGATTTACATTGCTTCGTAGTTCTTGTATCACTCGTTATGCCTCGCTTAATTTATTTTGCCGCAAGCATGATTATGACAAGTCATCGCTCTCTTGATTTGTCGCTCCCTAGTCTTTTGCTAGCCTTCACTTGTACTGAGCGGGAACGCTGCTCGTGCCTCCAAACACATGAAAGCCAAGTTGTTCCAAAGTGTCCACCATAAATACCTATGCATGGCATTTCAAACCATTCCAAGTAAATTTTCATGTGCTACCTTTAAACCTTCAAAATGCTCCTCAATTTGTGTTTATGTTTTATAGCTCGTGAGGAAGTATGTGGTGTTTATCTTTCAATCTTGTCATTTACTCCGGACGGACTTTCATTATGGACTAGTGGCACATCCGCTTATCCAATAATTTTGCAAAAAGAGCTGGCAACGGGGTTCCCAGCCCCAATTAATTAACTTTCATAAATTTACAAATAGACACTCCTCCATGGTATGTGATTGTTGGTCAGCACCCGAGGATTCGGTTAGCCATGGCTTGAGAAAGCAAAGGTGGGGAGGAGTGTCATCTAAATAAAACTAAAATAAAAAGGCACTCCTTCATGGTATGAGATTGCTGGCAGGCACCCGAGGATTCGGTTAGCCATGGTTTGTGAAAGCAAGGTTGGAAGGAGTGCCACCCAAAAATAAAATTTCATGGGAGCCGCTCTTGAAAGTCTGGTTGATGAGGTAGTTAGAGTACCCATTACCATTTGTTGACAACAACAAACACCTCTCAAAACAATTTTACTCCTGTCTTAAAAATGAAAAGCTCTAGCGCATGTTAATCCCTGCTTCCCTCTGCGAAGGGTCAATCTTTTACTTTTACATTGAGTCTCCATCCTTTCTTTGAGTACTTTCTTGAGAGCACAACTTTCATTCTTAGTGTAATATGCTTGTCTCAAAATATGATTGATTGTGGTATAACTTTGATGCTTTTATCTTTGACAATCACTATTTCTAGTCTTTCTATGAACTTCAAAGGTGCCTGAGCATTTATGTTTTGCTGATCAAATATGGGCAAGCGAGATACCACTCTATCATACTCTTTTATGAACATTGCAATCCTGCTTATATACATAATTCATGACGCTTATTATTAATTGTTGGTACCTTTCCATGATTGACATAGCTATTAGATGATCTTATTTGCATGTATCTTATTATGAACTGCCTAAGTGTTAGCCATAGCATGAGAATATTTACATCATATGAACAAATGTGTTCGTGAAAGTTCTTTTATCGCTCGGTTGTTAACCGAATTGCTTGAGGACAAGCAATAAGCTAAGCTTGGGGGAGTTGATACGTCCAAAACGTATCTACTTTCCCGAACACTTTTGCTATTGTTTTGCCTCTAATTTGTGTATTTTGGATGCAACTAACACGGACTAACGTTGTTTTCAGCAGAACCGTTCGGTGTCTCGTTTTTGTGCGGAAATCCAACTTTCGGGAAAATCCTCGGAATTTATGCGAAGGTCCTATTTTCCCAGAATATTGGCGGAGCCGAAGGGCGAGCCAAGTGGGGGCACGAGGGCCCCACACACTAGGCCGGCGCGGCCCAGGAGGGGCCCGCGCGGCCCTAGTGTGTGGCGGCCTCGGCTGGCCCCCGACGCCCTCTTTCGGACTACTTATTGCCTTCGACCTAAAAACGCACGGGGAGAAGTCGAAGTCGCCAGAAACCCTCCAGAACGCCGCCACATCGCGAAACTCCGTCTCGGGAGCCGAAGTCTCCGTTCGGCACTCCGCCGGGACGGGGAATTGGAGGAGATCATCGCCACCATCACCACCGACGCCTCTCCATCGACCAGCCATGTTTCCCCCATCCATGTGTGAGTAATTCCCCCGCTGTAGGCTGAAGGGGATGGTAGGGATTGGATGAGATTGGTCATGTAATAGTATAAGATTGTTAGGGCACTAGTGTCCGTAATTGGTACTTTGATGATATTGTTGCAACTTGTTGTGCTTAATGCTTGTCACTAGGGCCCGAGTGCCATGATCTTAGATCTGAACATGTTATTACTTCATCATGATATTCATTGTTTATGGTCTTACCTGCAAGTTGTATACACATGTCGCTGTCCGGAACCAATGGCCCCGAAGTGACGAAATCGGGACAACCTGGAGGGGATGGTAGTGATGTGAGGATCACATGTGTTCACGGAGTGTTAATGCTTTGCTCCGGTACTCTATTAAAAGGAGTAGCTTAATATCCAGTAGATTCCCTTGAGGCCCTGGCTGCCACCGCTGGTAGGACAAAAGATGTTGTGCAAGTTTCTCATTGCGAGCACGTACGACTATAATTGGAACACATGCCTATTGATTGCTTTGTACTTAGACACCGTTTTATTATTATCCGCAAATGCCCCGCTTGATTGTTACATGAGTTTATCTCATCCATGCAACGCCCGTTATCCGTCCCGTGCCTACGTATTTTAATCCTGCTCGTTTACTATAATCACTATCGTTGTCTCCGTTACTCGTCGTCGTTATTTCGCTATCGCTATCTGCTATAGAACCGTTACTACTCGATAAACTCTTGCGAGCAAGTCTCGTTTCCAGTGTGCAGCTGAATTGACAACTCCGTTGTTAAGGCTTTCAAGTATTCTTTGTCTCCCCTTGTGTCGAATCAATAAATTGGGTTTTACTACCCACGAAGACTGCTGCGATCCCCTATACTTGTGGGTTATCATCCAGCATGACCATGGAAACTTCTTATACCATTGATATCTCGTGGAGGTGGTATTTTTTTATATGGTCTCCACTTTTGACTTGTCAATTTCTATGCCTCTTCCCGAGATCTTGTGTTCTAGTACTATCCCCTCTTAAAACCATTAAGTGGCACTTCTCCCAGTTCAAAACTAGATTAGTATCTTCACATCTCTACAACACTTTATGCAAATTACACAAGCAATGGTTAAACGAAGTTCCATAGAAGGAAAAGCCATCCATGAACACTTCCATTATATGCGTAATATAATCGGTAAATATAGCGGTCATGCATCTTTGAAAAGTAGCCGGTGCATTGCATAATCCGAAAGGCAATCTGCGATAAGCATATAATCCAAAAGGACAAGTGAAAGTTGTTTTTAATTTATCTTCCGGATGAACAACTATTTGGGAGAACCCGGAATATCCATCAAGATAACAAAAGTTTGGATGTCTAGCAAGTCCTTCCAGAGTTTGATCTATAAAAGGCAATGGCTAATGATATTTCCTAGTTGCCTTATTCAATTTTCTAAATCAATGCACATCCTATGTCCTACAACAGTTCTGGTTGGGACCATTTCATTGTGTTTATTTGGTACAGCAATAAATCCTCCTTTTTTAGGGACACAATGAACATGACTCACCTAGTCACTTTCTTTAACATGATAGATGATACCTGCATCGAGGAGGCAGATGATTTCTTTTCTTACCACTTCATTCATTTCAGGCTTAAGTTTCCTCTAAAAATCAGCCACTGGTTGGGCACCGCCTTCCATGAATATTCGATGAGTGTCTATTGACGAAATGATCCGCTTCAAGTCATCCAAAGAATACCCAAAAGCCTTACGGTGCATTTTAAGTACCATCATTAACTGTTCTTCCTCCTTTTCTGAAAGGTTAGTACTTACAATAACTGGATATCTATTTGTTTCATCTAAAAACTTATATTTTAAATCTAGAGGAAGATGTTTCGGTTCTGGTGGTGGTAAATGTTCATCTCCCTTTCTTTCAGGTACTGCATACTTCTCATTAGTTGAATTATCAACAATAGGGAGAGATCCCAAACATTTTTCGATAGTATTTTCATTTCCAAGTAAACTTACCTCTAAATCATCTCCAGGAGTATCATAAAGTATTGCGGAAAGATTATCCAGATTAACTTCAAAGTCTTCCTCTTCAATAATTGGTTTATGAGTGAACTTTGAGAAATGGAATCTCATCACTTCCTCCCCAAACTTAAGAGAGATAGTTTCTTTCCTACAATCAATATTAGCTCCTGCAGTGTTTATAAAAGTTCTTCCAAAAATAATTGGACAATGAGAATCAGTTGTCATATCAATGACAACAAAATCAATGGGATAAGTGTAAGGTCCTATTGTAATAGGTACATTTTTATTACTCCCATAGGAACTCTAAGAGTCTTATCAGCTAGCATTATTGTCATATATGTGTCTTTTAATTGTGAATGTTCAAGTTTATCTTGGATACCAAAATAAAATCTATAGGGAATAACATTAATAGCAGTTCCAATATCACAAAGGCCATAATAAGATGATCCACCAAAAGTGCAAGGTAAAACAGGTTTGCCCACACCTTTTGCTTTAACCATACCTTCTACAAATTGTGAGGCTTCGGAATCAAGCTCAACTACGTTGTAGTGTGCATACATAGCTAAAATACCTTCCTTAGTTACCTCACTGTCTCCATACAAAATTTCAACAGTAGGTCCCATATTACTAAATTTTACCTCTGGTGCTCTTACCTCCCTTACCTCTTCTTCTTTTTGTTCTGCAAGGAGTTGAGCTCTAATGTACCTTGCCGCTTTCATTGGGAAAGGGAGCGGTTCATTGTAATGCATCCTTTCAATGGGTACCACTTTGGGTACTTCAGCTTCAACTTGTGTTGCTTCAATGATTTGAGGTGGCGGAGTGTAATGAAGTCATTCTTTCTTGGGTACTTCAATGAATTCTGTAAAAGCTTGTAGAACATCTAATAACATAACATCATCAAGATTTAAGCTCACTAGCTGTTTCTTTTAATTGCCCGGTATTTTTACAAGAATTTAAACAATCGTATTCAATTTCTATTTCTCCCTCACTTCCAAGATCAAAGCTCCAAGATACTCTATTTCTATGAACTTTGTCTAGACGTGTCCAGGCTTGCTCGGCTGTGAGTTCCATGAAAGATCCACCGATAACAAATCTAATTCTCTTTTGTTATCTTGTTCAAGTCCTCTATAAAAGATATGTAAAACATACCAAGGTGGTAAATCATGATGGGGACATTTTTGAACCGTACCTTTAAACCTGAGGTAGGCTCTCATTAAGCTTTTGCTGCGACGATACTTGAAATTTGTTATAAACCTTCTTGCTTCAGCGGACTTGACTTTGGGATAGAACCGAAATATAAATTCCTTCATAAGATTCTCCCAAGTATTTTCTGCAAGGCAATTTCTATACCAAGATAATGCAGTGTTGGTTAGAGATTGACTAAACAATTTAAGTTTTATTTCATCATTAATGTAGTTTCTCAATTTAATTGTCCAACACAACTCAATAAGAGAATGTAAATGACTATAAGGATCCTCATCGGGATCATCTCCTGCAAAACTATTCTCCTTCATAATAACAATAAAACGTGGATGAATAGCACACTCCACATCACTCCCGTTGGGGAATTTCCTTAGCGAACCCTCGGTTGAATCTCCCGAGGTATTCAACTGCATCAAGCTTATTCATAAGCACGAGAGCAGCCAGTGTATTACCTAAAACTATTAAACAATTTTAGTAAAAATAATAATAGATAAACAACTAAGAACAAAGACCAAAAAAGTGAGCTCCCCGGCAACGGCGTCATAAAATAGCTTGATAACTGCAAGAACACATATCAGTTATAGCTAGTTTCGAAATAAGAGTATCGAACCACGAGGAGCTACTGGTTAGGGTCTTAATGCCCCTTGCTACTTTCTACTAAAGATTACTTAATAATTATTTTCTAATCAAAAAAATGTTTAAAGGGAGGTGTTGTAAATGGTTGCAAATAAAGTAAATAAAGCATTAAAAACATTATAAGAAAAGGGTTGAAACATAATAAGATAAAGTGTTCTCAGAGATTATTGGATCCACCTCTAGCACTAGTATTCATGTTAATCAAGATAAAGTATGCTTTTAACCATATTGTGTGTGGGAGAGCTCCATACTATGATGCGCCTAGAAAGCCATCGTTCATCACATCTCTAAATAACCATAACAGCTAGTCTTCTGCAAGCCACATATTGACTATTGCTATTAAGGGGTTTACCCCGTGGTTATCGATATGAGCTTTGTGACTCCTTATCCCCCTTATTCATGTGTCAAAGCGCCGATACGGTAATGTCACTTCCCGTCGTTCACTTCACCACACTTCCAAGGGTAGTTCCCTCTCGAGATCATAAGGCAAATATTACATGGTGCACAACACATAATATCAAGAGAGAGAACTAACACACATTAATACTTAAAACCATAGATCATCTTAGATTTATCTCATATTCATGCTAGGGTTTATCCATCTCCCAAGAACTAATAGGACTACTCACACATGGAGACAATCAAGAACATCATCATAATCTTTTGGATGGGATTTAAGGAATGGAACGAATTCGAATACAAATCCACAATAGCAATCAAGATTACAACTATGGTTGGAGCATGATGATGGTGATGGTGTAGTGGTTGATGATGATGAATGGGATGATGTTTTGTCCTCTGAGGATCCACGTAGCTGCCCGGATCTTGTTTTCTTCAAATTTCGTTCTTGAATCTGATCTACGACGGTGTTTTTCTGATCTCTGATCCGTCTGAGGGAGGTGAAAGTATTTGACGAGGCAGTGCTTCTGGAGGGTGGTACGGGCGGACGGTACGGGCAGGCCTTGCCCATACCGATGCCCGTGAAAGCTACTGAAAGTTGTTCTCGCATTGTCCTTTCGCCCAGGTGCATAATTAAGTGCAAAAATAATTTCTATCACGTCAAAATGCCAGAAAATGACAGTTTTCATTGATATTTCATCATCAACTTATAGTTTCAAGATCATGTATAGACAAGCATAAAAAGGCGCGGTAGCGTAGTAAAATACAAAAAATCCTACTACTACTCAATGATAACTTGATAAAATAACGATGTAAAAGCATGCTAAAAATGCACTCATCACATATTTAGGCCGCATTTACGTCTCCCCTGACCTAGTATACAGACGCATTTTCGAACCACGTGTTTCGCAAACCAGCCTATTAGAGATGCCCTAATACTATTGCATGGCATTGCGGCGTCCCGTCTGAGATAACCTAATACTACTGCAGACTCACGCCAGCCCGCGGTTCGTTACTTAACCGACGCGCTCAAGTAGCCAACGTCACGCCAGCCTGCCGCCCGTCCCGGTTGGTCGTCCTGATCGTAACGCCAAGATCTTCATCCAGGCCGTCTCTTGCACGGCTTCTTCAGTGTTACAGGCAGAAGCACATGCCTTATTGCTGGCTGTTCGGGTGGTACATGCGCTGGGATGGACTGGAGTTTCTTTCCTCTCTGACAACAAAATGCTTGTTGACGCAGCCTCAGCAAATGATTTACTCTCAGCTACAGGTCACTGGTCGATCAGACCAGTCCTTGCTGATGTGCTCAATCGCAGGAATCAGTTTGCTGAAAGAATTATCAAAGTTCCTCGCTCCGAGAACAAGGTGGCTCATGCGCTTGCTAAGCGCGCCTTTCGGGATCATTCAGATTCCCGCAGTTTGTTCAGATGTAAATCAAACCTGTTGTCTCCTTCGCTTTGTTTTTGCAGGACTTCTCTTTGTAATCTCAGTTATCCCTCTGGGAGGCTGCTGCCAGTTCACTGCCAGGCGTGTTAAATAAAGCATCAGTTTGCCAAAAAAAAAAAAAGCGCGACGCAACCGTTTGCGTCCGCGCGGATCGGAAATGCGTCTGGCACCATCTCCAGCGGGGCGACGCAAAGTGACCGGGTCGTCCGCGGAGACGCAAACCTGGCCCAAATATGCGTTAGGTTTGCGTCTCCACGGACGCTCGGCGATCGCGCGGATCCGCTCGCGTCCCCACGGGCCCTCATGGCAGCGACCTAGGTTCGAGCGGCCTCGAATTCACAACGCGCGCCGGTCTGGCAAACGCGGCGATCAACCGCCGCAATGGAGCGCCGAACCGTCGCGGAAGAGCAACCGCCGGCCTCTTCATTATACGCGCCGCCGTTAACCCGCGCACATTATAACCCCCGCGTCTACGGTAATTCAAGTTCAACCGCCTCCTTCTTCTTCCTCTTCTTCTTCTTCTCCAACACCGGCACGCCATGAGCGACTACACGCTGCCGTCCGACTCGGAGAGCGAGGGCAAGTCGCCCGAATTTCTGCATTGGTGGGAATCCCCTGCGACGCCAAGCGATCCGGGCTACACGCCCAGCGACCCTGCCTCCACGCCGAGTGAGGACGAGGAGGACGGAGGCGGCAATGGCAGCGAAGGCCAGGAGGAGGACGGAGGCGGCGCTGCCAGCGACGCCGAGGACGAGGACGAGGGCCAGGAGGAGGAGGAGGAGGACTCCGACAGCAAGTTCGCCCGGTTGGAGGCGCAGGAGGCGGTGGCCGACAAGGCGGCGGCAAGGAAGAAGTCCAGAGCGCTGGCGCGGGCGGCGCGTCATCGTCCGTTCACCGACGACGACGACGAAGACGCCATTGCTTCTAGTTTCAACTCCTCGACGGGCGCGTCGTCCTCAAGTTCCGACGAGGAGGTGACAAGCAAGAGGCGCAGAAGTTTCGACGACGAGGCAGGGCCTTCTAACAAGAAGGCCGAAAAATAGTTTTAGTTTATATGTTTTTAAATTTCTTCTTCTTTGTATGTTAAATATGTTTGTATTTAGTCGATTGAAGTATCCAATTAATTCTTTAGCCTATAATCTATTAGATTCGACCAACATGACATCATTGAGTACAACTTTTTCGCGTTTAAAACTTGACCATTCAACAAAATTGAAAAGAAGTAGCACCAAAATGCGTCGGACCGCTGGAGGTAGCCCCCGACGCAAACGGACAATTTTGCCCCTCGCGGTTATTTTGGCGTCCGCCAGACGACGCAAACGGACACGAGCGGACAATTTGAACGTTCGAAATGCGTCGCGCCGCTGGAGATGCCCTAACAATGCGCTACGTACAGGGCGGCTACGCTGCTGAATAACGGGGCTGTTCCTGGAAACAGGGGGAAGAAATTTCACGGTCTTCACGACGATGTTTAAACTCCCACGTAGCATGCCACCTTACACATTCATAGTTTTCAAACTTTATTGTTGGTCTCTGATCGATGGTTGCCAGCAATTCCAAATACTATATTAATACCTCTAACAATGAATAGACGTTTGAATTTATCTAAATCCAAATGTATCTATACGCTATTTAATGTCTAGATACATCCAGATTTAGACAAACCTTAGATATTTAATTATAGACGGAGGGAGTAATATTAACTGTTTTGTGCAATGTACTGTAAGCACGTTCTGTGCCAATGCTTGCTAATGAAATCCAAATATGATAATTGTTTCATAGTCCCGGGCCAAAAAATAAGAAGTCTCTTTGATTCGTAGGACAAAATTGTCATATCATTTCCATTTCAATCATACAGGATTTTGTGTGCATCAAAGTTTTTCTCTTGATTTTATCGCTTGAATTTTTTTTGAAAAAGATGTTTGAGATGATATTAGATTTCCTATGAAATATTGTGCAAACAATTTTCCGATAGACGCATCCATAGTGGCCCCGGTAGGAGGTGCGTGGGGTGAGGCGGGATGGCACACACTGCAAGGTCATCAACAACACGGTCGTGGTGTGCCGCTGACGATGGCCGTGGGGGAGCATGGTGTCGGCACGTGGAACGACGGGCTCGAATGCATTGTGCGCATCACGGCTTGCCGAGCTAGGACTCGCTAGATGGCTGACAAGCGAGAGGAATTGGCAGGCGAGTCCAATGAGTTCCTTCTTATTGAGGCATTTAGTCTGTCCCGAGCGGATTCAAAAGTACAAATCACCATAGGAAAAAAATTCTAAAAAAACTAAATTCCTACGCAAATCCTTTCAATTAAAGAGGGCCGCCCAAGATGGTTCTTGTAGTAGGAACTAATCAATAATATCTAAATTGGAGCAACCCACTAAAAGTAATTCTCTCAACATGCAAGCTAGACATATCAGCAAGAATCTAATTGGTCCACGTCACCCAGCCTATCAATTATTATTTTTTTGCAAATATTTGTGCGGGCGTTCCATCGCTTCCTTCCCCTTCATCTCTCTGCTTATACAACTGTTTACGAGTATCTTAAGCGTCAGCAGTCACTAACTCTTCGCGGCTCTCCTAGCTACCCAATTTATTGTGCATCTGTTTCCTATTAATCGATCTCCTGAGCTTCCCGATAGACCCATGAATAACTACCCTCTATATAAAACCTTAGCTTTAGTGTCCATCTGTTTAGACAGAATCAATTAGAACATCTGCACGAGATCGCCAGGGTAGTGTTCAGCCATCTTCCGTGCGTTTCTGATGAGGCCTAAGGGCTAGGATGTGCCCAGATCCCACGAATTTGACCAAGTGAGTGGATGAATGAGGGGGAAGAGGATGAAGAACACAAGATCCAAACAAGAACACACACACACAACCCAACACAAACCAAATTTACTCCCTTGGTAGGTTAGACCAAGCCAATAGAACCACTTCTTAGAGAGACCCTTGGGTAGAATCTAACAAGTGGGAGATTGGTGAGGAGATCTCAACTAGAACTTGGATGAGAGAGGGGTAGCCTTGAATCATCCATGAAGAGTAGAAACCACTCAAGAGTGCCTTGATACAAAGGGGATGAAACCCTAGGGAGACAAAGCTCATCTTCATGTTTAAGCTATCATCTTGTCTAACCCTAATTGGGGGAGAGGGATGAGCTATATATAGGCCCGGATCCGTCCGGGGGTAAAAGGGGCATTACAATAAAGTAGTTATGAGCATAGATGATAAATAGACGGCTGAGATGAAGTTGACTTCGATGGGGCCGGCAGTGCCGCGTGCTTGGGGCGGCGAGTGCCGGTGGGGCCGGCAGCTGCCGGTCTCGCTTGGGCGGCGAGTGCCGGCCATGGCGGCGATGCCGGCCGAGTGGGGGCGGCGGTGCCGGCCTTGTCGTGGCTGGCGGGCTGGAGCGCTTCTCCTTCTTCTCTTCGGTCTTCCCTTCTTCTTCCGGGAATCATGTGGCTTCCCTCTCCTCGGCTCCTTGACGCTTCCTTTGGGGTCCTTGGCGAGATTGGTACCTAATGACACATAGACATAGATATGAGGTAGCAATCCGTCCAAGGTTATGTCGAGTTCAAGTGTATAGAGGAGTGAATTCACCTTATCATGTATGGGCTTCACTCGGTCTCGGGTCATTGGTTCTCTTGGGGGAAACGTTGGCCATGATGTAGTTTCGACGATAGGCGGGGCTACATCATCTCCCCCCCCTTGGGGAAGAGTCGTCCTCGACTCTTGTTCCTCCTCACCGACGGTGTAGTCCATGACGGGTGTCCCATGTTGTGGTAGAGGGATAAAGTCGCGGTCGAAGAAGAGCTTGGGGAAAAACAACTTGCAAATGGAAAGCTTGTGGATGCCAATTTTGTGATCGGCGAACAAGAGGCTCTCAATCAAATACGAAGCATCAAGTCGTTTCTCCAAGAGGCATTTGGCAAAAATGGGAAACAAAAGTGTGTCGATGTATCCAAAATATGGAAGGGCAAAAATTTGTGCATGTAAGAGTTGTAAGGTGTCAAAAATGTGTGGTGTAGCATTGTCCCAAACAAATGGAACAAACAAAAGGCAAGTATTGGCGGCAAAATTTGGGGCAAAATTGTTATATGCAATGGCAAAGCTATGGAGACTTCTAGCTTGGGAAAGTATGGTTGGCGTGAGCCAAGTATGGGTATCCTCAAGTGTCAAAGAATCCATTTCAATTGCCAAAGGTGAAATGAGAAATCCAAGGAAGAGCAACTTTATGAGTGACATGTGGCACAAGATGCATAATGTGTCTCTCACATGTATTACATGGTCCTTGAGATTCTTGGAGTGTATGATGATAACATCAAGACATACAACAACCATTGTGCCAACAAGATGTGTCAAGATATGTTGCATAAGAAGCAAAAGAGGTGACGAGGCATTGGTCCAAACCGGAAGCTCGACAAGACAAGCCGAAAACACATGAGGGCGAAGGCGTTTGGGAACATACCCTTTGGCGTGAATCCCGTGGGTTGGATCATGTATCTCATCCGTGTTGGGGTAGCTCTCAATTGCGCGTTTCGTGAGCTCATGCTCCGTAGCGGTGGAAGTTGTCATTCGGGTACCTATACACACAAAAGAGAAAACAAAAAGCGTGTGTGCATGGTAGAGGAACACATCATCCATCATGATGTTCCATGTCTTGTGCACATCACCATTAGTGTCAATCAAGATAGTATGAAATGCATGGCGATGGTGCATATGGCAAGAAGGTGCATTCATGGCATGTGGTAACTCATGATCATCAAAAATAGAGAAGGCTATGGGGGCCATCTCATGGACAATGAAGTAAGCATTCTTGCATACCAAGCATAAGAAAGAGCAATTGTTCACAATTTTGGATGCAAGGATCATGGAATGGTGTAAACATTTGGGGCAAAGCATGTGGAACATGTTATCATTGTTGTCGACAACCCTATGTAAAGAGCAAGTGTTCATCAAGGGTGTCACAACACAAGCATGATCATAATCATTATCATTGCAAGCAAGCGGGGAAAATGTGAAGCTCTCATAGCATGGCATGGTCATGGTATCACAAGCAATCAATTTCACATGATCAACAATGTTATCAAGCAAAGCATCGCATGGGAAAATGAAAGTAGCATGTGAAGTAGCAAATGTATCATCAAGATCATGCATGCACTCATAAGTCATCATGTCCACTAGTGGGATCATGGCATCATCAACACCTATGTTGTTACCTTTGTAGGCCGACTCATGTGAAGTAGGTGTTGTGGAAGTAGGAGGATCCATGTGGTCGACATGTCCATCTTGGAGCAAGCATGGTGAGATATCATCGTCTTCATGCACCATGTACATCTTCTCCATGAGCGGGAACTCGTCCTCCGTGGAACCTAGTGCAACATAAGAAGACACAAACGAGGGAGAGGTTAATGTGTTAGCAAATGCGATGTCCTCCATGGACCTATCATCTACCTCTCGCAACTCACTTTGTGTATCACTCATATCCTCCAAACGGAAGCACTCAAACTCACATATGGGGTGGAAGTCACTCAACTCACTATCACTCTCACTCAAGTGGGCTAAGTGGCTCTCATCCTCACATGGGATTGGTACCAACTCATCAATGAAGCATAGGGGAGTAGGCTCGACTTTCTCATCTCCATGCGCTTCCTTGGTTGAAGGGAAATTCCCATGCTCAACCATCTCAACTCCATGCGCCTCCGTAGGTGAAGGGAGAATCCCATGCTCACCATGCTCAACTCCCTCGCCTCCTAAGTCGTCCTCAAGTGGTGGCATCTTGGAGACTTGTGTATTGAGCTTGTCGAAGTAGAGCTTCTTGGCGCTTGGCGTTGTGCATTGCCATGCCATGTGACCCTTTGCCTTGCACACCTCACATAGGAGATTGGGACATTCCCGTGGAGGATGGCCTTGTTGCTTGCACTTGTAGCATCGGAGTCCATAGGCGTATGACGAGGTAGGGGCCATTGTGGTGGTGGCACAAGAGATAGAAGTCGCCTTATGAGGAAGGTCTTCATGTTGAGGCTCTCGTCTTCTTGCCTCATCACCATGTCTTGAGTGGTGTCGTCGAAGATCATGTGTGGGCGGATGTCGATGTAGACCATGAAGTGGTGGTGGCCGACGACGATCATGAGATGGTGTGAGTCGATGACGGTCCTTGCCATGCCTAGATGATGGCTCATGCGACTTGGGCTTGCGGTGCCTTGAGGAGCTCGGAGAAGCGTGTCGATGCCGATCATGTTGGAGACGCTCTTGATGCTCCATATGATGTACTTGATGTCGATGATCGTGTGCATAAGCACTCTCATGATGGCGCCTTGTGGAGCTCGGAGAAGTGTGTCGAGGCCGAACATGTTGGGGACGCTCTTGATGATCCACATGATGATGCCATCGTGGAGGTCCTCTATCTTCATATGTAGCTCCATTGGCCAAGTAGGGGTATGTGGGCGCCTCGGCGTTGTTCAAGGTGGAGTCGAGGTAAGGCTCCGCCATGGTGTCGATGTCGTAGTCGTGGCGTTGCTCCACCATGACGTCCATGCTTGATGAGCCATTGTCGATGTAGAGCTCGTCGATGTCGTCCTCAAGGTGGTGCTCCACCATGTCGTCCATGTTGGCGATGCTCGCGGAGCCATAGTCGGTGTAGAGCTCCTCGATGTCGGAGATGTCGGTGATGCTTGCGGAGCCATAGTCGGAGTAGAGCTCCACATGTTCCTCCACATCCGCGGTGCTTGAAGAGGAATCCTCCTCGGAGTAGTCCATGTAGTCCTCCGTATCCTCTTCTTCACTATCCATGTTAGCACGACAAAAGCTATATGGTGGATGTTAGTGGAAGAAACTACCGTCAAGTCTCACCTTGAAGTGATGGAATTGGGTCAACTAACTAAACCAAGAGATAATTCAATTTGTGTTGGGTACACACACAAAAACACACGCAAAAGCTAGCAAATATGGTGGTAGGTGAGGATGGTGGAAAGCCAAAAGTCAAAATCCGAAATCAAGTTTGTTGTTAAGAGTGGGTAAGCTCCAAAAATCAAATGTCCAAATGGTGATCACGGAAACACGAATGATGTGGAACTCACACATGAGATAAATGGGGTTAGTGCGACCAAGGAATGAGCGGAAAAGTGTAAGAACCCAAAAGTAAGGGTGCTCGGTGTCACACTAACACAAGAAGAGATCAAAGCTTTGGTTGCAACTTGAGAGACAACAAGATTCACACGCGGCCTCTCTTCTCTTTTCTCTCTTTTGCTTAAAAGCTTTTTACTCTTTTGTATTTGGTGGCACTTGACACTCTTTTGTATTTGTATGTATGGGGGCACTTGCACTCTTTTGCTCTTTTTGTGTTTTGGCGGCTTTTTTCTCGCACTATGTTAGCGTTAGCTCGCTTTTGCTATTTTGCCACACGAGTCCTTGCTTATAAGCTTGACTCCACACTACACACACACCTCACAATCGGGGCCACGTGCAATGTCTCGCAACACTTGATAAGCAATGCTCGATAGGATAGGTCGCAAAAGGAAGAGGGGCTACAAGGTGGGGAGCAAGTTATACCTAGATGAAAATGTTAGGCGGTGTCGGAACACACAACTTGCGAGGATGGCGACGACGGTGTCGTAGTTGCGCCGGAGTCCGGGTGCCGAAGGTGTCGCCGCGGTGTTGATGTAGGCGCGGAAGCTTGTTGGACAAACCTTGCACTCCGAAACGGAAACCGAGCAAAATAAGTCAATGCCCGAAAATTTGGGTCACGACGAGCGATCGAAGGTGTCAAAATTTTGGAGTCGGAAAATTTCGGAAACGGTGTCTAAATTAGAGTCAGTATGAAAAGGGATAGCTGTGAAAGTTTGGGGTCAAACGGACGCCGGAAGGTTGTCAAAATTTGGGGCAAAAAATGGAGTCAAAATTGGGCGAAACTTGAACAGCCCATGTAGACTGGGCGGCACTGCCGGCGTGCATCGGGCGGCACTGCCGTGGTGCGGTGGCCGGCACTGCCGGGCTGGTTAGGCCGGTACTGCCGGGCTCGGTCGATTTTGCTGCTTGGAAGGAAACGAGTGTGAGGTTTGGTGGCGTGGTGAGCAGAGATGGAGGCGCGCGGCGTGGTGGTTGTCTGCGGAGCTAGCAGATGGGAAGATTGAGCACGGTAGGTAGCGTCGTGAGCATCTGATGCGCGCGTGGGAGCTAGCAGGCGGCTTGGTGGGCGGCGCGGGCGGAGGCTGGTGGTTGTGGCGGGCGCGCGTGGAGGCGAGCTGGTGGCGCGCGCGTGCGGCTTGGGCGGTCGCTGCGTGCAGGGAGGCAGTGAGGCCAGGCGGAGGGTGAGGCGCTGGGCGCGGTGGTGGCCTGGGGGCGCCGCGGTGATGGCCGCGGAAGCTGGAGGTGGAGGTGGCCTGATGAAACGTCCGGGGCGGGCGAGCTCGATTGGAGCTGGGGCTCGACGGCTGGCGGCAGTGCCGGCCACAGCCCACCGGCAGTGCCGGCCTCTCAAGAACAGCACGAACTGTTCGTCGATTTTGAGCTCGGACGGACCGAAAATCGTCGGATTTGCACGAAATCGGATGAAATTGAAGGGGAAATGATGGGGGAAAGATAGATCAACCTTAGGGACATGAAATCATTGGACCAAAACCACTCAAAACGCAACAAAATCACAGATCTGACCAAAGGCAATTTAGGGCTATTTTTTGGGGATTTTTTTGGAGAAAATTTTTGGGGCGAAAATGGATGGACGGGGGTCAAATCCGGGCTAACCTAGGGCTTCTGATACCATTTGATGTGGCTCTGATGCCATTTGATGAGGCCTAAGGGCTAGGATGTGCCCAGATCCCACGAATTTGACCAAGTGAGTGGATGAATGAGGGGAAGAGGATGAAGAACACAAGATCCAAATAAGAACACACACACACACAACCCAACACAAACCAAATTTACTCCCTTGGTAGGTTAGACCAAGCCAATAGAACCACTTCTTAGAGAGACCCTTGGGTAGAATCTAACAAGTGGGAGATTGGTGAGGAGATCTCAACTAGAACTTGGATGAGAGAGGGTAGCCTTGAATCATCCATGAAGAGTAGAAACCACTCAAGAGTGCCTTGATACAAAGGGGATGAAACCCTAGGGAGACAAAGCTCATCTTCATGTTTAAGCTATCATCTTGTCTAACCCTAATTGGGGGAGAGGGATGAGCTATATATAGGCCCAGATCCGTCCAGGGGTAAAAGGGGCATTACAATAAAGTAGTTATGAGCATAGATGATAAATAGACGGCTGAGATGAAGTTGACTTCGATGGGGCCGGCGGTCGCGCGTGCTTGGGGCGGCAGTGCCGGTGGGGCCGGCAGTGCCGGTCTCGCTTGGGCGGCAGTGCTGGCCATGGCGGCAGATGCTCGGCCAGGTGGGGGCGGCAGTGCCGGCCTTGTCGTGGCTGGCGGCTGGAGCGCTTCTCCTTCTTCTCTTCGGTCTTCCCTTCTTCTTCCAGGAATCATGTGGCTTCCCTCTCCTCGGCTCCTTGACGCTTCCTTTGGGGTCCTTGGCGAGATTGGTACCTAATGACACATAGACATAGATATGAGGTAGCAATCCGTCCAAGGTTATGTCGAGTTCAAGTGTATAGAGGAGTGAATTCACCTTATCATGTATGGGCTTCACTCGGTCTCGGGTCATTGGTTCTCTTGGGGGAAACGTTGGCCATGATGTAGTTTCGACGATAGGCGGGGCTACATCAGTTTCATTGCAGATGTGGTATAGTGATGGTGAACTGGTGATACACTCATACATCTTGATTCCCTGCAAATTCCCACAGTTCGTCTCTCCCTCCCTGTCTGGGTTTGGACGTTTGGTGCTCCAAGGTGAAACAGGTATCAGGTTCCGGTAATTGTGATTATATATCTTTCCACCCCTTGAAAATTGCTTGGTTTCACCAATGTTTAATTTCAAGATTGCATGAAGAACTTTGGTGGGGTTCCACCGTGAAGTATTAAATCTTCACGTTACCTTCGCTCAGTTGGTTTGATTGATCCCTTGCCACCATATTGCCCCCAGCAGAATCATCATATGCAGGTACAAATAAAACTAGCATATATTTTAGAGCTTTACTCTGCATGGCTATCGCTTCACAATATCAGCAGAAGAGGATACTTCTGATCGCTGTATCCTGAACAAAGAGTTGGATGTGTTGCATATTCGGTCAATATAAGGGGTGATAAACACATAGATCAATGCAGCTAATTTCCAGATCTGAGATGTGTACATATGCAGCGACTTAATATGTCAAGATATACATGTGGCACGTCTTCCTCTTATCAGTGTCACTGTGGGGCTTTGCTATGTTTCAGTGGCCTGTGGCCGTCTATGTTGATCCAAATGAAGCACCTGAACAAGCAGCTATTCTATGTTGGCGAAGTTAGTACTAAGTTTTACTGTAAAATTATCATTATTCTAATTTGATTAACCATTCATGTGCACACAATATTGCCATGTCTAAACATATCTAGGTAAATATTTGCTTTTACTAACCCCCCGCTCTCTCAGGTCTAGATGTCATGCTAATTTTTCCAACAAAAATCCGGGTACATTAGTGGAATGACTCTCGAGATAACATTAGCCCGGCAGCATGTGATTTTCCCGTTTCATAATTTCGATGTTTAAATGGCATACTACACTATTTTCACCTACTGGCAAAAATCAGTGCTCTTATTTCTCAGTTGCCACATGTATAGATGTTTTTGGTTTGAATATACTCACTGCAATTGTTTATCTTTTAGGCAATCAAAATTATTCAGCAAGTATACTTTACCAACAACATACCAAAACTAAGAGTAAATTAGTGACAGCCTTATTAACACTACACGCATGTGTTAACCGATGCTCCATGGAATTTTCTTTTTTATTTGGAGCATCTAATTACGCGGGGCATCATCTAATTTTTATAATTCACCCAAAAAAAGGCGTTACATTTGCTTATGCATGGCAGAGTTCTTCAGGCGGAAAGCCTGCATGATGATCGAATCTGCTCGATGTGAGAGGTGAGGTTGAACCGTACACATGCGTGTGTGGAATATTCGACGGGTGTTCCGCATGCAGGTTACTTCGCTTCGGCGCTACGAAACATTCCTCGTTGGCGACCGGCACCGTGGCGTGTGGCCTCTAGGGTCTAGAAACCCGGACAAGTCCGCCGTCACCATCAGCAAGTTGCCTTTGGCGCCAGATCGACGTTCGGCGCTAGTGACGTCTTACGTGCAGGGCAAGGCGCGTCAGACGTGTCCTGAGTACGTCTAGCTTCTTTGCCGGCCTACTATCATCTGTGGACTGCGTCAAGCTTGGCCTCAGTCTCGTCCAGTCCTTGTTAATTGGCTACTGGTAGTAGCTGCAACCTCCGACACGTCCACGTCCTCAACCGGGGTATCTCTGGAAGCACATGCATGCGTGCATGATCGATGCAGTGAGAGCCACACAAGCAGGGTCTAGACAGCCGGGAAATCCTATCATGTTTAGCCTCTGCTGTGTGGTATCACAGT
Organism: Lolium rigidum; assembly: GCF_022539505.1. Lineage (NCBI taxonomy): Eukaryota > Viridiplantae > Streptophyta > Magnoliopsida > Poales > Poaceae > Lolium > Lolium rigidum. The sequence goes on from NC_061509.1 coordinate 201,444,172, forward strand.
GACATATATTTTTTAGATAAAAGGCACGACAAGTGCTCAACTTTGAATTAACCAAATCATCAACGACGAAAATATACAAAGTGCTGAACCTAACTTACAGAACGAAACCACACACCCACACGAACTACCAAAGAAGCTATAACCGGAAGCGCGATCAACAGGCTCAGCCAAAACGCCTACGAGGACTCGGATCAGAGCTGGAAGCTACAGTGTCGGGCCGGAGCTCACTCGAGAGCGAGCCATTTTTCACGCGTGCCGTCAACAGCACCCCTCCTTCGCAGGAACGCCACCGGAAGCCGACCACCACCGGGGGCCAAGCCATGTTGCTCACAGAGCGAAAAGCAGCACCAAGAAAGTTCGACAAGGGAAGGGCACGGAGCAAGTCTTGACGAAGATCGCCGAAGAATCACCTCCGTCACAACCATCGGAGAGCCTCAAGCTGTGGGCTCCAAGACGGTGTCTTCAAGAAGAGCACGACACCGGAGTGCCGTCATCGCCCGATCCGAGGATCTTGGGTTTTCACCCGGAGGAAGTAGAGGGACGATGATTAGCCTCACGACACCTTCAACAAGGGAACGCCGTCCGCGGACGTCGCCACCGTGGCCCAACTGGCAAAGGTTTCCCTTTGGCATGGTCACCGCCATCTACCCCACAACACTCAACTCGCCGACCACCAAGCCACCCTCACGGCCGTGGTCACCAGCCAGGACCAGAGTCATTGGCTCGCCCGCCAACCAACATGACTCCCACCTTCCAGGGCCGCCGCCCCGGCGTCCCAGCTCAGAGCACCAACGAACGAGAGAGAGACGGGAAATGCCGCCGCCTCACGAGGAACAGGAGATGCAAACCAACAACCCCCGTGGCTACCGGGCACGCCAAATCTGGAGATGGATTGGGCCAAAGCCCAGGGCCCCTGCCATGGCCCGCAAGCGCACAGAGAGCCCATCCAAACCAGCGCCGGAACGCCCCCGCACCGCCACTGCACCAGGAGATCACCACCAGCCAGATTGGCAACCAGCAGCCCCCAAGGCTGCGGGAGCCCGCAGATCTGGCGATGAGGACATCCCATCTCTTGATACAACCGCTGTACCTACAGCGACACAAATACAAGGACCAATCACTCGAGCTCGTGCCAAACAACTGAACTATCAGGTACTTTCGTTTCTTGGAACTATTCCTCACATACACGAGAATATGATGCTGCCTAAATCAGATATGTTTGTTACTCTTAGGAATGATGGACCAAGCATGGATGAGGAGGACAAGCATTGGAGCATGATCACACATGGAGGAGATGGCGAGCAAACATATGAGGATTGAAGAAGACGCTGCGAGTGGAGATTTCAGAACTTTGAAGCCACCATAATTGGAGATGAAGGCATGGACGAAATATAGAGTTCTCCACTTCATAATTTCGTCCACATGAGTTCATGGTGCTGCGACACCTTTAGTTTTGGGCCAGGCCCATGTAATTTTCACAGGAATTATGTCCAGCCCTCGCTTAGAGTCCGTATTGAAGGGGAAAGGCCTTCTAGGGTTTAGTTCGGCCACCATATGCATGGCTGGCCGAAACCCCACCTTTTCCTTCTTTAAATACTCCCATAGCCATCATGTTTAGACTCAGATTCTGATTAGATTAAAAGTTAGACAATTGCTGCAACTCTCGTGTACTTCTTTTGAGGCCAACGCCCGAACAAGACCGACTATTCGAATCCCACCTTATTCAATAAAGCTTTCATCTTTCATCCGCAATATTCTGATTGCATCATTAGTTCTTACTTGTTCTCGATTTCGGGTAGGAATTAAGACCCTCGTCGGTCAGGCTGATCGTGCATCCGCAAGATCAGTAACTCCCGGAGATTGTCCTAGCGATTGCATTGGCGCACGAGCTTTGCATGTGTAGTCGGATCGTCAAGCACGAACTCCACCAACAAATCGACGCTATCATACTCTCATCGAAAGATCGGCCACCTTTGCCCTATCAAGTGGTATCAGATTTCAGGTTGCTCGGTGAGAATTCTATCGTTTTCGTAGTGTAGATTGCATCTGCCATCATACCCATAAACCACGAAAAAGCCACAAAAAAAAATATACAGTTAGGGTTTAGATCATATCGTCCCATAAACCCCCTGCCACGCCTTGCATTGTCTTTTCAGTTTTGCATAGTTGAATTTGTGTCTGCATCTTCGTGTCGAGTTGCTGGTCTTAGCGTCTAGTTCCTTTAGAGTTTCGAGTTCTGGTCATATTAGTCACGCCGCCGCCGCCCACTCGCACCATACGCGACCACCGCCATATACACCCACCATATACTTCCGCCACTACCATATACACCCTGCCATATACACCCACCATCTACTTCCGCCATCGCCTTATACACCCACCGGCTACTTCCGCCACCGCCATATACTCCCACCAGATTGTTCCCGCCACAGTCATATACATCTGCCATATACCCTGTATCCTACCGCGACACGGATTCGTGCTGTTTCTCTGCCGCGACAGAGTCCGTGTAGAATTAGGTTTTATTGTTTTTCCTACTTAGCTGTTACCTTCTAATCTCATCTTGCGCTGCAGAAAAATTTCCGTGAGATAAGTTTCGGCCGCCAGTAAAAAATTGGAAGGAGAGCAAAAAAAAAAAAAAAAAAAGAGTCTGGAAACGCTTCCGAAAAATTTTTTGCCTACATTGGTTTTTCACTTTGGCTAAGTTCGGCTTATATGAGTGGTTAGTAATGCCCTTTGGTTTAACTAATGCACCTAGTACCTTCATGAGACTGATGAACGAAGTTTTACGTGCTTTTATTGGACGTTTTGTGGTGGTATACTTTGATGATATTCTGATTTATAGCAAATCTTTGGAGGAACATTTGGATCATTTACGTGCTGTTTTCAATGCTTTACGTGATGCACGTTTGTATGGTAATCTTGAGAAGTGCACCTTTTGCACCAATCGAGTTGCGTTTCTTGGCTATGTTGTTACTGCGCAGGGAATTGAAGTTGATCCGGCCAAGATTGAGGCAATTGAGAGTTGGCCGCAGCCAAAGACGGTCACACAAGTGAGGAGTTTTCTTGGCCTCGCTGGCTTCTATAGGCGCTTTGTGAAAGATTTTGGAACCATTGCTGCGCCGCTGAATGAGCTTACAAAGAAGGATGTGCCCTTTGTGTGGGGCGATGCACAACACGACGCCTTCATGATTCTGAAAGATAAGTTAACACATGCTCCATTACTCCAACTTCCTGATTTCAATAAGACTTTTGAGCTTGAATGTGATGCTAGTGGAATTGGTTTGGGAGGTGTGTTGTTACAAGAGGGCAAACCTGTTGCATATTTTAGTGAAAAATTGAGTGGGCCTAGTCTGAACTATTCTACTTATGATAAAGAATTATATGCGCCTGGTTCGGACATTAGAAACTTGGCAACATTATTTATGGCCTAAAGAATTTGTTATACATTCTGATCATGAATCTTTGAAGCATATTCGTAGTCAAGCTAAGTTGAATCGTCGCCATGCAAAGTGGGTTGAATTTATTGAGTCTTTTCCTTATGTTATAAAACACAAAAAGGGTAAAGATAATGTTATTGCTGATGCTTTGTCGCGCCGTTATACTATGCTATCTCAACTTGACTTCAAGATTTTTGGATTAGAAACTATAAAGGAACAATACTTGCATGATGCTGATTTTAAAGATGTGTTGCTGAATTGTAGAGATGGTAGAACATGGAACAAATTCGTCCTCAATGATGGATTTGTGTTCCGTGCTAACAAGCTATGCATCCCAGATAGTTCCGTTCGTCTTTTGTTGTTGCGGGAGGCGCATGGAGGAGGATTGATGGGACACTTTGGTGTCAAGAAGACGGAGGATGTACTTGCTGCACACTTCTTTTGGCCACGTATGCGTCGAGATGTTGAGAGATTTGTGGCACGCTGCACTACATGTCAAAAAGCTAAGTCTCGACTTAATCCACATGGTTTATATATGCCTCTTCCTGTTCCTAGTGTACCTTGGGAGGATATTTCTATGGATTTCGTTTTGGGTTTGCCTCGTACACGAAGGGGAGGGATAGTATCTTTGTTGTTGTGGATAGGTTCTCTAAGATGGCACACTTTATTCCATGTCACAAAACCGATGATGCTACACATGTTGCTGATTTGTTCTTTCGCGAAATTGTGCGTTTACATGGTGTGCCAAATACTATTGTTTATGATCGTGATACTAAGTTTCTTAGCCACTTTTGGAGATGTTTATGGGCTAAGTTGGGGACTAAATTGCTGTTTAGTACTACATGTCATCCCCAAACTGATGGACAAACTGAAGTAGTAAATAGAACTTTATCTACTATGCTGCGGGCTGTTTGAAGAAGAACTTAAAATTGTGGGAAGAATGTTTACCTCATGTTGAATTTGCTTACAATCGTTCGCTGCATTCTACCACTAAGATGTGCCCATTTGAGATTGTTTATGGTTTTGTACCACGTGCACCTATTGATTTGTTGCCTTTACCATCTTCACGTGCAAAATAATTTGGATGCTACAAACCGTGCTGAATTGATACTAAAATTGCATGAGACTACTAAAGACAACATAGCACGCATGAATACTAAGTATAAAATTGCTGGGGATAGAGGAAGAAAACATGTTGTGTTTGATGTTGGTGATCTTGTTTGGTTGCATTTGCGCAAAGATCGTTTTCCTGAATTGCGCAAGTCAAAACTAATGCCACGCGCTGTCTGGTCCTTTTAAGGTGTTAGAGAAAATAAATGATAATGCATATAAACTTGAGCTTCCTGCAGAATTGGGTCCGGTTAGTCCTACATTTAACATTGCAGATTTGAAGCCTTACTTTGGTGAAGAAGAGGAGTTTTCGTCGAGGACGACTTCAATTCAAGAAGGGGGCATGATGAGGACATCCCATCTCTTGATACAACCGCTGTACCTACGGCGACACAAATACAAGGACCAATCACTCGAGCTCGTGCCAAACAAGCTGAACTATCAGGTACTTTCGTTTCTTGGAACTATTCCTCACATACACGAGAATATGATGTTGCCTAAATCAGATATGTTTGTTACTCTTAGGAATGATGGACCAAGCATGGATGAGGAGGACAAGCATTGGAGCATGATCACACAGGGAGGAGATGGCAGCAAACATATGAGGATTGAAAAAGACGCTGCGAGTGGAGATTTCAGAACTTTGAAGCCACCATAATTGGAGATGAAGGCATGGACGAAATATAGAGTTCTCCACTTCATAATTTCGTCCACATGAGTTCATGGTGCTGCGACACCTTTAGTTTTGGGCCAGGCCCATGTAATTTTCGCGAGGATTTAAGTCAGCCACTTTTTAGAGTCCGTATTGAAGGGGGAAAGGCCTTCTAGGGTTTGGTTCGGCCACCATATGCATGGCTGGCCGAAACCCCACCTTTTCCTCCTTTAAATACCCCCATAGCCGTCACGTTTAGACTGGGATTTTGATTAGACTAAAAGTTAGCCATTGCTGCAACTCTCGTGTACTTCTTTTGAGGCCAACGCCCAGAACAAGACCGACTATTCGGAATCCCACCTTATTCAATAAAGCTTTCATCTTTCATCCGCAATATTCTGATTGCATCATTAGTTCTTACTTGTTCTCGATTTCAGGTAGGAATTAAGACCCTCGCTGGTCAGGCTGATCGTGCATCCGCAAGATCAGTAACTCCCGGAGATTGTCCTAGCGATTGCATTGGCGCACGAGCTTTGCACGTGTAGTCGGATCGTCAAGCACGAACTCCACCAACAAATCGACGCTATCATACTCTCATCGAAAGATCGGCCACCTTTGCCCTATCATCCGGGGCGGAGGCGGGTAGGCTCGAATGGGGCGCAGGCCCCTGCCTCGGCCCGACTCGAGACGACCAGATCGAGATATTGGCCGCACTACCCAGCACCTCGCCGGGAACCTCCGTGAGGGGGAGGACGGACGCTGCCGCCGGCCGCGCCTGATACGTCTCATACGTATCTATAATTTCTTATGTTCCATGCTAGTTTTATGACAATACCTACATGTTTTATACACACTTTATGTCATATTTATGCATTTTATGGAACTAACCTATTAACGAGATGCCGAAGTGCCAGTTCCTGTTTTCTGCTGTTTTTGGTTTCAGAAATCCTAGAAAGGAAATATTCTCGGAATCGGACGAAATCAACGCCCAACATCTTATTTTTCCCGGAACCTTCCAGAATGTCAAAGGGGGACCAGAGGGGAGCCCTGGGGGCCCCACACGTGTGGGCGGCGCGGCCCAAGGGGGGGCGCCCCCCTAGTGTGAGGAGGCCCCGTGGCCCCTCCAACTCTGACTCTCCGCCTATAAAAGCCTTCCTGACCTAAAAACTTCGGGGAATAAGCCACGGTACGAGAAACCTTTCAGAGCCGCCGCCATCGCGAAGCCAAGATTCGGGGGACAAAAGTCTCTGTTCCGGCACGCCGCCGGGACGGGGAAGTGCCCCCGGAAGGCATCTCCATCGACACCACCGCCATCTTCATCGCTGATGTCTACGGGTGCTTCTATTCTTGTAGACAGTGTTGGGCCTCCAATTAAGAGCAGAGGTTTGTAGAACAGCAGCAAGTTTCCCTTAAGTGGATCACCCAAGGTTTATCGAACTCAGGGAGGAAGAGGTCAAAGATATCCCTCTCATGCAACCCTGCAACCACAAAGCAAGAAGTCTCTTGTGTCCCCAACACACCTAATAGGTGCACTAGTTCGGCGAAGAGATAGTGAAATACAAGTGGTATGAATGAATATGAGCGAGTAGTACGGCGCTGGAAAAGTGCTTGCTGGCGTGCGGTTGATGGTAGTAATATTGCGGGAAGTAAAGATGCGAGTAAAACGAGTAAACAAGCAGCGATAGCGATATTTAGGAACAAGGCCTAGGGATCATACTTTCACTAGTGGACACTCTCAACATTGATCACATAACGAGAATAAATAGATAGATGCTAGACTCTACACCCTCTTGTTGGATGATGAACACCACTAAGCGTGTAGGATTACACGAACCCTCAATGCCGGAGTTAACAAGCTCCACAATATTCAATGTTCATATTTAAATAACCTTAGAGTGCATAACGAGATCAACATAACCAAACCAAGTACTAACATAGCATGCACACTTTCACCTTCACACTACGAAAGGAGGAATAGATCACATCAATACTATCATAGCAATAGTTAACTTCATAATCTACAAGAGATCACAATCATAGCCTACGCCAAGTACTACACGATGCACACACTTGTCACCATTACACCGTGCGGGAGGAATAAACTACTTTAATAACATCACTAGAGTAGCACACAGATAAATTGTGATACAAAACACATTGCAATCATAAAGAGATATAAATAAGCACTTCACTATGCCATTCATAACAGTGAATAAGTATTCTGTGAAATATAGCCTAAGAGACCCACACGGTGCACACACTGTCACCTTTACACACGTGGGACCAGGAGTCTCCGGAGATCACATAAGTAAAACCCACTTGACTAGCATAATGACATCTAGATTACAAGCATCATCATATGAATCGCAATCATGTAAGGCAGCTCATGAGATTATTGTATTGAAGCACATAGGAGAGAGATTAACCACATAGCTACCGGTACAGCCCCGAGCCTCGATGGAGAACTACTCCCTCCTCATGGGAGACAGCAGCGGTGATGAAGATGGCGGTGGTGTCGATGGGGAAGCCTTCCGGGGCACTTCCCGTCCCGGCGGCGTGCCGGAACGAGAGACTCCTGTCCCCCGGATCTTGGCTTCGCGATGGCGGCGGCTCTGGAAGGTTTTCTCTGGTTTCGTCGAACGTGATAGGGTTTTCGCGACGGAGGCTTTAAGTAGGCGGAAGGGCAAGGTCGGTGGAGTCACGAGGGACCCACACAACAGGGCGGCGCGGGCCCTAGCCTGGCCGCACCGCCTTATTGTGGCGCCACCTCGTGGCCCCACTTCGTATCTTCTCCGGTCTTCTGGAAGCTTCGTGTGAAAATAGGACCCTGGGCGTTGATTTCGTCCAATTCCGAGAATATTTCCTTACTAGGATTTCTGAAACCAAAAACAGCAGAAAACAGGAACTGGCCCTTCGGCATCTCGTCAATAGTTTAGTTCCGGAAAACGCATAATAATGACATATAATGTGCATAAAACATGTAGATATCATCAATAAAGTAGCATGGAACATAAGAAATTATCGATACGTCGGAGACGTATCAGCATCCCCAAGCTTAGTTCCTGCTCATCCCGAGCAGGTAAACGATAACAAAGATAATTTCTGGAGTGACATGCCATCATAACCTTGATCATACTATTGTAAGCATATGTAATGAATGCAGCGATCAAAACAATGGTAATGACATGAGTAAACAAATGAATCATAAAGCAAAGACTTTTCATGAATAGTACTTCAAGACAAGCATCAATAAGACTTGCATAAGAGTTAACTCATAAAGCAATAAATCAAAGTAAAGGTATTGAAGCAACACAAAGGAAGATTAAGTTTCAGCGGTTGCTTTCAACTTATAACATGTATATCTCATGGATATTGTCAATGTAAAGTAATATAACAAGTGCAATATGCAAGTATGTAGGAATCAATGCACAGTTCACTCAAGTGTTTGCTTCTTGAGGTGGAGAGAGATAGGTGAACTGACTCAACATAAAAGGTAAAAGAATGGTCCTTCAAAGAGGAAAGCATCGATTGCTATATTTGTGCTAGAGCTTTTAGTTTGAAAACATGAAACAATTTTGTCAACGGTAGTAATAAAGCATATGAGTTATGTAAGTTATATCTTACAAGTTGCAAGCCTCATGCATAGTATACTAATAGTGCCCGCACCTTGTCCTAATTAGCTTGGACTACCGGATCATCGCATTACACATATTTTAACCAAGTGTCACAAAGGGGTACCTCCATGCCGCCTGTACAAAGGTCTAAGGAGAAAGCTCGCATTTTGGATACCTCGCTTTTGATTATTCTCAACTTAGACATCCATACTGGGACAACATGGACAACAGATAATGGACTCCTCTTTAATGCATAAGCATGTAGCAACAATTAGTGTTCTCATATGAGATTGAGGGTATATGTCCAAAACTGAAACTTCCACCATGATTCATGGCTTTAGTTAGCGGCCCAATGTTCTTCTCTAACAATATGCATGCTCTAACCATTAAAGTGGTAGATCTCTCTTACTTCAGACAAGGCGGACATGCATAGCAACTCACATGATATTCAACAAAGAGTTGATGGCGTCCCCAGGAACATGGTTATCGCACAATAAGCAACTTAATAAGAGATAAAGTGCATAAGTACATATTCAATACCACAATAGTTTTTAAGGCTATTTTGTCCCATGAGCTATATATTGCAAAGGCGAATGATGGAATTTTTAAAGGTAGCACTCAAGCAATTTACTTTGGAATGGCGGAGAAATACCATGTAGTAGGTAGGTATGGTGGACAAAAATGGCATAGTGGTTGGCTCAAGGATTTTGGATGCATGAGAAGTATTCCCTCTCGATACAAGGTTTAGGCTAGCAAGGTTTATTTGAAACAAACACAAGTATGAACCGGTGCAGCAAAACTCACATAAAAGACATATTGTAAACATTATAAGACTCTACACCGTCTTCCTTGTTGTTCAAAACTCAATACTAGAAATTATCTAGACTTTAGAGAGACCAAATATGCAAACCAAATTTTAGCAAGCTCTATGTATTTCTTCATTAATGGGTGAAAAGTATATGATGCAAGAGCTTAAACATGAGCACAACAATTGCCAAGTATCAAATTATCCAAGACATTTTATCAATTACTACATGTAGCATTTTCCGTTTCCAACCATATAACAATTAACGAAGCAGTTTCAACCTTCGCCATGAACATTAAAAGTAAAGCTAAGAACACATGTGTTCATATGAACCAGCGGAGCGTGTCTCTCTCCCACACAAGCATTTATTCAGAGAATGAAAATAACAAAACGAAAATAAAAGCACACAGACGCTCCAAGTAAAGTACATAAGATGTGACCGAATAAAAATATAGTTTCAAGGGAGGAACCCGATAATGTTGTCGATGAAGAAGGGGATGCCTTGGGCATCCCCAAGCTTAGACGCTTGAGTCTTCTTGAAATATGCAGGGATGAACCACGGGGCATCCCCAAGCTTAGACTCTTCACTCTTCTTGATCATAGTATATCATCCTCCTCTCTTGACCCTTGAAAACTTCCTCCACACCAAACTTTAAGCAAACTCATTAGAGGGTTAGTGCACAATCAAAAATTCACATGTTCAGAGGTGACACAATCATTCCTAACACTTCTGGACATTGCACAAAACTTCTGAAAGTTAATGGAACAAAGAAACTCATTCAACTTAACAAAAGCGGCAATGCGAAATAAAAGGCAGAATCTGTCAAAAACTGAACAGTCCGTAAAGACGAACCTGGAAGGGGCACTTAACTCGCTCAAACGGAAAAACTCAAAACTAATGAAAGTTGCGTACATATCTGAGGATCACACACGTAAATTTGATGATTTTTTTGATTTTATTACAGAGACTTATGCGCGAATTCGTGACAGACAGACAATGCTTGTTTCTGCATGCAGCAATCCAAATCTAGCATCAACTTTACCATAGAGACTTTACTTGGCACAAAAACATGATAAGGAGAGGTTGCTACAGTAGTAAACAACTTCCAAGACTCAACAAAACAAAAATTTCGTAGCAAAATAAACACATGGGTTATCTCCCAAGAAGTGCTTTCTTTATAGCCATTAAGATGGGCTCAAGCAGTTTTAATGATGCACTCGCAAGAAATAGTAGTTGAAGCAAAAGAGAGCATCAAGAGGCAAATTCAAAACAAATTTAAGTCTAACATGCTTCCTATGCATAGGAATCTTGTAAATAAATAAGTTCATGAAGAGCAAAGTAACAAGCATAGGAAGATAAAACCAGTGTAACTTCAAAAATTTCCAGCATATAGAGAGGTGTTTTAGTAACATGAAAATTTCTACAACCATATTTTCCTCTCTCATAATAATTTTCAGAGGCATCATGAACAAACTCAACAATATAAGTATCACATAAATCATTCTTATTCACATGCATAAAAATATCATTACTCTCCACATAAGCATAATCAATTTTATTAGTAATAGTGGGAGCAAATTCAACAAAGTAGCTATCATTATTATTCTCATCATCAATTATAGGAGGCATATTGTAATCATAATTAAACTTATCCTCCATAATAGGCGGCACCAAAAGACCAATATCATTATAATCATCATAAATAGGAGGCAAAGTATCATCAAAGTAAATTTTCTCCTCAATGCTTGGGGGACTAAAAATATCATGCTCATCAAAGCCAGCTTCCCCAAGCTTAGAATTTTCCATATCATTAGCAACAATAGTGTTCAAAGCGTTCATACTAATATGTTCCATAGGTTTTTTAATTTTCACATCAAACCATCCATGTCTTAAATCAGGAAATATAATAAGAAGCTCATTGTTGTCCATTATGCCTAACTAGTGTAAACAAGAAACAAAAAGATGCAATTGCAGGATCTAAAGGAAATAGCTTCGAGCACACACACAACGGCAACAGAAAAGTACTTTACCTGAGACCGGAGTATGGGTACCTTTACCTTTCCTCCCCGGCAACGGCGCCAGAAAAGTGCTTCGTTGCCGAGATCCGGTGTGTGAGTGCCGTTTACCTTTCCTCCCCGGCAACGGCGCCAGAAAATAGCTTGATGTCTACGGGTGCTTCTATTCTTGTAGACAGTGTTGGGCCTCCAAGAGCAGAGGTTTGTAGAACAGCGAGCAAGTTTCCCTTAAGTGGATCACCCAAGGTTTATCGAACTCGGGGAGGAAGAGGTCAAAGATATCCCTCTCATGCAACCCTGCAACCACAAAGCAAGAAGTCTCTTGTGTCCCCAACACACCTAATAGGTGCACTAGTTCGGCGAAGAGATAGTGAAATACAAGTGGTATGAATGAATATGAGCGAGTAGTACGGCGCCGGAAAAGTGCTTGTCAGGCGTGCGGTTGATGGTAGTAATATTGCAGGAAGTAAAGATGCAGTAAAACGAGTAAACAAGCAGACGATAGAAGTATTTAGGAACAAGGCCTAGGGATCATACTTTCACTAGTGGACACTCTCAACATTGATCACATAACGGAATAAATAGATAGATGCTAGACTCTACACCCTCTTGTTGGATGATGAACACCACTAACCGTGTAGGATTACACGAACCCTCAATGCCGGAGTTAACAAGCTCCACAATATTCAATGTTCATATTTAAATAACCTTAGAGTGCATAACGAGATCAACATAACCAAACCAAGTACTAACATAGCATGCACACTTTCACCTTCACACTACGAAAGGAGGAATAGATCACATCAATACTATCATAGCAATAGTTAACTTCATAATCTACAAGAGATCACAATCATAGCCTACGCCAAGTACTACACGATGCACACACTCGTCACCATTACACCGTGCGGGAGGAATAAACTACTTTAATAACATCACTAGAGTAGCACACGAGATAAATTGTGATACAAAACACATTGCAATCATAAAGAGATATAAATAAGCACTTCACTATGCCATTCATAACAGTGAATAAGTATTACGTGAAATATAGCCTAAGAGACCCACACGGTGCACACTGCTGTCACCTTTACACACGTGGGACCAGGAGTCTCCGGAGATCACATAAGTAAAACCCACTTGACTAGCATAATGACATCTAGATTACAAGCATCATCATATGAATCTCAATCATGTAAGGCAGCTCATGAGATTATTGTATTGAAGCACATAGGAGAGAGATTAACCACATAGCTACCGGTACAGCCCCGAGCCTCGATGGAGAACTACTCCCTCCTCATGGGAGACAAGCAGCGGTGATGAAGATGGCGGTGGTGTCGATGGGGAAGCCTTCCGGGGCACTTCCCCGTCCGGCGGCGTGCCGGAACGGAGACTCCTGTCCCCCGGATCTTGGCTTCGCGATGGCGGCGGCTCGGAAGGTTTTCTCCGGTTTCGTCGAACGTGATAGGGTTTTCGCGACGGATGCTTTAAGTAGGCGGAAGGGCAAGGTCGGTGGAGTCACGAGGGACCCACACAACAGGGCGGCGCGGGCCCTAGCCCGGCCGCACCGCCTTATTGTGGCGCCACCTCGTGGCCCCACTTCGTATCTCCTCCGGTCTTCCGGAAGCTTCGTGTGAAAATAGGACCACGGGCGTTGATTTCGTCCAATTCGAGAATATTTCCTTACTAGGATTTACGAAACCAAAAACAGCGAAAACAGAGAGCTGGCCCTTCGGCATCTCGTCAATAGGTTAGTTCCGGAAAACGCATAATAATGACATATAATGTGGATAAAACATGTAGATATCATCAATAAAGTAGCATGGAACATAAGAAATTATCGATACGTCGGAGACGTATCAATCGCGCCGCTGCTGTCTCCCATGATGAGGAGGGAGTAGTTCTCCCTCGAGGCTAAGGGCTGTACCGGTAGCTATGTGGTTCATCTCTCTCTCCCATGTGATCTTTATGTGATCATGAGCTTTGTGATCTAGTTGAATATCATCTATGTGCTACTCTAGTGATGTTATTAAAGTAGTCTATTCCTCCTTCATGATGTAATGGTGACAGTGTGTGCATCATGTAGTACTTGGTATAAGCTATGATTGTGATCTCTTGTAGATTATGAAGTTAACTATTGCCATGATAGTATTGATGCGATCTATTCCCCCTTTTATAGTGTAATGGTGACAGTGTGTGCGCTATGTTAGTACTCGGTATAATTGCAAAGATCTATTATGCACTCTAAGGTTATTTAAATATGAACATCGAATGTTGTGGAGCTTGTTAACTCCGGCATTGAGGTGCTCTTGTAGCCCTACACAATGAATGGTGTTTTTCATCCAACAAGAGAGTGTATAGAAAGTAGTATTTGTTTATTCAGTTATGTGATCAATGTTGAGAGTGTCCACTAGTGAAAGTATGATCCCTAGGCCTTGTTTCCGAATAGAAAGTTACACCATAGAGAATTGCTTCCCACGCCAACTAAGCTATTTTCTGGCACCGCTTGTTTACTGTTTTACTGCATCCTTACTTCCTGCAATATTACCACCATCTATACCACCTGTGTTTTACTATCTCTTCGCCGAACTAGTGCACCTATACATCTGACAAGTGTATTAGGTGTGTTGGGGACATAAGAGACTTCTTGTATCGTGATTGCAGGGTTGCTTGAGAGGGATATCTTTGACCTCTTCCTCCTCGAGTTCGATAAATCTTGGGTGATTCACTTAAGGGAAACTTGCTCGCTGTTCTACAAACCTCTGCTCTTGGAGGCCCAACGACTGTCTACAGGAAAAGAAGCGTGAGTAGACATCAAGCTATTTTATGGCGCCGTTGTCGGGAGGAAAGGTAAAAGGCACTCATACTCCGGTCCCAGGTAACTAAGTTATTTTCTGGTGCCGTTGTAAGTGCTCGAAGCTATTTCCTTTAGATCCTGCAATTGCATCTTTTTGATTCTTGTTTTACACTAGTAAGGCATAATGGAAAGCAACTATGAGCTTTTTAAGCTATTTCCTGAGTTAAGACATGAATTGTTTGCTGCGAAAATTAAAAAAACCTATGGGATCTTATTTGCATGCTAGTAGCAATGATATTAGTATGAACGCTTTGAACACCATTGTTGCTAATGATATGGAAAATTCTAAGCTTGGGGAAGCTGGTTTTGATGAGCATGACATTTTTAGTCCCCCAAGCATTGAGGAGAAAATTTTCTTTGATGATACTTTGCCTCCTATTTATGATGATTATAATGATAGTGGTATTTTGGTGCCGCCTACTATGGAGAGTAAATTTTATTATGATTATACTATGCCTCCTACATTTGATGAGAATAATAATGATAGCTACTTTGTTGAATTTGCTCCCACTACAACTAATAAAATTGATTATGCTTATGTGGAGAGTAATAATTTTATGCATGTGGCTCATGATAAGAATGTTTCATGTGATAGTTATATTGTTGAGTTTGTACATGATGCTACTGAAAGTTATTATGAGAGAGGGAAACATGGTTATATGCATCTTAATAATATTAAGTTTCCCCTCTTTATGTTGGGAATTTTGAAGTTACTCGTGTTTTATCTTCCTATGCTTGTCACTTTGCTCTTCATGAATTTGTTTATTTACAAGATTCCTTTTCATAGGAAGTGGGTTAGACTTAAATGTGTTTTGAATTTGCTTCTTGATGCCCTCTTTTGCTTCAACTCTTATTTCTTGCGAGTGCATCATTAAAATTACTGAGCCCATCTTAATGGCTATAAAGAAAGCACTTCTTGGGAGATAACCCATGTCTTTATTTTACTACAGCACTTTTGTTTTATATTTGAGTCTTGGAAGTTTTTACTACAGTAGCAACCTCTCCTTATCTTTATTTTATTGCATTGTTGTGCCAAGTAAAGTCTTTGATAGCAAGGTTCATACTAGATTTGGATTATTGCGCAGAAACAGATTTGCATGCTGTCACGAATTTGGGCAGGATTCTCTGTAGGTAACTCAGAAAAATCTGCCAATTTACGTGCATGATCCTCAGATATGTACGCAACTTTCATTCAATTTGAGCTTTTTCATCTGAGCAAGTTAAGTGCGTCAGAAAAATTCGTCTTTACGGACTGTTCTGTTTTGACAGATTCTGCCTTTTATTTCGCATTGCCTCTTTTGCTATGTTTGATGGATTTCTTTGTTCCATTAACTTCCAATAGCTTTGTGCAATGTCCAGAAATGTTAAGAATGATTGTGTCACCTCTGAACATGTGAAATTTTGATTATGCACTAACCCTCTAATGAGTTTGTTTCGAGTTTGGTGTGGAGGAAGTTTTCAAGGGTCAAGAGAGGAGGATGATATACTATGATCAAGAAGAGTGAAAAGTCTAAGCTTGGGGATGCCCCGTGGTTCATCCCTGCATATTTCAAGAAGACTCAAGCATCTAAGCTTGGGGATGCCCAAGGCATCCCCTTCTTCATCGACAACTTATCAGGTCACCTCTAGTGAAACTATACTTTTATTCAGTCACATCTTATGTACTTTACTTGGAGCGTCTGTTTGTTTTTGTTTTGTTTGAATAAATTCATGCCTGTGTGGGAGAGAGACATGCTTCGCTTGTTCATATGAACACTAGTGTTCTTAGCTTTACTTTTAATGTTCATGGCGAAGGTTGGAAACAGAAAATGTTGAATGTGGTAGTGGTATAATGAAATACTTGCGTAATCTTGTAGATCATTGAGTTTTGATAACTTGATTCTTTGCAAACGTTTTGAGGTATTTAGATGGTAAGGCTTGCTGAATAAATAAGTTAAAATTAGTAGTGGATTGTTGTCTTTAACCTTGTGCCGTACTACAAACTCTATTTAAATAGTTGAAGGTGTAGTTGGACTTGATAGCTTTCCATGTCTGAGAGTTCATCGTAATGACTAAGTTGTGTTGAAGGTCGAGGGAGCTAGCGGGGTACTTGTGCCACCGTGAACGGCCCTCCTTGGAGTAAATTTTAATCATGCTCTTAATGTTGAACCTGCTAGATGTTTGCAATAAGCTTGTGAGTTCTTTTTGACTAATGTTAAGCTACGTTTTTGGCACTTCCACCATCCATATTTGCTAGCCTCTTCGGTACTGTGCATTGCCTTTTGCTCACATTGAGAATTGTGCATACTTCGCCAGTACATCCAAACCCGTGGGAGGACTTTCTCTTGTTCTCCTACACATAAGCCCATACATCTCCTCAAAACAGCCACCATACCTACCTACCACAGCATTTCCATAGCTGTTCCGAGATATATTGCCATGCAACTTCCATTTTACATTACATCACTTGTGTCATTTATTATTTATATATTGCTTTGCATGATTCTATACAGCTGATGTGTGGTTTACCCATGTTACGCTAGATCATTGCACATCCTGCTACACTGGCAGAGGCATACAGTTTATACATCATGTTTTATTCATTATGAGTTATTTGTACCAAAAAGTGTGTTGTCATATTAGGATGTTGCCCCTAAAAGTGAAAAGAGCCATAGAGGCCATCAAAAAGAGAAAAAGAAAAGAAAGAAAAAAAATAGAAAAGAAAAAGAAAAAGAAAAAAAGAGAATAAAGAAAAAGGGGGCAGCATTACTATCTTTTATCCACACTTGTGCTCATGTTTTAGCACCTACACTACATATGAGAGAGTTTTGATGTTTTTACTAGTATAACTATGTGGGGAATTTACACTATAGAACTTGGGTTGTATATTGCAATGATGAGCCTCCTCAAAAGTGCTCTAGGTCTTCGTGAGCAACCAAGTTGGATGCACCCCCACTAGTTCCATTGGAGAGCTTTCCTACACATATAGCTCTATGTGCATCCGTTGCATGGCAATCACTACTCCTTGCATAGCTTCGATTATAAGACTTCCTCTTGTCTAATAATCACTTATAGCTTTGTCAGACTTTCTTCCATTTGGCCTTCCAAACCCCCATTAACGTTCTTTATGCCATAACATCCTGGTGCTAATACCAAATGCTTGCGCTCACCGGTTGAGTAGACTTCGAAACTGAGTTGATTCATGACGTTCATGTTTATGTTTACTTGACTGAATCCTTCTTATGTTGTGAAAATTTACTTGATGATTGGAATGAAGGATAGAACTTCTACGCTGAATACTTAACACATCTTTAATGAACTTTGTACGGTTTCATGTCTTTGAAGCAATAGTTCATGAAAACTTCTAGCTTGTTTAACTCTTGCATTATCATCTCTTATATCAATATAGACATTTGCTTTGAGTGATTTGATCTCAGTTCACATGCTTTACATTATTATTGGATCAAGATTATGTTGGTAGCATGTCACTTAAGAAATTATCCTTGTTATCGTTTACCTACTCGAGGGCGAGTAGGAACTAAGCTTGAGGATGCTTGATACGTCTCAAACGTATCTATAATTTCTTATGTTCCATGCTAGTTTTATGACAATACCTACATGTTTTATACACACTTTATGTCATATTTATGCATTTTCTGGAACTAACCTATTAACGAGATGCCAAAGTGCCAGTTCCTGTTTTCTGCTGTTTTTGGTTTCAGAAATCCTAGAAAGGAAATATTCTCGGAATCAGACGAAATCAACGCCCAACATCTTATTTTTCCCGGAACCTTCCAGAATGTCAAAGGGGGACCAGAGGGGAGCCCTGGGGGCCCCACACGTGTGGGCGGCGCGGCCCAAGGGCCCCCCCCCTAGTGTGAGGAGGCCCCGTGGCCCCTCCGACTCCGACTCTCCGCCTATAAAAGCCTTCCTGACCTAAAAACTTTGGGGGAATAAGCCACGGTACGAGAAACCTTCCAGAGCCGCCGCCATCGCGAAGCCAAGATTCGGGGACGAGAGTCTCCGTCCCGGCACGCCGCCGGGACGGGGAAGTGCCCCCGGAAGGCATCTCCATCGACACCACCGCCATCTTCATCGCCGCTGCTGTCTCCCATGATGAGGAGGGAGTAGTTCTCCCTCGAGGCTAAGGGATGTACCGGTAGCTATGTGGTTCATCTCTCTCTCCCATGTGATCTTTATGTGATCATGAGCTTTGTGATCTAGTTGAATATCATCTATGTGCTACTCTAGTGATGTTATTAAAGTAGTCTATTCCTCCTTCATGATGTAATGGTGACAGTGTGTGCATCATGTAGTACTTGGTATAAGCTATGATTGTGATCTCTTGTAGATTATGAAGTTAACTATTGCTATGATAATATTGATGCGATCTATTCCCCCTTTCATAGTGTAATGGTGATAGTGTGTGCGCTATGTTAGTACTCGGTATAATTGCAAAGATCTATTATGCACTCTAAGGTTATTTAAATATGAACATCGAATGTTGTGGAGCTTGTTAACTCCGGCATTGAGGTGCTCTTGTAGCCCTACACAATGAATGGTGTTTGTCATCCAACAAGAGAGTGTAGAGAAAGTAGTATTTGTTTATTTAGTTATGTGATCAATGTTGAGAGTGTCCACTAGTGAAAGTATGATCCCTAGGCCTTGTTTCCGAATAGAAAGTTACACCACAGAGAATTGCTTCCCACACCAACTAAGCTATTTTCTGGCATCGCTTGTTTACTGTTTTACTGCATCCTTACTTCCTGCAATATTACCACCATCTATACCACCTGTGTTTTACTATCTCTTCGTCGAACTAGTGCACCTATACATCTGACAAGTGTATTAGGTGTGTTGGGGACACAAGAGACTTCTTGTATCGTGATTGCAGGGTTGCTTGAGAGGGATATCTTTGACCTCTTCCTCCCTGAGTTCGATAAACATTGGGTGATTCACTTAAGGGAAACTTGCTGCTGTTCTACAAACCTCTGCTCTTGGAGGCCCAACACTGCCTACAGGAAAAGAAGCGTGAGTAGACATCAGCGCCCTGCCGCACCTGGCCTCTTCCGCTACGCCCACGATCTCCACAGGCCCGCCGCACTACCGAGCTCACGCCGCCCGCTGCAGGCTGCGCCGGAGACCCGTCGCCGTCGCGAGCACGCCGGAGCCGCGTAGTCGCCACGCTGTTGCAGGGCAACCTCGCCGCCGCGCCCTACCAGCACGGTGCCCTCACCAGCCACGAAGACTCGTGCCGCCGCCACCGTGCGAGGGAGCAGAGGAGCCCCGCCGCCGCCGATGCCGCGCGGGCTTTGCCCGGCGACGCCCTCTGGCGGCAGCGAGGAGGAGGGGGAAGGGAGGGGGAGGGCTCGGGAGGGGCGCCGCCAAGGAGCCCCCATATCGGCCGCGGGGGCGACGCCAGGAGCTAGGGTTTTCTCGTAAGGACCCGAGAAAGTGAATCACAGTGACATATATTCGATTCATGAGACAGAGACATCTCAGCTGCGAAATACTATAATCACACATAAACAAAGTTATACATACATCTGCCATTAAGAATTTTATTGCTATCTCAAGCTCTTCTCACACTGAACCACATCACCAAAAATCATTAGCCATTAGATTCTATTTACTGTCTTACATTTTTCCGAACACAACTTCTCATTTTTTCCTAACACAACTCCTCATTTTTTCTTCTCTCTTTTCGACTTGCAAGAATTGAAATTACGCCCCATGATGTTTTAATGATGTTCTTTGATCACTCCGACACGAATATTACCAAATATTTTCTATACTCTTGCTCAGGCTGCAAGCTCCCATCAGCTCCACTATTTTTCCACGGTCCCTTTGTTTTTGAAATATTGACAAAGAGCTCATATCAAGCTAACTGATTTTGTTTTTTTCCATTGAGTGCATTCAAGATAACTTATTGCTATAGTATTGCAAAACAACATGTAAATATATCTACTTTTGTTGTTGCGAAATCCTGCCTTAGCACAAGGGTGGGCTCTAGGCCTCTGTCTATTTGTTCTTAGCCTCTGCCAATTTCTATGAATATTTTTTAACAGGAAGATAAGGAGCTAAATTGCTACTCACTGCAGTTCATGACAAAAAGGAGACATTTACACTGACTTTTTTTAAAACTTTGACCACTAGTATGTATGTATGTATGTATGTATGTATGTATGTATGTATGTATGTATGTATGTATGTATGTATGTA
>NC_061509.1:201467366-201551405 GCF_022539505.1 Lolium rigidum
TTTAATCATAGTTTTTATTTTATTATTTATCTATAAATTTTACTATTGTTCTGTTTGATTTCTTTGCGCTAGCATTTCTGAATTTTTGCTATGTTTTTGTTGACTAAGTTAACACGTGTCTGAGACCATAAACACATCGTCTATAAAACGGCTTTGAGTGGAGTTGGCGACCAAATTCGTAAAGTTTGAATTGTTATAATGTTCAAGATGTGGTATTAGAGTTCAAGAAGTACTTAAAAAGGAGACATGCTTCTATGTTTGAAAAGGCATGCCACATACTCATTTTGCACAGGTTACAAATGCCTATATTCTTGAATTAAAAGTGTATTGTTGCTATTTTTCCGCATTATATAAATTCATGGATTTCTCAAGATTTTCCAAACATATTCCACCGTGACCTAGTATAATGTAGGTGTAGTGGGTTCTACATCCATATTCAATTAATTTGAATTTGAAACTCAAATTAAAATATATTTAGGGGGTATGAGAACCGATATTGAGCGAGTATAACTTATTAAATGTTCTTAGAGAATCATTGTCCTAACATAATGTTTTTTTAAGACTCTGGAAAACTCTTAAGGGCCTCTTTGATTGGGTAGAAAAAGCATAAGATTGGAATGTCATACCTACTTGAATTATATGGAAAGATAAAGTGTTTTTTTATTGTAACAAAGAAATTTTCTATGAGGTATGACCTACTATTTTTTGCCTATAGAATTTACACTACAAGATTCCTGCAGGATTAGTTTTTATAGGGCAGGTTCCCATAAATCAAACATACTATGTAGAAATTGTTCCCCCGGGATCCAAAATCCTACATAATTCATGTACAACTCATATAATTCAGAGGAGGCCTAATTATGGGTTCCACAGAATTTTCACAACGATGTAAACTGATGTTGTTTGCGAAATCTGGTTCTTTTGAGCCAAAATAAAGAGCCTTATAAGTAATAAAAGAAAAGAACCTAGACCTAACAAAATTAAGAAACCTCAATCAAAACTACTCAACTAGCCTAACCTTAAAATAAAAACCACCTCAGCTTCTCATTTTGTTCTAGGGATTCTATTTTGTGTAGTTTACACCGGATACCTTTTCCTTGCTGTGTTGATGAGTTCAAAATCTAGAATATTAAAAGGGAACAAACACGAAATAAGAGCATCTCCACCGGCGCACCCCAAATAGGCGCCGGCAGGGTCGCCGGCACCTCCGTTTGGGGGACGCCGGCACAACATCCTCCATTTGGGGGAGCTGCTCCCACACCGGCGCCCCCAAACAGGCGATCCCGATAGATAATTTGAATTTGAAATCTCAAACACAACCATAGAAATTCGAATAAGTCTACGAATATGAAGTTTGGGCCAACACACGGCCACCAAATACGAATAAGTTTTGGAATAAGAAGTTTGGGCCAACACACGGCTACCAGATCGCTGTTGCCGGCGCAAAAAAAGGGTTTTCCAACCCAGATGATCACATGATCACATGAAGGAGGTCACGGGCGGCGCAACCTTGACGGCTTCCTCATCGGCGGCTAGCGGCAGCTCTGTCGTTGCAACAAGATCCACGGTCGCCGGGGGAGGCATGAACATCGACGGTAATATCATCCTTTAGCGTTCTTGCTTTGCATCATTGCATAGTGTTGAGCTCTCCACCACGATTAGTTCGAGTGAGAGACCGTGAGCTTGTTACTCTTGGAGGGTGACCTCCTAGTTGGCTTGGTTGGTGTCCCGGTGACCTCTTCGTAGAAGATTGTGAAGGGGCCCGGGCTTCTCCTTCGTGGAGCTTGTGAAGTGGTTGTGGAGCTTGCCATCTCTAGAGTGGAGGAAAAGCTAACCATAAGGAAAGGGCAATTATCCTTCGTGGGTTTGGCTCGGAGAAGAAGGTGAGCCTTCGTGGCGTTGGGGAATCTTTCGTGGGACCTTCACCTCTCCAAACGTGACGTACCTTCTTGCAAAGGAAGAGAACACGCGAATACATCTTCTTCTCCGCGTGCCTCGGTTATTTCTATACCCGAGCTTACTTTCCTTGTGATAGCCATCGAGATTGAAGTATCTATTATATCTTGCTATCACTTGTTTTTCATATATATATTGTGTCTATCTTGCTTAGTTCTAGTTGTTGTTGTTGCACTTAGTTGAGCCTAGCATATTTAGGGTTTGTGCTTGTAGAATAAACATAGTTTAATTCCGCATTCTTACAAGCCAAATTCGTAAGAGTTTTTAAACGCCTATTCACCCCCCTCTAGGCGACATCTCGTCCTTTCACCTCCACCTTGGACCACGAGTGCCAGCGGAATGCCTGCGCGTCGTCCTCACGCTCGCGCCGGTCTCGGCGTCGATCAGCTCCTCCTGGACTTCCTCCTCGCCTTCCTCCTCGTCGGCCTCTTCTTCGTAGTCGTCGACCGGGGGTTCGTAGGCATGGCCGCATATGATGCCGTTCAGGATCTCCTCCTCGCCGGCAAACTACGTATAAAGTTACAAACTTTGAGTCGCCGCTGGTGTCTACGATGCACCCAACACTTAGAAAGAAAGGAAACACAACTCGTCCTGGCCCATGGACACGCCGGACCCGCTGCCGAACACCTGCTGGGTGCGCCTGCCGTCGTCGGGGAAGAGGCGTAACATCCCAAATTTTCAAATAAAGGAAGAAGAACATTTCCAAGTATCCAAAATTTAGAACCAACAAAAACTTTTACTTTGCATATAGTACCCTGCATAGGACTTGTGCATTTTGAGTGATATGCCATGATGATTGTTACTTTGTATTTGTGATGAACTCCAAAACCCTAGAGTGATCAAGTGATCCTCATAAACCAAATCCATCAAAAAGAGAAAGAAATCAAATAGTAGAGAAACCCTAAAAACCCTAACATATGGTTTATACCATTTTTGTAAATTTGATCCTAGACCCATTTGATCTTCACCAATAGTTGTGTTATGTTATTAAGGAGTAATTCCAACTTTGAGGATCAAAGATTTACCTTTCAAACCAATTTCAAATTTGAAAATATGATCACATGAGATAATGGTCATTTCTGACTTTTATAGTCTGGTCACCACTTTGAGCCTCTCTATTTCAAAATTTCTAAACTAAACAAATCCAACTCTTGGCATGTCATCCAAGTACACAACAAGGTGAACAACTTCTGTAAAGACCATCACCCCAAATTCATCTTGGATCAAAAGTTAGAAGCAAGCAAAGCGGAGACTTTGAAACATTTGGAAGATCCCCAATTTTCAAAATGTGATCAAACCAGGCCATCACTTGACCCTCACACACCCTAGCTATGACCAGTGATCACTCCTACATCTAACCCAAGCAAGAGCACGCCATGGACACGACCAAATCATGGCCAGCCATGGCCATGCCGGCCACGTTCCACCTCGACGCCCACCTCTCTCTCTGCTGCTCCAGCCCGAGCCACCTTGCCAAACACGTCGCCCATGATCTCAGGAGATCGCCCGTACCCGCCGTTGAACGAGAGGACGACGACACGACCCGGACGGAGCGCGCCCAGGACGCTCCAGGTGCGCCGCCAACGGCATGGCGACGTCACCCGTGCACGGACGCGCGCGACACGGGCACGCGTCGATCGCCGTACCCCGCCGTACCCCGACCACCTCCGCGCGCCACGGTACTCGCCTCGCCACGCGGAGCTCGCCGGACATGCTCGCGTCACCCCCTAGCGCCTACCGCCGCCGGAGAGGAAGCTTCCTTCCGCCACGGCCGCGACAGTACGCGCACGGCCCCGACCACCGTACGCCTCGCATTGACTCGCCATGGACGCTCGCGGATTCGCCGTACCCTCCCGATCGTCGCTGCGTCACCACCTAGCGCTCTAGCTCGCCGGAGACGCCGCGCCCACGACGACCCGCACCCTGCCCCGCAGCACCTCCTCCCGCCTATAAATAGAGCACTCCCCGGACCAAACCAAGCACACCACCACCCTCCCCTCTTCTTCCTCGACCTCCCCAGCACCTCGCCATGATCGATTAGCCACTGCCGCCGACCAATCGACGCCTCACCGCCGCGGAAGCCCTGCAGCAATCGCCGGAGAAGGAGGCCGCCCCTGACGACGCCGCTGCTACAGGCTGCCTCGACGTCGTCTACACCTTCATCACGCACACTGCCAACCCTAGCTGGAGCCACGGTGAGCTCGCCGACCCCCTACCCCCGCCGTGCCCGTGGTCAGTTCTCGTCGGAGACGACGATGAACGTGCGCCGTTGATCTGTGTTCTAATCCAACGCTCCAAATCAAAACATACCGTTTCGGTGACGCTGAGTCACTGACACGCGGACCCCACCCTGTCAGCGCGTCGCGCGTCTGTGGACCGTGGTTGGGCTGAACTGGGTTGGTTTGGGCCGTTTTCGAATCTTTGAGCCCAGTTAGTTTTCCCGCCGGCCCTTTTGTTCAAATTGGATTTAAACCTTTTCAAATGAATTCAATACTGGTTCCAACTTTGAAAATCAATAGAATCTGTTTGGCTTGGCCAAATTTAACAAACTTTATTTTGTTAGAAAGCTAAGGAAAAGTTCTACAATTTGCCACTGGTCTCACCTTGAGATCTGTTGTAGAATTAATGTGACAAAAAGATCAAGCCAGAGACTTTTACACATTCAATTAATTCTTAAAAATCAACCAAAATAGATATTAAGTTAATTCCAACTCCTATAGCTCACTTTTCACTTCCACTAATTGTTTCTGCAAGAAAATGGTGTGGTCACTTTGCATGAGCATGCCCTAGTTTAATTAATGGACAATATGGCTAGTTTAGTAAGTGATATTGTCCAAAACTATTATGTAAATCTTATGAAGTATTTTTACTTCATTTAAATCTTTGTCTCAAATGAATTCATGTGATGTTTGGACCCCTGGTCCCAACTCTCTTATATGAAGTACTTGAGATTTAAATCAAATGTAGTGTTATTTAAATAGTATGAGGTGGTCTACCTCATTTAAATCATTTTCTCCAATAATGATGATGAATGTTTGACTTAGGTCAATATGAATTCATGTATGATTATGGGTGAGAAATTAAATCTTAAGAAGATATCAATGAGAGGAAACAAATCCTCAAGCATCATATGAAAGTTAATTGTCACATATGAATGGGAGGAAAATATTTTCCTCAAGTCACCCCACCAATGCACCTACTTATTTTATGTGTGTGCTTAGTATAGTTTGTGTGAAGTAATGATGTGTTTAGTATAGCCTTTGAGCTTGTTTGGTGATTATACTTCGTATTCCAAATTTAGACGCTAGCACCTGGAGATTATCAAGAGGAAGGAGAATTCTACCTCGAAGAAGAAGGAGAAAACCTAGAGAACTACCAAGGCAAGATAATACTCTTGCAAAGTGCAAAGCTCTCCTTGAGCAAGGCACCATGATTCTTACCTTTCTTTATACAAGCCTATCTTATGTGTACACTATACAAGTTATACTTGTTGTGTTTTCCAAGGATGAACTAAAATTGGTATAGAGAACAAGATTACTAGAGGAGTAAAGATAGCAAAGCAAAGTAGCACCCCTCATGATTTGTGCTAGTGCTAAGATACTAAAACTTGACTACTTTAGATGGGAACATGTGAATTGTTGAATTTGAAACCTTGGAATGATGAAGCATTCCATTGAAGAATTTGAAGTTGATTGTGAACAAGAGAAGATGGTAATTTTTGATAAAAACCTGATATTGGTTTGAATGCGATACCTTTCCAATTCTTGAGTACCCCCACAATACCTGATTATGGGTAGGGCTTAACTGGAAGTTTATAGATTTTAGTATGAGTTCCCTCTAAACACACATCATAGGGGTTATGCCGAGGCTGCCTCCGTTGTTGAGAAAGGATGTGAATTGAGGTGAAATTGTACGGCCAAGCCCCGTGCGCTTCCTAGGTTAACAGCTTGGTTTTCACCGGGAGGCCAAGCTCATGGGGAGAGGTGCTCATACTAGGATGTGTAAGTGAAAGGTTATGGTTGATGATCCGCGTATCGTGTTACGGTGACTCGGAATTATTCCGACGGATGAAATCAAATGTTGTGGCACAAGTGTGCAACCTCTCGCAGTGTTAAATCTATTCGAATAGCCGTGTCCACGGTTACGGACGGTTGGAAGGGCCATACAGTTTCCGGTGTCAGATTTTTGAAAGCTTTAGTAAATGTGAATGGTGACTTGGTGACTCTTTGGGTATTGAACCAATGATGTGGGAATGACACTTGAACCAGTTTCCACTTAAGTTAGATAGTACATGACCCAAGCTTGTGAACTAAAATTTGGCTTATGCAAGTTAAACTAGAGCTTAGTACCTTTAGTTGGCATTTTGCAATAGTATTAGTTTGCAAGTACTTGAAGTACTTACGGCTTTGTCCCTGGCTATTCAAATGGCCAGAGTACGAGGAGGAACAGAACTATCACGAGGATAACCAGCAGGACGCCTACGACAACTAGGGGTTTCTGACGTCAAAATGTTGGCCTGTGGACTGGAGAGTCCCGTTACTATTACGCTTCCGCTATGTATGAACTTATGTATGTTGTTGATTGAGAGATCAACTATTTGTGTAATATGAATCATGTGATTCAAGATTGTAAGACATTATGGGTTGTAATAAATAATGACTGTGATATTCGACTATTATGCCTCGCAACAACATTATCCTGGGATTGCGATGAATGACATAATAGGCATCTGGACTTTAAAAATCCGGGTGTTGACAAGTTGGTATCAGAGCCATTGTTTGACCTTAGAAGACCCTAGTTAGAATGGACGTTCATGAAAACTTAACTTTGAAATCAAATGAAGTGAATATTTATGAAAATTTACTCGCATTCTTGCCTTTGAGACTATTTCGAAATTTGATGAATAATGTGCTCTTCTTAATTGAATCTACTTAAAATTTTGCCACACTTGTTCACTCTCTAACTTACTCATCCATTTCACTTTCAGATGGAGCCAAACGAACCCATCAACGCGAAGTTCTATCAGCTCGGGAACGGTGGGAGCCTCGTGTTCGAACACGACCTCACCGCTGTCTCAGCCTTCCTTGGGCGACTTCCCCCGGAGTTCCACGGAATTCAGGTGAACGATCAGCCCGGTGGAGAACTCCAGTGGATCATTACTGCGGATGTGCGAGGCACGATGGAGTCTCCCAACCAGGAGAGGATCCTGTTTTCGTTCCGTGAGAGCAACTGGCTCGACGGACTAGCGAGAGCTCTTCAGGAGGCATTGGCACGCCTCTGCGGACGGAATGTGGTACGCCCGCTTGCGTCCCGCTTCGCTCACCTGGTGAGGCGTGATGCCTCAGGAGCACCCATGACTCTGCAGTCGCACCCGGAGCTGCGACACCACGCCGAGCACCTAGACTTTATGCTGTATCATACACAGCAGGATCTAGACAATGCCCGGGTGTACGCGAACCAGACGCATATCGCCCTGGCAACCCATGGCGATGCTATCAAGATGATGTCCAGGGACCGCAACAAGCTTCGCTTGAGGTGCGCGAAGAAGGATGCCACCATCACACGCCTTCGCGCTTAGATAGCGTCACTTGAGGCCACGGTGAAGGCTCAGGAGGAGCAGATCCAGGAGATGGAGGAAGACAAAGCCGGTATCGATATTCAGGGAGGAGGAGCCTTCCTGAGTGACGATGACGACTTCGAGGAGGACGAGTTCACTGAGGAGGAGGACTACGCTTTTCTGAAGCCGGGTCCTGATGACGTCGTTCCTATCGACGTTGAGGACGAGGGTAGCTGCACTTGAGTACTGATGTAGGCATGAGTTGTATCCCGACCGTTGTATCGTAGTATGTGAAATGGTTCTTAAAACCATTAGAGGGGTGAACTACTAGATTGTAATATGTGATGTGGTATGAATGAATGAATGTTTGTGTGTGTCATCCAAAACATTCGAGTTTTTTTTTTACAAGTCTTTGAACTTATTCAAAATAAACCATAGAATTTCCCTCTTACCTTATAATCTTATGTACATTCAGATGGCCCCTCCCAATCGCAACAACAACGATGCTATGATGCAACTGCTGCAAACCCTTCCGGCGTACAAGGAGACCGAAAGAGCTGAACGTCAAGCCAACATCACCGCTCCGCAAAACCTCGCAAACCAAGGCCATGGAAACCATGATCACCCGAGATCCAAGCTCAAGAACTTTCGAATACCAACCCTCCGGTGTTCAAGCAAGACGGAGGAACCCCTCGATGCCGATGACCGGCTTCAAACCATGGAAAACAACTTGGAGGTAGTCGGAGTGGAAGCCAACGAGATGGTCCCGTTTGCAACCCATTACCTCGCCGGACCAGCCCGAGCCCGGTGGACTAGCACCCGTGCCATGAATGGAGGTCAGTTCATGACTTGGGCAGATTTCAAGCTCAAGTTCAGCAAGTACCACGTACCCCCGGGTCTTATCAAGAAGATGAGGGACGAGTTCCGTGAACTGAAGCAAGGTCGCATGACGGTGGTGGAATACCGCGACAGATTCCTTACTCTGTCAAGGTACGCCCCCGATGAGACCGACACCACTGAGAAGAGGCAGGGAGAGATTCTCGAACGGATCGCATGATGAGATGCGGATTGTTCTCGTCAACATCCCCTTCGCCGACCTTGAAGCACTTGTTGACTCCGCCATTCAGATGGAGGGCAAGCTGAACCAAGCCAACGAGAACCGCAAACGTCGCATGATGCACCAGAGTGGGCCTAGCAATGCCCCGAAGTATCGCCCCAGCTCAAGCGGAGGTTTCACTCCGAGAAACAACAACAAGCCCCCTATGCAGAACTCGCGCCCCGGTTATCAGAACCGGAGTGGAGGAAACTCCAGGCCAGGAGGCCACAACAACAACTACAACAACAACAACTTCAACCGCGCTCCGCCCAGAGCTCCCAATCCCAACAACAACAACAACATCAACACCGCTCCAAGGACTGGAAGCAACGCTATTCCTGTCGCAACCAAGGACAGTCCACCATCACCTGCTATGAGTGTGGAGTGGTGGGACACTACTCCAACGAGTGCCCCAAGAGACTCGCCAAGCTCGCCGGCAACACTGCTGCACCTGCTCAGCAGCAACGCCGCGTTTCCACTGGAAAGAAGTTCGCCCCCAACAACCCCAATAACCGCAACGGCCGTCTCTTCCACATGAACGCCGAAGAAGCTCGGGAAGCACCAGATGTTGTACTCGGGTATGTTTCCTCGTCAACTCGGCACCTGCCGCAGTGTTGTTTGATTCCGGAGCATCTCATTCTTTTGTCACCGAAGACTTTGCATCAACAAGTAAAATTCAACCTCTCGGCTTGAAACATGTCATGATAGTTCAAAATCCCCGGATCAACCACTAAAGCCGGAAAATTTTGTAAAAATGTACCCATCGGAATACATGAAGTAGAGTTCTATGCCAACCTGATAATTTTGGGAACCAAAGGTTTGGAAGTAGTACTGGGAATGGATTGGATGGCAAAACATCATGGAATGATTGACTGTGCCAAGAAAGCCATCACCATGACCAGTAGCACCGGTATCATAGTAGAACATGTCTCCGAACTGCTACCCGTAAAATTTACCCGCAACCGGAGCATAGCCAAGCCAACTCCGGATCAAATCGGGGTCGTTTGTCGATATCCCGATGTGTTTCCGGATGGTTTACCCAGTATGCCCCCGGACCGGGATATCGAGTTTATCATCGAGTTAATTCCTGAACCGGACCTATAGCCCGCAGAGCCTACAAGCATGAACCCAGCCAGAGCTTGTGGAGTCGAAGAAGCAACTCGGATGAACTCGTTAGCCAAAGGTCTGATTAGACCAAGTGCGTCACCTTGGAGATCCCCCGTTTTGTTTGTGGATAAGAAGGATGGTGCCAGTCGTTTATGTACGGACTATCGTAAACTTAACGATGTCACCATCAAGAACAAATACCCCTTGCCAAAGATAGAAGATTTGTTTGACCAGTTGACCGGTGCCATAGTTTTCTCAAAGATTGACCTCAGGACTCGGATATCACCAGCTGAAGATCCGAGCATCGGACATTCCCAAAACTGCCTTTACCACCAGATATGGATTGTATGAGTACAATGTCATGTCATTTGGATTGACCAATGCCCCCGCTTATTTCATGAATCTCATGAATAAGATCTTCATGAACTTTCTGGATAAGTTTGTTATCGTTTTCATCGACGACATTCTAATCTACTCCAAGTCGGAGGAAGAGCATGAACAACACCGGAAGCTGTCCCGGAGACCCTTAGAGAGCATAAGCTGTATGCTAAGTTCAGCAAATGTGAGTTTTGGTTAAAGGAAGTTGGATTCCCGGGACATATCTTGTCTGCAGGAGGAATTGTCGTAGATCCCGCCAAGATCAAGATCGTTGCCGAATGGAAAGCCCCAACCACCTGCATCGAGGTCCGCGCTTTTCTTGGATTAGCCGGATATTACCGCAGATTTGTAGAAGGCTTTTCGAGTATCGCTCGACCAATGACCCAATTACTGAAGAAAGATAAGAAGTTCGAAAGGACGGACAAATGTGAGGAGAGTTTCCAACAACTCAAGCTTAGACTAACCTCAGCCCCAATTCTGATCATGACGGACATCACCAAACCCTTTGATGTTTACTGCGATGCATCCAAGATTGGTCTCGGATGTGTGCTTATGCAAGAAGGCAAGGTGATCTCTTATCTGTCCCGAGCAATCGAAGCAAGCATGAGCGAGAACTACCCCACCCATGACCTCGAGCTCGCAGTCTGTAGTTTTAGCACCGAAGGTGTGGCGTCATTACCTCATGGGTAATCGCTGCGAGATCTATTCGGATCACAAGAGCCTGAAGTATATCTTTACCCAGAAGGAGCTGAACATGAGGCAAAGAAGATGGTTAGAACTAATTAAGGATTATGATATGGAGATCCACTACCACCCCGGCAAGGCCAATGTGGTAGCGGATGCGTTGAGTAGACTGCCGTGTCAGTTGAACTCAATGATAGCAGAAGAACAACCCAGCTTGTACCAGGAGTTTGAACAGTTTAGAATGGAGTTAGTCGATGAAGGATTCCTAGCCAGCATAGAGCTACAACCCACCTTGATTGGTCAGATCAAGGAAGCTCAGAAGGGAAATGCCAGCATTGACGGAATCAAGACCCAGATAGTCGCAGGAAAAGCACCAGGATTCACCATAGATGAAGCCGGAGTTCATTGGTACAAAGGAAGTCTCTGCGTACCATCAGACTCAGACTTAAAGCAAGTCATTCTGAAGGAAGCCCATGACACCCTATACTCTATTCACCCCGGAGGTACCAAGATGTACCAAGACCTGAAGGAACAATTTTGGTGGCATGGAATGAAGAGGGAGATCGGAAGCTACATCACCAAGTGTGATATCCGTCGGCCGAGTCAAGGCGGAACATCGGCGAGCCGCAGGATCTGCTGCAACCCCTACGTATTCCGGAATGGAAGTGGGACTCGGTAGGAATGGACTTTATCACAAGGTTTACCCAAATCCAAAGAAAGGAAATGATTCCATATGGGTAGTGGTTGATAGATTGACCAAGGTAGCCCATTTCATCGCCGTCAAGACCACCTACCAAGGACCGAAGTTAGCTGAGCTGTACATCTCCAGAATAGTCGCCCTGCACGGAACCCCGAAGTCGATAGTGTCGGATAGAGGATCACAATTCACCTCACGATTCTGGCAGAAGGTGCATGAAGGATTAGGGACCCGTCTGAATTTCAGCACCGCCTACCACCCGCAGACCGATGGACAGACCGAGAGAGTCAATCAGATTTTGGAGGACATGTTGAGAGCATGTGTACTAGAGTACGGATCCAAGTGGGAAGATTGCCTGCCTTACGCAGAATTCTCCTACAACAACAGTTACCAAGCCAGCTTACAGATGGCCCCCTTTGAATCTTTGTACGGAAGGAAGTGCCGTACCCCCTGAACTGGTCGGAAGTCGGAGAAAGTCAAGTCTTTGGACCTGATGTTCTTCGTGAAGCCGAAGAGAAAGTGCACAAGATCCGCGAGTATCTCAAGACGGCACAATCACGGCAGAAGAGTTACGCCGACAAGAGACGCCGAGAGATGACCTTCGAGATCGGAGATTTTGTCTATCTCAAGGTATCCCCCCTGAAAGGAATGCAGAGATTTCAGCTGAAAGGAAAGCTTGCACCCCGATATGTCGGACCCTTCAAAGTTCTCAGTCGCCGAGGCGAAGTATCCTATCAATTGGAGTTACCTGAAGAAATGTCGGCCGTGCACGACGTATTTCACATCTCACTCCTTCGGAAGTGCCTGGAAGTCCCCGAGAAGACGGAAGTGTTCAAGAACATCGATCACCGTTCGGTGGATATCAACCAAGACCCGACATACCGCGAAGTGCCGGTTCGTATCTTGGAAGAAGCATACGAGAACCACCCGCACCCGAAGCATCAAGTTTCGAAGATACAAGTGGAGCAATCATACCGAAGATGAAGCCACTTGGGAGCGAGAGGAAGATATGAAGAAGGAGTACCCAGATCTCTTTAGTACCTAATTTTCTTTAAGATCTCGGGACGAGATCTTTTGTAAGGGGGAAGGGTTTGTAACATCCCAAATTTTCAAATAAAGGAAGAAGAACATTTCCAAGTATCCAAAATTTAGAACCAACAAAAAACTTTTACTTTGCATATAGTACCCTGCATAGGACTTGTGCATTTTGAGTGATATGCCATGATGATTGTTACTTTGTATTTGTGATGAACTCCAAAACCCTAGAGTGATCAAGTGATCCTCATAAACCAAATCCATCAAAAAGAGAAATAAATCAAATAGTAGAGAAACCCTAAAAACCCTAACATATGGTTTATACCATTTTTGTAAATTTGATCCTAGACCCATTTGATCTTCACCAATAGTTGTGTTATGTTATTAAGGAGTAATTCCAACTTTGAGGATCAAAGATTTACCTTTCAAACCAATTTCAAATTTGAAAATATGATCACATGAGATAATGGTCATTTCTGACTTTTATAGTCTGGTCACCACTTTGAGCCTCTCTATTTGTGTAATATGAATCATGTGATTCAAGATTGTAAGACATTATGGGTTGTAATAAATAATGACTGTGATATTCGACTATTATGCCTCGCAACAACATTATCCTGGGATTGCGATGAATGACATAATAGGCATCTGGACTTTAAAAATCCGGGTGTTGACAGTCGCGGGGAAGGTCGGTGCCGTCCGTCACGTGGCCCTGGGTGCGACGCAGGTCAGGCGAATCGTTCAGGTCGGGAAGCGGAAGGCGCCGCTGCCCTGAGCCATTGAATCCAGCAGAATGGGGCGTTGTTGTCGACGGTCATGTCGCTGTCCCCGAACTCGGGGGAGTAGCGGGCGCGGCCGTCCATCCGCGACCGCCGCATCTGCGAGATCGCCGGCGCATCCGCGGTGTACCCCGCGTAGTAATCCGACGACGACTGGGAGCTCGAGATGCTGTTCAGGCCGCCGCCCAAGCTCAGGCACGCTGCCGTAGAGGCCGTCGCTTTCGCTGCATCGAGGGCGGCGATGCGGCGCCTCCTGCGGTCGACCGTGACGAAGGCGCGGCGTTCCATCTCCGTCTCCCAGTCCTCCTGCGACATGGTAGCCGGCTTCTCCTTCGGCGCAACGGTGCGCGTCTTCGGCGGCGCCTTCGTCGGCGGCTTCGCTCCCTTCACCGGAGCCTTTCTGTTCGGTGGCATGGCGCGGCGGCGAGGGTTTTTCGGGTTGGTGGCTGGATGGGAGATGGAGCGGCTGGCGGGAGAAATGAGCGGCGGAGGGGACGGAGTTTTGGGGGAGAAGATGTATATTTTGTTGTTGTGTGGCTGACAGATGGCTCCCACGCCCAAATTTTCAGCCTCGCGAGGCGCCGACGCGCCCGATTCGCGTCCTTGACGAGGGGCCGGCACGGGGTTGCCGGTACTTTTATTGGGCTCCAAAAATCGCCGGCGCTGTTTAAGGCGCACCGATGTGAGCCTATTTTTAACCTGGCCTCCAAAAAACTATCGGGATTGTTTTCGGGACGCCGGTGGAGATGCTCTAACACTTCCAACCACTCACTCGTGGAGACAAGATCCGATTGAAAGGTTGGAAACAGTCAACAACTCCTCTACGCTGCGACTCTTTCGAGCCGGCCGAGTTGCCGGCCGGCTGCCTGCGTAGTCTGTGGGCCCGTAGACGCTCAAATCCCTCGTCTTGGTCCATTACAGATGTCTACTACTCCTACCGTACTCACTAGAGTGTGAACCTCCAGCTAACCACAGACAAGCTCGCGTCACCCACTGCCTCATCGGCTGCTGCATCATCTGTGACCGCGACCGGATCAACCTTGCCAAAAGCCGATACATTCGTCTGGATCTCATGTTACTGTTACCCTGCTAGTGCTAGACAGGGCAAAGCTGCTGCCTCACCGTAAGTGTAGCAATCAAACGCAGAATTACCATTTAATTCTGCCTTGGAGGGGAACCGATTTGGTGTTTCTTGCTAGTGTTTGAATCCGGCCGTTGATGGGGCCGGGTCGATTAGATGAGGCGGCATTGATTTGTAGCCAACGCAGGTCAGGCCAAGTTATTTTTCCTTTCCTTTCTTGTCTACAAATTTACCCTTTCCTTGCTTAAAGCTTAAGCAATTCTAATGCTGGTACTGCATGATATGCAAAGACACCAAGTCACCGGCTGCTTCAACCGCCGTCCGCTGCTGCCTGGTCAAGACTCAAGAGTCAAGAGTCGAGCACAAACACACACAAAAACGCGTCGAACGAGCAGTTGTAGCAAGTTAAGACTTGCCATATCGGATCGATTTGCCTAACAAGCCCATAAAATTCAGAAATGTTGATTAGAGGATGCCCTCTCCTTATTACCAAGTCCTCCTTTTCTTTTATTTTGGTTGAAATATGGAATCTAACAATGAACAAATAACTTTATTACATCACACTAATAAACATGTGTAGAAAATAACTTATTAAGTTGAGAGTTGAACATGAGTAACCCAAATAGTATGGTCAATAAGATATACTAATAGGATAGTCTCACCCTAGTACAAATGAATCAAGAATACAATGTCATCTATCTAGTAAGTTAGCCCTAGCGTATGGCACTCACCTAGCACAACAATGCAGAATGGCAATACGTTCATTCTTGGCTCTAGGAATTTACTACGTGTGTTGCGATCTTTGTGTTGGGTTCTATGAGGTTGAACTCATCCATGGTGGCGATCAGGGATACCATCGTGGAGCTAGTGCTAAGTAGCGCACACAGGATTCCCTAGCGCTAATAGAAAGGGTTATATTTGGTTTGAAACAAGAGTCAAATTTGTGAATTTTCACCCCATTTCTTTCTTTTATGCACGCCTCATCTTTTCTTCTCCGTACAGACAACACACTGGTACCAGAGAAGGCAACAATAGAGGTAAAGCAGGTTGAAGATCTCAAATGTGAGGTTACAGTGTCAGCGGAGTCAAAGGCGATTGTGGGAGGTGACAACAATTGCCACCACTATTACAATTTAAATTTATTCATGTAGTATTCTCTTTCCGGAAAAATTGTTAGCACTGTCCGGGAACACTCATAATTATGAAAAGTTTCACTCAATCAACGATTATTGTCTCTCAGTTCTCTTTATTTTTTAAAAAACTAGAAAGGCCTTGACTAAGAAAATCCACTAGGAAATTCAACCGGGATAATATGAAATCAACATAAAAAAATTAAAGCTGTTATAAAAAAATCAAAATCGGAGCAAATTATTTTGAAAGTGAAAACAAAATACTTTTATGGCTCCCTCACTTGTCGTGGATTTAGCCCCGAGAAGTATTCCGTGCCGGGGTAGAATATTTATGTTTTCTCTAACTTTTTTGCTCTGTGATTTCCATTTTCCCACATGTTTCGTTATTTCAGTCATATAATTGAGCAACAGTATAACCTTTTCTTGTGAGTACCCCCTCTCATTCTTATGATTAATTTAAATGAATTACTAATAGGGATTGGATGGAGTAGATAAGAGAGAAGACGTGTTCGCAAGTTCGCTAGAGACAGTAATCGGCCCATCACTAAACCGTCCTTAAGATAAACGTCAATTTTGTCCCCGAATAATAAAGAAGGAAAAAAGATTAGCGTCAATCCGTCAGCAAAGCTACAGCTCAAAAACGCGCTCCAGGTGTTGCCATTGTCTCTTAGCAGGCAGCGCTCACTCCGGGGAGTATTAATAGGACAGGTAGGGAGGAAGGGAAAGCAGCAGCCGTCCACTTCGGCCATTCGCCATTGTTTCTTATCTGAGCATCCGCCGCGGACGAGGACGAGGCAGACAAAATCACAGAGGAAGAGACGAAGAGGAGGAGAGGGACACCGGCACCAGCGCAGCGCAGCACCGCCACCATGTTGGGACATCTTGTTGGGCTGTTGAGGGTGCGGGTGCTGAGGGGGGTGAACCTCGCCATCCGCGACCTCCGCTCCAGCGACCCCTACATCGTCATCCGCATGGGCAAGCAGGTTTGTAATCTCGCACTTGTTGCTTTTTAGTCGTCCTCTTCGCGGTGCTGATGCCACTGCACCGCCGATCCCGCTTGCAGAGACCGGCTAATCTGTTGATTTTGCGAATTTTACTTTCTTTCCTGGAAAGAGGGGGACGAAAAGAGCACTCTTTTAGAAAGAATTAACCGCCTCCCCGGGATTTTTAGTTCAGCGTTTCCTTGCCGTTTTGAGTGCTCTCAAGATTATATTCTTGATTCTGAATTTTTTTTATTACGATCTCCTACTCACGTTTGAAACATTTCACAGAAGCTTAAGACGCGAGTGGTAAGAAAGAGTGTCAATCCGGAGTGGAACGATGAACTGACTCTCTCCATCGAAGATCCCACGCTTCTTGTTAAACTGGTATGTGTTACTTTTATCTTTCTTACTTATGCTTTGTTTTCCATTTTCCTTTTTTTTTTCTCATGCCTAAAACAATTACTTTTCCCCCAAAAAAGAACACGATTGATTTGGGTATTTATTTTCTTGAAATTATACTATCTAGAATTGCAAGAATATTTCAGTCTATGACCAAACGTTTCACTTATAATAGGTGGACACTTAACATTAAGGTTCGTTTAATTCCTCCGAAAAAAAAGAGAACACAATAGATTGAAAAGGTTGAGTAAATAAAGACAAGTATTTACCCTCTAGTATAGGAGCAGAATTGACCCAGAGTCTCACTGAGACATTGTCTCTTCGAAGTTTCTAATTCATCCGAACTACTGAAAATATTGACATCTGAATGGCAGCACTGTCCTTTTAAAGTTTCTAATTCAGTGAAACATTGTCCTTTTTGAAGCTAACATCACCATACCATATTTGTATAGTTCCTCACTTCCTTAATGGGTAGCATATGTGCACAGTTCCTCACTTCCTCAATCGGTAGCATATGGCCCTCGCTTCCTCCACTAGGTATTCCTTTTTCAAACCCAATGCTGAAGAGTTATCAGAGACAGATAAATGGTCAAATACTCTGCTGCGGATGAAGTTGATGGCCCAAGTCGTTTTCACAAATAATCTTTATTTAACCTACTATCAGCAGACCGGATGGATTCATCAAGAAATGTGCATTCTTTAGGAGAATTTAGCAGTATACACAAGCAATTTTTTTTTGTGAGGGTGCATGTGTACATATTCATCAACCTCTTACTTTTACAAAACAAAATTGAAGGGCAATCTCCCCGCCTCTAAACCCTCGGATGTAGACGGCGGCTATAGTTTATTAAATTACCTAGACTTTACCATACAATTTCATCAACCAATTTGCTCTAAGAAAATAAATTTGGAAAATATGCATTCTCTGTTTTGAAGCACTGTTAACTGATTACCCTTGCTCCTTCAGAACGTGTTTGACAAGGACACCTTCTTCGACGATCCAATGGGCGATGCAGAGCTGGACATCAGGCCGCTGGTTGAGGTTGTGAGGATGAGGCTCCAGGGCGTCGAGGACAACACCGTGGTGAAGAAACTGGTGCCGAACAGGCAGAACTGCCTGGCAGAGGAGAGCGCCATATACATGTCCGAGGGGGCGGTGAAGCAGGACGTGGTTTTGAGACTGAGGAACGTGGAGTGTGGGGAGATCGAACTCCAGCTCCAGTGGATCGACATCCCCGGTGCTAAGGGCGTATAAGGCTTCCAAACTCTAGACCCACTGTTGTTGGCAGAGTTCTGGAGTCAAGCTAGCTAAATCATTTTAGAATGTCGGAGAGTAACTT
Source organism: Lolium rigidum (assembly GCF_022539505.1). Classification (NCBI taxonomy): domain Eukaryota; kingdom Viridiplantae; phylum Streptophyta; class Magnoliopsida; order Poales; family Poaceae; genus Lolium; species Lolium rigidum. The sequence goes on from NC_061509.1 coordinate 201,485,589, forward strand.
AGGAATTTAGATGCGCTATATGACCGTGAAGTAAAGTTTTCTTTGATGAACTTAAAAAGGAAACTCATGGCAGGGGCACACAAAGTCTCAGAACTCCCGACTTGATCTTGATGTGTTCTGCTTCTCTGCAACTGAGAGAGCAAATGCTACAGTGTGCTGATCACTTTTCCTTTGCAAACTATGATCGTTGATGTCAAGTCACTCGGCGGCAGGTGATTGCAGTTGTAGATAAAAGCATAGGTCTGGTTTTGCTAGATATCTTGGCTTGCAACCACATGAAACTTCCATGTATTTTTTTTCCCGAAAATTTGGCAAAACCCCGGTCTCTGCATTGCGATTGATGCACACATCAATATTTCATCATCCTCTTCTTTTTAATCCAAGAAACTGTTGAATGTAGATGGGCTGTGTCGTTGCCTATTCGACGGTACCCCGGAGGAGGATCCTCACGAGGGGGAGAAGAAGTAGGGGCCATAGGGCGGAGTGCACACGAGACGGTGGTACGCGAGTTACCCAGCTTCGGAACACCTGCACGATGATAGGGCCTACTGCTGCTTGTCTGGAATTATCCGGGGCGCTTTCGCGTTGTTACAATGAGTTGTGGTTGTGCCTCTAGGGCTCCCAGGATCCGGCTTATAAAGGCGCACGAATCTAGGGTTTACATGGAGAGTCCTACCCGGATACAGGTTTCCTAACTACGGTACAATGTCTTGCCGTGTACGTCAAGGATCCTCCCTTCCATCTATGTCGTACCGGATCCGGGTCCCCACCGGGCCTTCATGGATCCGGGTTCCTCCACAAGGTCGGTCGGATCCGGCTCCTCGCTCCCCGGGCCGGACATCCTCCGTCGGGATCAACAACGAATCGGGCCGCCCGATGGGCCACATGCCTCATCACCATCTGTGGGCCACCCGGGCTTGCCGGATCTAGGCACTGTCGATGGTACACCCATGAAGTATACCCACAACAAGTAGCCCCCGCAGTTCTCCGAGTTTCGCCCGTCGCTTCCGCCTTGCTAGTCCATCATGGTCTCCGGCATCGTTGGTAACGCGGAGAAACTTGAAGAACTCCAACTTCACATTTTCTTCTTTCCCAACCTTTAGTCGAAAATTCCCCATCCTGCGGGACTTCATCCATCGACAGTTTCAAACATATCTCCGGGTTACTCCCCTGCTTGCGAATGGGGATTACTTATTTTCGCGCCTTTACCCGGAATCTTTAACAGACTCAAACGGTTCCGCCAATTTTGGCGCCATTTTCTCGCGATTTGTGCGGTAACTTATCTCTAGCCATTTTTACCGTTAGGGTTTGGGACACGTGTCACGCATCCAACGGCGCGACGCTTGCGTTCCGACCACAGGATGCGGAGCACGAATCTCGTCCCCCCCAGCCTATAAATATCCACCGTCAACCCTAATTTCTCATTCACCCCCCATTCTCACCTCTCTACGCAGCGCCGCTCGCGAGCCCCTCCTCCGCCGTGCCGGAATTCACCGGAAAACTCGCCGGAGCATCACCGGAGCGATTTCACCACCGTGGTGTTCATCGTGTTCTTAACTCCGGCGAGCCACCGTACGAAAACCTCGTCGCCGGCGACTCCGACCACCGCGGAACCCATTACGGTAAGTTCTCCGAACTTTGATTCTTCGCCGTAGCTGGTAGGGATGATCTTTAGGACGAAGACGCGGATCCGACTAAATTTTACCTTTCCGCAATCCTTTCTGTCTTCAGATGTCTTCCGTGACTCCGCCTCCAACTTCTGAACCAATCCTGGCAACCCCCAATCTCTTCCGCTCCTCCACCCTTCGTCCCGATCCGGCCGGATCCTTCAAAGGATTCCGGCAAAGAGGCCGAAGGGCACTTCGCTAACCCGGAGAAAGCCTCCGAGGCGGATCAAGCGGAGCACAAGGCGGAAGAAGTCGCCAAGAAATCCAAGGCTCGCCAACGGGACTCGGAATCCAAGGGAAAATGGTGGCCCTGTACCACCACCGAGATGGAGCTGAAGAACCTCGAGGCGGAGGCTTCTCGCAACCCGGAAGCCGGAGGTCAGTTCCAAATGCTTTAGCTCCAGCTCCGGAGGATAACGAGATGGTGCTGACGAAAGCACTGGTGGAGCGGGGCTTTTCATTTCCGCCTTCGGACTTCTTCCTGGAAATCCTGAAGGTCTATGGGCTCCAGCCCCATAATATTTCTCTGAATAGCGTGCTTGCAATCAGCAATCATGTCACCCTCTGCGAAGGCCATCTCCGGGTAACTCCCGAGCTCTCCCTGTTCCAATACTACTTCACTGTCAAGAAGGAGAGGATCCGGCAGTCCACCGAGCTAGCAACATGCGGATCCATCACCTTCATGATCCGCCCAGGCCGCGTCTACCCCCACACCGACCGCCACGAATCCGCGCGGCATCGGTCCGGGGGCTTCTTCTACTTGAAGGACGTCTCCGACCCGGCGAGCACAAGGAAGTTGCCACCGTTCAAGAACTGCCCGCCACCGAGCTTCCGGCATGGTCACACCGCCCCCACCTCTCCGACTCGCCCCAGCTCACACGCGCCGTCGGGCGGATCCGCAAGCCGACGGAGGAGGGGCTGACAGGGAAGGACTCGACCCTTTCCCGGTTCACCAAGCGGATCCAGCCGCTCCAACACAGAGGACCAGCCGATGTTCCGAAGCATAGGGCGCGACGACCCAATGCGCGCCACAAAAGACAATCTTTCCGCCGACGCCATCGACAAGAGGATCCGGGTCCTCATCAAGATTCCGCGTGAACTTCACGTTCACGTGTGCAACAAAGACATTCACATGAATGGCTCCGGAACCGCGATACGTCGCCTTGACTTTAGCCCATTGTGTTTCTTCGCATTCAAATTTTTTGTCTAAGTGTTTAACTCTATGCATCAGCTCGAGGCGCTTGAAGAAAGTGAACTCGGAACTCTCCTCCGGGTTCCTTCCACCGGCAACACAGATCCGGAAGCTGCATCAGAGGCGGAAGCTCACGAGGCTCCGCGCCCTTCTAAGAGGAAAAGGGCTGCCCCCTCTAGCCCTTCGGCCAAACTGCCCGCGACGTGCTCAACATTGCGGCAACTCGCAAGGCGGAGGCGGAGAAGAAGCGCCTCAAGCTCATCGATACCAGCAACCGATCCCAAACGGACATCCAGCAGTTCTTCAGACCTTCCGGGTAAGTGCAAAGTCTTCGAAGGAAAATTCTTCCGCTATCGTGAATCGACACATACTTAATCGTAATGCTCTTTTCTTTTCGCAACGAAGTTCCGAAAACCAGCCCCCAAGGCCCCTAAAGCCCCCAAGAAGAAGACTAAGCCATCTCCGGCTTCCATACCAGTCACACCAGAAGTCGGAGTTCCACCCAAGGCAGCTTCAACCGCCAAGCCGGATCCTAAGGACGTTATCAATGTTGATGACATCCCTGAAGATCCGGCCACCGAGACTGCGCAAGGCGATTTCGGCAAGGGTGCCTCCTCATCCGCTCCTCCGCCTGAGCAACCCACCGCTACTTCTGCCGAGCCAACGGCCGAACAATACGAGCAGAAAGTGCAGCTGATCAATGCCACTGGCGCGTCCCAAACTTCGTCGCTGCGAAGCTCCCCTTTCTCAACGTCACGCGGAAATTTCAGCCATGATGGAGAAAGTATGGGGGCCTGCGGATACGGAGATGAAGGAGCTCTCCGACCTTGAGAGCGAACTCAAGGTCTTTTTTGCTAAGCATAAGGAGGTGCGCCAGGTAACACTAGCCCCCAAGCATTGGTTCAGACATTTTTCCATGTAACATGTGTTAGCCGATGCTTCTCTCAACATTAGTCTTAGACGGAAATTTGAAATTTTCTCAATCCGTAACTTTAAACTCCTCGCCAGCTCCCGAATTTTGAATTTCCGGCTAAATCCTCTCTCGCGTTTCGCAGCACGCGGAAGCTGCACGAAGATCTCGTGCGTCCATGTGCCGGGAGCAGATGACGGAAATAGAAGGGCTGCGCCAGACTGCTGAGAATAGTCGTCAAGCTGTGCTCCGTCTGGAGACCCGATTAAAGGGTGAGAAACCCGGGTTGCCTAAATTTGTACTGTGTGAACCACCATAGTGCATAACTTGTGTGATATTCTGTTCTCAGAAGAAACTGACAAGCGTCCCACCATCGATGCCTTATCCGCCAAGATCCAAGTATTGGAGGCGGAGAATGAAACTCTGAAGAACTTCTTGAAAGAGTCCTCCGAGAAGGAAACTAAAGAAAAGAAGGAGCTCTCCGAGAAACATTCCCGCGAGATGGCGGAGCTGGCTGACAAACTCAAGAAGAGCCAGCAAAGGGTGACCACCCTGGCGGCCAAGAACAAGAGCCAGGAGGCAGAGGCGGAAGCAATTGACAAGTTGATCTTCCGTAAGGACCCTTTTTTTATTGTCTTGACTCCGGCTTCCTCAAAATTTTCTCTCGTCCGTGGAAGAAACTGATCCTCTTTACGTTGCAAGCAAGTCCTAGGCTTTGAGTGGACCAAAGATTCAACCCTCAAAAGAACCGAGGCATATGATGAAGCGCGGACCTCAATCGATGATCTCGTCGAAGCATGTCGCGGAATCGCCAAGTCCCTCAACCTCGAAGAGAGCCAAGACAACGGTGATTGACCGCATGACGAAACTCATGCGGAACGTGCCGGAACTTATCAAGGATTGGCAGGAATCTTCATCTCGCGGAGTCGCTGCCCTCGTGCTAGCCACCTGCAAGGCGCACTTCCCCACCATGAGATTTGCGGATGTCGCACCGGAGTCCCCAAGGATACCGTCATGAGACATCTCCTCTTGGAAGCCATGGGATTTGATCGCCTTTTTGCTGGACGAGTTAACCACTCGTTTTGGTACAACAAATATGATCTTCCCAAAGGCTTTTCCAACCCGGAGGAGGAGGAAGAAGAAGCTGCCGAGGAGGGCGATGAGGAAGGCTCCGGGTCAAGTGCTGACCACGACGAGGAAGGCTCCGACTTCGATGACGGCGGCTCAGGCGGTGGCTCGGATGATGGCTCCGCCTACATAGCTTCTGACGAAGAGCAGTCCTCCGAGGACCTGTGAAACAATGAGAATCGATGCATCACTTTTGACCCCAGAGTGGGTTTGTAATGAATAACTTAAATTTTTAAGTAGCTAGGGACGAAGACATGTTATGCGCGGGCGGAGAACACTTATCCTGCTATCCGTTTAATATTATATGCATGTTTCGTTTTTGTGTTGAAAAGCAAGTGCTGACTTCGTTGTTTTCCGGCTCACCCGCTTGACCTTCCGCGAGCCGGAAGACCTTAGCCGGAAACACTCGCCAGCGGCGACGAAGCCCAATGGCAATCCGTCAATAACCGCAGAAACAAGCCCCCAAGCATAGGTGCCGGAAATCGCTACTAGGAATCCACGAGTTCGCAACGTGATAACAATTTAATCGAAAACTTAAGCTTACGTCCTAAAGGACGATTTTGAGAAATCACAACTTTCATACACGCCTAGGCGGAAACATCCAGCTCGCGGTTTTAGTCGGAAAAAACATACACGATCTAAAATGAACAAGTAAAGGAGGTAAAAGACTCAAAGAGTGAACCATAAGCTTTATTTCATTGATCATGTATAACTATTACAGAGTTTGTAACTCGGAAAAAATACGCTAAGTGTAGAAAGGACGTAGCTGTGCAATATTCCAGGGGCGATCTGTCTCGTTGTAGATGTCATCCGGATCCTCACGCTTGCGTTTCCGGTGCCAATTAGCAGGTCTGTCCTTCAGCTCTCGGAAATCAACAAGGTAGTACGATCCGTTATGAAGCACTTTGCTAACGACGAAGGGTCCTTCCCAAGGAGACTGCAGCTTATGGTCTTTCACCCCGCCGAAGGCGGAGGACCAGGTCTCCTCGCCATGAAAGAGCGATTCCGGACTCGACGACCGTGATAACGTCGGAGCTTCTGCCGGTAGATGGCGGAGCGCCTGGTCGGCTAAATTCCGAGCTTCCTCGATCAGATCTACGGATAGTCGTCTCGGCCTCGTCGACCGTTTCTTCGTTGAAGGCGGAAACTCGCGGAGAATCGTGGATGATGTCGGAGGGAAGCACGGCTTCGAATCCGTATACCAGGAAAAATGGGGTAAACCCTGTTGACCTGTTAGGGGTAGTTCGCAAACTCCACAAAACAGCTTCCAACTCGTCAGCCCAAGCTCCAGCTGCTCGTCGCAGCCGGTTCTTCAAGGCGTGGCTTAATTCCTGATAATATTAGGCCGTTAGCCCTTTCAACTTGACCATTGGATTGTGGATGAGCCACAGATGCAAGGTCCAGCCGAATCCCTACTGTCTCACAATAATCCCTCAATTCTCCCTGCACGAAGTTTGTGCCATTATCTCATGATTATGCCGTGTGGGATGCCGAATCTCATCACGAGGCTGCGTACGAATTTTAGTGCCGTAACACCGTCGGCTTTTCTCACCGGCTTAGCCTCGATCCATTTGCTGAACTTGTCAACGAGCGACCAGGAGGTATTCAAAACCGCCAGGAGATGATCTTTTAACTTACCAACCATATCGAGCCCCCGCACCGCAAACGGCCAAGTGATAGGTATGGTCTTCAGCCTCTTGGGCCGGAGCATTTGGTTGAGTAGCATAGTACTCGACAACCTCGGCAGGTTTTTACCAACTTGTCAGCATCTTATTTAGCTGTGAGCCAGTAAAATCCTAGCCGGAAAGCTTTGGCAACGAGGGACCTGGGAGCGGCGTGATGCCCGCAATCCCCTGCGTGGATCTCTCTGAGTATTTCAATGTCATCTTGGCTGGAAACGCATTTGAGGAAAACTCCCGTTGCACTTCGTTTGTAGAGCTGTCCATCAACAATTGTGTAGGATCTTGCTCGTCGATGATCGTTCGTGCAAGGACCTCGTCCTCCGGCAACTTCTGATCAATGAGATAATCCAGGAAAGGCTGGGTCCAAGCCGGAATGATAACCATCACTTCCTTTGCCGGAGATACTGCCACCTCTGGATTTTCCGGTTAGCGCCTTTACCGAGGGTATCCGTAGGTGCTCCAGGAAGATGCCGGGCGGAATTTGCTTCCCGCCGGATCCGAGCTTGGATAGCATGTCTCGCTGCCGCGTCATCGTCTCTCCCGACGTACTTGACTTCGTATCCGAGGAAGCACTTGGCGATCTCGTCAACTTCGTCTCCGTAGGCCGCCATGACGGAGTTTCCGGCGTTCCAGGTTCCGGCTACTTGTTGTGCCACTGTGTCGGAATCTCCACAGCATATAATGTGCTTGATCCCGATTTCCTTAGCGATGCGCGTACCGTGTAGTAGAGCCTCGTATTCCGCCATATTGTTTGTAGCTTCGAAGTGGATCTCGCGGGACATACCGCAGCTTCTTCTCCGGTAGGGGACTTCGGGGTGACTCCGACTCCCGAGCCTTGATGCTGCTTGGATCCATCGAAGTGCATGACCCATGTTTCTGGTTCCGGCTCCAGACTTGCATCCGGAGCTTCTGTCCAATCTGCGATGAAATCTGCCAAGACTTGGGATTCAACCGCAGTCCTGGGCTTGTAAGCGATGTCGAAGGCGGATAACTCGATGCCCCATTTAGTCGTACGCCCTGTTGCGTCAGCGTTGTTGAGAATCGTCGACAGCGGAGCCTTACTCACAACTGTTACTGGGTGCTCTTGGAAGTAATGTCTCGCCTCGGCCGCCTAGGAACACTCCGTAAGCTAGCTTCTGAAAGTGAGGGTATCTTTGCTTTGACTCCGTCAGTACCTCGCTAATTTAATAGACTGGTCTTTGGACGTCATATTCATGACCTTCTTCCTTTCGCTCCACCACGATGACGAGACTGATGACTTTGTTGGTAGCTGCCAGATAAAGGAGCATTGGCTATGACTCTGCTGGGGCTGCCAAGATAGGTGGGGAGGTGAGTATTTCCTTCAACCCCCGAAGAGCTGCGTCAGCTGCGTCGTCCCGCACGAATTTGTCCGTCTTCTTCAAGCAGCTTATACGAAGGTAGCGCCTTCTCGCCAAGACGACCGACGAACCTACCGATTGCTACGACGCAACCAGCTAGTCGTTGGACATCTTTGAGACAAGTTGGCCGTTTGATACACGTGATTGCCTTGATTTTTTCCGGGTTAACCTCAATGCCTCCGTGAGAGACTATGAAGCCAAGGAGTTTTCCGGCTGGCACGCCAAAGACGCACTTCAGCGGATTCAACATCATCTTGTACCCGCGGAGATTGTCGAAGGTTTCGTGAGGTCGCCGATCAAGTCGGATCCTTTCCGGGTCATGACCGCGATGTCGTCGACGTAAGCGTGCACGTTCCGGCCGATTTGGTCCTTCGGGCACCGCCGCATCGTACGTTGGTAGGTGGCACTCGCATTTTTCAAACCAAAGGGCATGGTGACATAGCAGTAAGTGCCGAAGGGGGTGATGAACGAAGTCGCCTTTTGGTCAGACTCCTTCATCCGAATCTGATGATACCCGGAATACGCATCAAGAAAACACAAAAGTTCTGCCCCTGCCGTCGAATCAATGACTTGGTCAATGCGCGGCAAGGGGAACGGATCCTTCGGACAATGTTTGTTCAAGCCGGAGTAATCGATGCACATTCTTAGTATTTCAGTGTTCTTTTTGGGTACAAGGACGGGATTTGCGACCCAATCGGTGTGGATAACTTCTATTACAAAACCTGCCTCTAGTAACTTAGCTAGTTCCATTCCTATGGCGCGGCGCTTCTTATCTCCAAAGCGTCGCATAGCTTGCTTCACCGGTTTAGCCCCCGGATTTATGTTGAGGTAGTGCTCGGCGAGTTCTCTAGGTACTCCAGACATGTCAGAAGGTTTCCATGCGAAGATATCCATGTTAGCGCGGAGGAACTCGACGAGCGCGTCTTCCTATTTGGGGTCCATGTTGGCTCCGACTGAAACCTGCTTGGAAGGGTCGCCTACGATGAGGTCGTGCTTCTTGGTTTCTATCGCTGCCTTGAAGGAGGTCTTCTGTTCAGAGATCTGCTTGGTGGTCTGCATCTCAGTCGGATCCACCGCGGCTCTGTAGCCTTGCAGCTCCTCTCCAGATATCACAGACTCTGCGAAGGCGGCTTCGCCTAACTCGCATTCATGAGCCTTCTTGTAGTCTCCGGATACGGTAATCATACCTTTAGGACCCGGAATCTTGAGCTTGTTGTAGATGTAGCACGCTCTCGCGTGGAACTTGTGGTAGGTGGGCCTGCCGAAGATGACGTGGTAGGAGCTCTTGAAGGGAACAACTTCAAACGTGATCTTCTCTTCGCGGAAATTGTGAACATCGCCGAAGGCCACGGGAAGTGTGATGCTGCCGAGAGAATTCGCCTTCTTACCCGGAACCACGCCATGAAACTCAGTTGTGCTGTGTTTGAGCTGTTCCTTGGTGAGGTTCATCCGCTCTAGAGTCTCCAGGTACATGATGTTCAAGCTGGCTCCACCATCCATGAGGCACTTGGAGAAGTCATACCCGCTCTATGCGGGGACTTACAACCAAGGCGTAGCATTCTTTTGGCACAATGACAGGATGATCCTCCCTGTCAAATGTGCACGGGACTTCGGACCACTCGACATACGCGGCACGGCCGGAAGCTGTGGCGTTCGGGATCCGGGTAGCTGACTTGGTAGCGCGGACTGTTGGGGTTCCGAGGAAGGTGTGGTAAGCCCCCACGCTCTTTTTCTCGAATGGGTTGGATTTACCTGCGGACCTCGCCTTGGGATCCGGCGAGTTATCATCCTCATCCATTGCCTCGGAACTGTCCTCCTCCTTGTCTTTGTTCTTGCCCTTGCCTCCTTTGCCGCGAGGGCGGTGCTTCCGGGCTCGCTTGTATCCTGCTTCCGGGTCGTTTTCGGATCATTGACCCACTTGCGGCTGCGGTTGGTGTGAGTGGACTTCCCGTAACCGGATCCGAGTGGGCCAGGCAGGGCATGTCTCGTACTCCTCGTAGGTTTGCGGGCGCGGGATCCGCCAGCCGTGACCTCGGTGCCGTGCTCGCCGACCCCCGCCGGCTCCGCCTCCACGGCCGCGTCCTCTTCCGCCTCCTTGGCCTCCGCGCTGAAAGGCCATGGCGATCAAGTCGGATCCACCACTCTTTTGGTCATCAGGGTTTTTACGCTTGGTGCCGCTACCGCTGCCGTTATCACGGTTCTTCTTTTGCTGGTGCAGGGGGATTGCTGTAGCTGCTAGATCTCCGCCAGCGTCGTCATCGGCGGCAGTATGATCACTGGCGATGGTGATCATGTCATCCAAAGTCAGCTTGTTTGCATTGACCAAGCAGGTCAGCTTGTGCCGCAGCAATCCTCCTCGCTGCAAGCCACCAATGAAGGCGTGCATTGCTGTGCGGTTATCAACGTTCTCGCACTCGTTTCTGCATGCCAACCATCGGGTGAGGAAATTCCTGGATGTTTCACCCTTCTTCCGGATACATGCTCGCGGGTCGCTTGTTGTGGCAGGTCTCTTGTAGGTGCCCTTGAAGTGTTTCTCGAAAGCGTTCTTCAGGTCAAACCAACAAAAGATGGAATTCTTCTCGAGGTCGCCGAGCCGGATCCGGGCTGGACCTACAAGGTACAACCGAAGCATGCGGCGAGCGATGTTAGGGGTTCCTCCGGCGAAGGTCACAGCATTATAGTAATCCTCAATCCAGGTATCCGGCCTTTCCGTGCCATCATAATTCTTCAGATTTCCGGGTAGCTTGAGATTCATCCTTGGCTTTGGTTCCTCTCGAATCATCCTGCCAAAGCATTTTGGACCGATGTAATCAGTTCTATATTCGTTGAGGCGTTCCCGCGCATCGCGCGAACCGTGGCGAGGAGACTGTGAACGAGAGCGAGATCTTCGGCCGCCGCCTCCGCCTCCACCTCCGCCGCCACCGCTAGGTGGTGGTGAGGGGGACCTGCGAGGGGGTCGATCTGACTTCTTGCTTCCGCCTTCAGATTCTCCGCGGCCTTCCCGGTGCTGGCTCCGACTCCTGCGGCTGCCTTCGTCATGGCGTTGGCTGCCCTGGCCGTTCCGGCTCCGGCGAGGCTCCAGGTCGCGCTCCTCATTCCGACTCTTCCTAGGCTCGGGCTCACGATCGTTGTTCTGGTTCCGGCGAGGTTCCGGCGTGCGCTCCCTGTTTCTGTTTCTTGAGGGCAGCACGTTGTCGCGGATAATAATTCCACCATGGCCCTGGGGCCTGATGTTTCCGGCTGGACTACGGTGGCGAGGGGGACGCGGGTAACCATTAGGCGGAGGAGAGGGGTTGCGGTACTTGTCCCGTCCAGAGTACATTGCATCCTTTCCCTTTCTTGGATCTGACGGAGGCGTCTTTGATGGGACGGGGATTGGATTTGGGTGCTCTCTGGCTTTCCTTCTGCGTTTCGAAGAGCCGGTTCGCGATTCGTCATCTCGATGGCGATTATCGTGGGCGTCCTTCGCGCGGTGGAGACGCAATGCTCCGGGTTAGATTCCAACTTGCGCGAAGTGTCCGCCTTGCTCTGCTGCATCATTGCCGACGCGACGAGCGTGCGAACGTAGTCGATATCGATCTCCTCGTTCTTTTTCTTCAAGATCTCTCGCAGCCTTCGTCATATTGTCCTTCGGGGTGGCGAACGGCCGCTGCTCCGTTGGAGTTGCGAAGGTGATCCTGCGGGGAGCTATCAACTCACGCCGGACCCTTTCGACCTCATGATGAGCTTCAACGATCTTGTCCTCCCAATGCTTTCGGAGTTCCTTGACCTTTGCCAGTCCTTCGTCCACCTCCTGCTCGCGCTGGATGAAGTCTTCCACAAAAACTGCGGCGTGCTTCCGTTCCTCCAGCATGGCGGCTGCAGTGTCTGATACGTCTCCAACGTATCGATAATTTCTTGTGTTCCATGCCACATTATTGATGTTATCTACATGTTTTATGCACACTTTATGTCATATTCGTGCATTTTCTGGAACTAACCTATTAACAAGATGCCGAAGTGCCGGTTCCTCGTTTTCTGCTGTTTTTGGTTTCAGAAATCCTAGTAACGAAATATTCTCGGAATCGGACGAAATCAACGCCAAAGTTCCTATTTTCATCGGAAGCATCCAGAACACCCGGGAAGGACCAGAGGGGGGCCACAGGGCCACCAAACCCTAGGCCGGCGCGGCCAAGAGGGGGCCGCGCCGCCCTATGGTGTGGCCCCCCTGTCAGCCCTCCTGCGCCGCCTCTTCGCCTATATAAAGCCCCTGGATCAGAAAACCCGATAACAATTGACGAAACCCACAGAAACCTTCCAGAGCCGCCGCCATCGCGAAGCCAAGATCTGGGGGACAGGATCTCTGTTCCGGCACGCTGCCGGAGCGGGGAAGTGCCCCCGGAAGGCTTCTCCATCGACACCGCTGCCATCTCCACCGCCATCTTCATCACCGCTGCTGCTCCCATGAGGAGGGAGTAGTTCTCCATCGAGGCTCGGGGCCGTACCGGTAGCTATGTGGTTAATCTCTCTCCATGTACTTCAATACAATGATCTCATGAGCTGCTTTACATGATTGAGATTCGTATGAGTTTTGTATCACAATTCATCTATGTGCTACTCTAGTGATGTTATTAAAGTAGTTCTATTCCTCCTGCACGTGTGTAAAGGTGACTAGTGTGTGCACCGTGTGGTTCTTGTCGTAGGCTATGATCATGATCTCTTGTAGATTGTGGAGTTAATTATTGCTATGATAATATTGATGTGATCTATTCCTCCTACATATGCATGAAGGTTACGGTGTGCATGCTATGCTAGTACTTGGTTTAGTCTGTTGATCTATCTTACACTAAAGGTTACTTAAACATGAGCATTATTGTGGAGCTTGTTAACTCCGGCATTGAGGGTTCGTGTAATCCTACGCAATGTGTTCATCATCCAACAAAAGTGTAGAGTATGCATTTATCTATTCTCGTTATGTGATCAATGTTGAGAGTGTCCACTAGTGAAAGTGTAATCCCTAGGCCTTGTTCCTAAATACTGCTGAGTTACTACTGCTTGTTTACTACTACTGCGTTACTACTGCTGAGTTACTACTGCTTGTTTACTGTTTACTGCGTTACTACTGCTGCAATACCACCACCATCAACTACACGCCAAGCACTTTTCTGGCACCGTTGCTACTGCTCATATTTATTCATACCACCTGTATTTCACTATCTCTTCGCCGAACTAGTGCACCTATTAGGTGTGTTGGGGACACAAGAGACTTCTTGCTTTGTGGTTGCAGGGTTGCATGAGAGGGATATCTTTGACCTCTTCCTCCCCGAGTTCGATAAACCTTGGGTATCCACTTAAGGGAAACTTGCTGCTGTTCTACAAACCTCTGCTCTTGGAGGCCCAACACTGTCTACAAGAATAGAAGCTCCCGTAGACATCAAGCACTTTTCTCGGCGCCGTTGCCGGGGAGGAAAGGTAAAAGGCTCTCATACTCCGGTCCCGTGTAAAGTATTTTTCCGGCGCCGTTGTGTGTGTGCTCGAAGCTATTTCCTTTAGATCCTGCAATTGCATCTTGTTGTTTCTTGTTTACACTAGTTTGGCATAATGTACAAGAGTGAGCTTCTTATTCTATTTCCTGATTTAAAACATGGATTGTTTGATGCGAAAATTAAAAACCTATGAAATCTTCTTTGCATGCTGGTAGTAATATTAGTATGAACGCTTTGAACACCATTGTTGATAATGATATAGAAAGTTCTAAGCTTGGGGAAGCTGGTTTGCATGATATTTTTAGTCCCCCAAGCATTGAGGAGAAAATTTTCTTTGATGATACTTTGCCTCCTATTTATGATGATTATAATGATAGTGGTCTTTTGGTGCCACCTACTATGGAGAGTGAATTTGATTATGATTACAATATGCCTCCTATATTTGATGATGAGAATAATAATGATAGCTACTTTGTTGAATTTGCTCCCACTACAATTAATAAAATTGATTATGCTTATGTTGGGAGTAGTAATAATTTTATGCATGAGACTCATGATAAGAATGTTTCATTTGATAGTTATATTGTTGAGTTTGCTCATGTTGCTACTGAAAGTTATTATGAGAGAGGAAAATATGGTTGTGGAAATTTTCATGTTACTAAAACACCTCTCTATGTGCTGAAATTTTTGAAGCTATACTTGTTTTATCTTCCTATGCTTGTTACTTTGCTCTTCATGAACTTGTTTATTTACAAGATTCCTATGCATAGGAAGCATGTTAGACTTAAATGTGTTTTGAATTTGCCTCTTGATGCTCTCTTTTGCTTCAACTACTATTTCTTGCGAGTGCATCATTAAAACTGCTGAGCCCATCTTAACGGCTATAAAGAAAGAACTTCTTGGGAGATAACCCATGTGTTGTTTTGCTACAGTACTTTGTTTTATATTTGTGTCTTGGAAGTTGTTTACTACTGTAGCAACCTCTCCTTATCTTAGTTTTGAGTTTTGTTGTGCCAAGTTAAGCCGTTGATAGAAAAGTAAGTACTAGATTTGGATTACTGCGCAGTTCCAGATTTCTTTGCTGTCACGAATCTGAGCCCACTGCCCTGCAGGAAGCTCAGAAAATTATGCCAATTTACGTGCATGATCCTCAGATATGTACGCAACTTTCATTCAATTTGAGCATTTTCATTTGAGCAAGTCTGGTGGCCTAATAAAATCCATCTTTACGGACTGTTCTGTTTTGACAGATTCTGCCTTTTATTTCGCATTGCCTCTTTTGCTATGTTGGATGAATTTCTTTGATCCATTGATGTCCAGTAGCTTTATGCAATGTCCAGAAGTGTTAAGAATGATTGTGTCACCTCTGAACATGTTAATTTTTATTGTCCACTAACCCTCTAATGAGTTGTTTCGAGTTTGGTGTGGAGGAAGTTTTCAAGGGTCAAGAGAGGAGGATGATATACTACGATCAAGGAGAGTGAAAGCTCTAAGCTTGGGGATGCACCCGGTGGTTCACCCCTGCATATATCAAGAAGACTCAAGCGTCTAAGCTTGGGGATGCCCAAGGCATCCCCTTCTTCATCGACAAATTATCGAGTTCCTTCTCTTGAAACTATATTTTTATTCGGCCACATCTTATGTGCTTTACTTGGAGCGTCTGTGTGCTTTTGTTTTTGTTTTTGTTTGAATAAATTGGATTACATCATGCTTGTGTGGGAGAGAGACACGCTCCGCTGGTTCGTATGAACACATGTGTTCTTAGCTCATAGTATTCATGGCGAAGTTTCTTCTTCGTTAATTTGTTATATGGTTGGAATTGGAAAATGATACATGTAGTAATTTGCTATAATGTCTTGGGTAATGTGATACTTGGCAATTGTTGTGCTCATGTTTAAGCTCTTGCATCATATACTTTGCACCTATTAGTGAAGAATACATAGAGCATGCTAAAATTTGGTTTGCATAATTGGTCTCTCTAAGGTCTAGATAATTTCTAGTAAGGTGTTTGAACAACGAGGAAGACAATGTATAGTTTTATAATGCTTGTAATATGTCTTTTATGTGAGTTTTGCTGTACTAGTTCGTGCTTGTGTTTGCTTCAAACAACCTTGCTAGCCTAAACCTTGTATCGAGAGGGAATACTTCTCATGCATCCAAATCTTGAGCCAAACAACACTATGCCATTTGTGTCCACCATACCTACCTACTATGTGGTATTTCCTGCCATTCCAAAGTAAATTGCTTGAGTGCTACCTTTAAACAATTCAAAATTTATCACCTCTGATTTGTGTCAATGTTTTATAGCTCATGAGGAAGTATGTGGTGTTTAGTTTTCAACCTTGTCATTTACTTTTGACGGACTCTCATATGGACTAGCGGCACATCCGCTTATCCAATAATTTTGCAAAAAGAGCTGGCAATGGGATTCCCAGTCCCAAATTAATTAACAAAAATAGACACTCCTCCATGGTATGTGATTGTTGGACGGCACCCGAAGGATTCGGTTAGCCATGGCTTGTGTAAGCAAAGGTTGGGAGGAGTGTCATCATAATAAAACTAAAATAAAAAGGCACTCCTTCATGGTATGAGATTGTTGGCGAGGCACCCGAGGATTCGGTTAGCCATGGTTTGTGAAAGAAAGGTTGGAAGGAGTGCCACCCAAAAATAAAATAATTCATGGGAGCCGCTCTTGGAAGTCCGGTTGGCGAGGTAGTTAGTGTACCCATTACCATTCGTTGACAACAACAAACACCTCTCAAAACTTTACTTTTTATGCTCTCTATATGTTTTCAAAACCAAAGCTCTAGCACAAATATAGCAATCGATGCTTTCCTCTTTGAAGGACCATTCTTTTACTTTTATTGTTGAGTCGGTTCACCTATTTCTCTCCACCTCAAGAAGCAAACATTTGTGTGAACTGTGCATTGATTCTTACATACTTGCTTATTGCATTTGTTATATTGCTCTCGCATTGACAACTATCTATGAGATATACATGTTACAAGTTGAAAGCAACCGCTGAAACTTAATCTTCTTTTGTGTTGCTTCAGTACCTTTACTTTGAATTATTGCTTTATGAGTTAACTCTTATGCAAGACTTATTGATGCTTGTCTTGAAGTGCTATTCATGAAAAGTCTTTGCTTTATGATTCACTTGTTTACTCATGTCATCACCATTGTTTTGATCGCTGCATTCTCTACATATGCTTTACAAATAGTATGATCAAGATTATGATGGCATGTCACTCCGAAATTATCTTTGTTATCGTTTTACTCGCTCGGGACGAGCGAGAACTAAGCTTGGGGATGCCGATACGTCTCCAACGTATCGATAATTTCTTGTGTTCCATGCCACATTATTGATGTTATCTACATGTTTTATGCACACTTTATGTCATATTCGTGCATTTTCCGGAACTAACCTATTAACAAGATGCCGAAGTGCCGGTTCTCGTTTTCTGCTGTTTTTGGTTTCAGAAATCCTAGTAACGAAATATTCTCGGAATCGGACGAAATCAACGCCAAAGTTCCTATTTTCATCGGAAGCATCCAGAACACCGGGAAGGACCAGAGGGGGCCACAGGGCCACCAAACCCTAGGCTGGCGCGGCCGAGAGGGGCCGCGCCGCCCTATGGTGTGGCCCCCTGTCAGCCCTCTGCGCCGCCTCTTCGCCTATATAAAGCCCCTGGATCAGAAAACCCGATAACAATTGACGAAACCCACAGAAACCTTCCAGAGCCGCCGCCATCGCGAAGCCAAGATCTGGGGGACAGGGTCTCTGTTCCGGCACGCTGCCGGAGCGGGGAAGTGCCCCCGGAAGGCTTCTCCATCGACACCGCTGCCATCTCCACCGCCATCTTCATCACCGCTGCTGCTCCCATGAGGAGGAGTAGTTCTCCATCGAGGCTCGGGGCTGTACCGGTAGCTATGTGGTTAATCTCTCTCCATGTACTTCAATACAATGATCTCATGAGCTGCTTTACATGATTGAGATTCGTATGAGTTTTGTATCACAATTCATCTATGTGCTACTCTAGTGATGTTATTAAAGTAGTTCTATTCCTCCTGCACGTGTGTAAAGGTGACTAGTGTGTGCACCGTGTGGTTCTTGTCGTAGGCTATGATCATGATCTCTTGTAGATTGTGGAGTTAATTATTGCTATGATAATATTGATGTGATCTATTCCTCCTACATATGCATGAAGGTTACGGTGTGCATGCTATGCTAGTACTTGGTTTAGTAGCGTTGATCTATCTTACACTAAAGGTTACTTAAACATGAGCATTATTGTGGAGCTTGTTAACTCCGGCATTGAGGGTTCGTGTAATCCTACGCAATGTGTTCATCATCCAACAAAAGTGTAGAGTATGCATTTATCTATTCCGTTATGTGATCAATGTTGAGAGTGTCCACTAGTGAAAGTGTAATCCCTAGGCCTTGTTCCTAAATACTCGCTGAGTTACTACTGCTTGTTTACTACTACTCGCGTTACTACTGCTGAGTTACTACCGCTTGTTTACTGTTTCATTGCGTTACTACTGCTGCAATACCACCACCATCAACTACACGCCAAGCACTTTTCCGGCACCGTTGCTACTCGCTCATATTTATTCATACCACCCGTATTTCACTATCTCTTCGCCGAACTAGTGCACCTATTAGGTGTGTTGGGGACACAAGAGACTTCTTGCTTTGTGGTTGCGAGGGTTGCATGAGAGGGATATCTTTGACCTCTTCCTCCCTGAGTTCGATAAACCTTGGGTATCCACTTAAGGGAAACTTGCTGCTGTTCTACAAACCTCTGCTCTTGGAGGCCCAACACTGTCTACAAGAATAGAAGCTCCCGTAGACATCAGTGTCCTTAAACTTTTTGGCTGTGGCCAGCAGCTCCAGTCTCTTAGCTTCTAATGCTTCTATGTCTTCGGGAGTGATGGGTTTGTTAAGAATATCCGAGCGATAAACCGCATCCATGCCTGCTTGTGCAACCATCTCTTGAGGCGACAGGAGGTCCTCCGAGGAAGAATCCTTGCGGGGTCGCTCCCGCGACATTGGAGATCCCTGATGGGATGGTTGGGGGTCGGATTGGGTGGCTGCCCCTTCTGATTCATGTTCTCCAAGCGCCGCTACGGTCGCAAGTACCTGCTTTGGCTGGGCGGAATCAACTTCAGACTGGTCACCGTATCCATATTCCTTCACCCTGCGGTCGAACTCTTCAGTGTCCATGGATTGGGTATCTCCGGAAATTGGGCTTAAGTTCCCCAGAATCGACTCTTCCACCGGGGCTCCGCTTTCTCCGACAGCCTCCTGCTGATCCGGAGCAGCGTTTTCCGGCGCCTCAACCTGCACGGGGCCAGCTCCGACTTCTTGAGGGGCGGCTCTGCGGTATGGGCTATGAAGTGTACGAAGTGACACCTTTGCTTTTCTAACACACGGGAGACCCAGGCGGATCTGCACTGGTCTTCCACCGTTATTTCCTGCTCAGGGGCGGATTGGGTGGGTTTTAATTTTTTCAGATCTAAGGCGGAATCTTCCTTAGGAAGTTCCTGCGACTCAGATCGGATCTTCGCGACTGCGTCCTGCTCAGCGGCGGTCGCGTCAGCGTTACTTACCAGTGGGTTTCCGTCGGGATCGACGGTTTCCCCGATGAAGATGTGTATGCCGCCAACTGGGACGATGGAGAGCTTGACGGGGTTAGTCTTAGCCGGAATCCAGCACTCGTCCGGAGGGACGATCGGAAGGTTCCCGGCGTAAAGAACACGCCCCACCGCGATCGTGTCGTCGTAGCTTCCCTTGGCGGAACCCTCCCGGTTCCGGCCTCCAGTCGCCGCTGGCCCCACGGTGGGCGCCAACTGTCGTTGCCTATTCGACGGTACCCCGGAGGAGGGATCCTCACGAGGGGGAGAAGAAGTAGGGGCCATAGGGCGGAGTGCACACGGGACGGTGGTACGCGAGTTACCCAGCTTCGGAACACCCGCACGATGACGGGGCCTACTGCTGCTTGTGCCGGAATTATCTGGGCGCTTTCGCGTTGTTACAATGAGTTGTGGTTGTGCCTCTAGGGCTCCCAGGATCCGGCTTATAAAGGCGCACGAATCTAGGGTTTACATGGAGAGTCCTACCCGGATACAGGTTTCCTAACTACGGTACAATGTCTTGCCGTGTACGTCAAGGATCCTCCCTTCCATCTATGTCGTACCGGATCCGGGTCCCCACTGGGCCTTCATGGATCCGGGTTCCTCCAAAGGTCGGTCGGATCCGGCTCCCTGCTCCTGGGCCGGACATCCTCCGTCAGGATCAACAGCAACTGGGCCGCCCGATGGGCCACATGCCTCATCACCATCTGTGGGCCACCCGGGTTTGCCGGATCTAGGCACTGTCGATGGTACACCCATGAAGTATACCCACAATAGGCTGCAGCCCAATAAGACAGCCCATGTGGTCTACAATTCCTGAAATCTCAAGACCCATCACGTTGGCAGCTTGGGACAGCCTTGGGGGACAAAGTTTAGTCCCACATTGCTAGTTGGGAGAGAGTTGGCGTGGTATATAAGGACTGCTGTTCTAGTCATTCCAAGTGAGTGAGAATAGAAGGAGCCCTCGCGCACTCCTCCTCCTCCGCCCGCCCCGCCTCGCCTCGTCACGCACGTCGCGTTTCGTGACTCGAGTTCGAGTTCGAGACACACTCAAGGAAGCCAAAAAATTTGCTTGGTGCACCAACTTTGTTGGGTACGTGTCGGTCTGCATGTGCATGCTCGCCGCGTGTCCCTGGCTTCCTACACGTGGCAATGCAGTCGGGTCGTCTCTCCTCCCAGGCTATACAAGGAGACAGATCAGATCTAGAGAAATACACAGTTCTAAGAACTCTCTAGTCCATCTCTCTCGCGAAGTTCCTTTTGCAGAGCTACTCTCTAGTCTTCCCCATCCCGGCGACTGTGTGCATAGCCGTCCGGGAGAGCAGGCCTCCGAAACTCCGTCCGTTGAGATCCTGCACCGGGAGACGGGCGATCAGGTTTTTGGGGAGCGTCTCGGCGCGACTGCTCACTACTGTTCGTGCTCTTCTTCGCCGGCTTCATCGACAGATCCGACTACACCATGGGCGACATCAACAATACTCATGGTGGTGGTGCTGCTGCTGCTGGTGCGACCTTCCCGGTCGCGATGTACGTGCTTTTCCTCTCCTACCTTGCACTGCTACTTGTTCCATGTTCAGATCTGATGCATGTGCTTAGTCTGATGTGTGTGGTTAAGTAAGCTTGTGCATCTGTAATGTTGTTTTCGGTAATTAAACTCACACGGAAATTGCCTAATATTCCAACAATCGAAAAACCTTATGTGTTTAGGCAATTTTCACCATCTGGTTTTGCTGCTGCGCTTAAACCGAGCCCGTTTACGGGTTCTCATTTCAAGAGATGGCAGAATAAGACCCTCTTGTGGCTCACTTCTATGGGCGTGCACCGAGTTGCGGAAGGTATTCCCAGAGGTCCGCTTACTCCTGAAGAGGATAAAGCGTTCGGGGATGCCACCGTAATCTTTGTGGGTGCCGTCCTAAGTGTGCTTGGAGACAAGTTGGTTGATGCTTATCTGCACATACAAAATGGGAAGGAAGCTGTGGGATGCCTTGGACGCTAAGTTTGGTGCTTGCCGATGCCGGAGGTGAAGCTGTATGCTATGGAGCAGTTCAATGACTACGAGAATGGCTGAGAACCGATCCGTAGTAGAACAGGCTCATGAGATACAGATCATGGCAAAGGAACTTGAGCTCCTCAAGTGTGTGCTACCGGACAAGTTTGTCGCGGGATGCATTGTCGCTAAGCTTCCTCCTTCATGGAGGAACTTTGCCACTTCTCTCAAACATCAGAGGCATGAGTTCTCTATTGAGAATATCATGGGCTCTCTGGGTGTTGAGGAGAAGGCAAGGGCAAAAGACAAACACATTGGAGGAACCGAGGGACGTTCTGCTGCCAATATGGTGCAGAAAAATGCCCACAAGTCCAAGGGAAAGAACAAGGGAGTCTCCCAAACTACCAACTTCAAGAAGAAGGGGAAAACGGAGAAGAAAGATCCTTGCTGGATATGTGGCGAGACAGGCCAGTGGGCTAATCGCTGTCCACAACGCAAAGGAAAGAAATGTCAAGCTGGACAGAACTCAAATTCTGTCAGCATGGTCATTGGCAACACAGAGGAAGGAACTACAGGGTATGGTAATATATTACCTACTGTTCTTTCGGTGTTTCAGCCCACGGAATGGTGGGTTGATACATGTGCTAATGTTCATGTGTGTGCTGACATCTCCATGTTTACCTCTTATCAGGCCCGAGGTTCCTCAGTAATGATGGGGAATGGGTTACATGCTACTGTTCGTGGTGTTGGCACGGTAGATCTGAAGTTTACTTCAGGAAAGATCGTGCTACTGAAGAACGTGCTGCATGTCCCTTCTATCAAGAAGAATCTCGTTAGTGGCTCCCGTCTTATGAAAGATGGGTTTAAGTTGGTGTTTGAGTCCAATAAAGTTGTACTGTCTAAGTATGAAACTTTTGTTGGAAAGGGTTATGAATGTGAGGGAATGTTTCGTTTCTCTCTAGAAGACTTCTGTGATAATGTTGTGAACCATGTAAGCACTAGTGTTAATGAAACTAATATTTGGTATTCACGACTTTGTCATGTTAATTTCGGTTGTATGACGCGGCTTGCTGATATGAGTTTAATTCCGAAATTCACCTTTGTCAAAGGCTCTAAGTGCCATGCTTGTGTGCAAGGAAAGCAGCCTCACAAGCCTCACAAGCCTGCGAAGGAAAGAAACTTGGCACCACTAGAGCTCATCCATTCAGATCTATGTGAGATGAATGGTGAGTTGACAAGAGGTGGAAAGAAATATTTCATGACTTTGATTGATGATTCCACTAGGTACTGTTATGTGTACCTCCTGAAAACTAAAGATGAGGCTCTTGATTTCTTCAAAATCTATAAGGCTGAAGTTGAGAACCAACTTGAAAGAAAGATAAAAAGGGTTAGGTCCGATCGTGGTGGAGAGTACTTTTCTAACGAGTTCAATTTATTCTGTGCGGAACATGGTATAATCCATGAGAGGACGCCTCCCAATTCCCCACAATCCAATGGGATTGCGGAAAGGAAAAACCGTACTCTAACAGATTTGGTTAACGCCATGTTAGATGTTTCGGGTTTATCCAAGGAATTGTGGGGGGAGGCTATATTGACTTCGTGTCATGTCCTAAACCGTGTTCCAACCAAGAATAAAGAGATTACCCCATATGAGGAATGGGAAAAGAAAAGGACATCACTCTCCTACCTACGAACTTGGGGTTGTTTGGCTAAAGTGAATTTGCCAATCACCAAGAAGCGAAAGCTTGGACCAAAAACCGTGGACTGTGTCTTTCTTGGCTATGCCGCCCATAGCATTGCTTATAGATTTCTTGTGGTGAAATCTGGAGTGGATGACATGAATGTTGGCACCATCTTTGAATCAAGAGATGCTACATTATTTGAGGATATATTTCATATGAGAGATATGCATGGCATGTCTAGTTGGGAATCTGATCCAATACATGAAACTCCTATGGAGTCTGATGAGGAATCTGATGATGAGAGTTCAGATTCTGATGAAGATGACAATGAAGCTCCCACAAGGAGTAAGAGACAAAGGACTGCAAAGTCTTTTGGTAATGATTTCATTGTGTATCTTGTGGATGATACTCCCACTACCATTTCAGAAGCTCTTGCATCTCCTGATGCAGACTACTGGAAGGAAGCGGTTCAAAGCGAGATGGATTCCATCTTGGCCAATGGAACGTGGGAGTTAACTGAGCGTCCTTATGGGTGCAAACCTGTAGGATGTAAATGGGTATTTAAGAGGAAGCTTCGAGCTGATGGTACTATTGAGAAGTACAAAGCTCGGCTTGTAGCCAAAGGCTATACCCAAAAGGAAGGCGAAGATTTCTTCGATACCTACTCACCTGTGGCGAGATTGACCACTATTCGAGTACTACTATCATTGGCTGCCTCACACGGTCTTCTTGTTCATCAAATGGACGTTAAGACGGCTTTCCTAAATGGAGAGTTGGATGAGGAAATTTACATGGAACAGTCTGATGGTTTCGTACTAAAAGGTCAAGAGAAATAGGTGTGTAAGTTAAAGAAATCTTTGTATGGTCTCAAACAAGCACCCAAACAATGGCATGAGAAGTTTGAAAGAACTTTGACATCTGTGGGCTTTGTTGTTAATGAAGCTGACAAATGTGTGTACTACCGCCATGGTGGGGGTGAGGGAGTTGTCCTATGCTTGTATGTGGATGACATACTAATTTTTGGGACAAGTCTCAAAGTGATTGAGCTGGTAAAAATCTTCTTATCTCAGTGTTTCGAGATGAAAGATCTTGGAGAAGCTGATGTTATATGGAACATCAAGTTAATGAGAGATGAGAATAATGGGATTACACTTGTGCAATCTCATTATGTTGAAAAGGTGTTGAGCAGATTTGGTTATGATGATTGCAAATCTTCTCTCACACCTTATGATCCTAGTGTCTTGCTTCGAAAGAATGAAAAGGCAACTAGAGATTAATTAAGATACTCTCAAATCATTGGTTCACTCATGTATTTAGCTTGCGCTACGAGGCTCGATATCTCGTTTGCTGTATGCAAACTTAGCCGGTTTGTGGCCAACCGGGAGATGATCATTGGCATGCTCTTGAGAGAGTGATGCGCTATCTAAAGGGAACCATGAGTTATGGAACTCATTATACCGGGTATCCAAGAGGACTTGAAGGGTATAGTGATTCCAATTGGATTTCGATGCTAAAATGAAAGCCACAAGTGGATATGTTTTCACTCTTGGTGGTGGCGCTGTTTCCTGGAAGTCTTGCAAGCGAGACCATCTTAACGAGGTCAACTATGGAAGTAGAACTCACGACATTAGATACGGCTACCGTCGAAGCGGAATGGCTTCGTGAGCTCTTGATGGACTTGCCTATGGTTGAAAAACCAATATCGGCCATCCTCATGAACTGTGATAATCAAACTGTGATTATCAAAGTGAAAAGTTCTAAGGATAATATGAAAATTTCCAAACATATCAAGAGGAGATTGAAGTCTGACAGAAAACTGAAAAACTCCGGAGTGATAGCATTGGATTATGTCCAAAGTGCTAAAAATCTGGCAGATCCTTTCACAAAAGGACTATCAAGAAACATGATAGACCTTGCATCAAGGGATATGGGTTTGAGACCCACTTGAGTTGCCGAGGGGGTAACCCAACCTATGTGATCGGAAATTCCGTGAACTAGGTGATGTCTACGGGAGCTTCTATTCTTGTAGACAGTGTTGGGCCTCCAAGAGCAGAGGTTTGTAGAACAGCAGCAAGTTTCCCTTAAGTGGATTACCCAAGGTTTATCGAACTCGGGGAGGAAGAGGTCAAAGATATCCCTCTCATGCAACCACCGCAACCACAAAGCAAGAAGTCTCTTGTGTCCCCAACACACCTAATAGGTGCACTAGTTCGGCGAAGAGATAGTGAAATACAGGTGGTATAAATAAGTAGTAGCAACGGCACCGGAAAAGTGCTTTGCCCGGGACGATAAACAAGCAGTAGTAACGCAACGAGTAGTAACGCAAGTAAAACAGGTAAACAAGCAGCGATAGCGATATTTAGGAACAAGGCCTAGGGATTAGACTTTCACTAGTGGACACTCTCAACATTGATCACATAACAGAACAGATAAATGCATACTCTACACTCTTGTTGGATGATGAACACATTGCGTAGGATTACACGAACCCTCAATGCCGGAGTTAACAAGCTCCACAATAATGCTCATATTTTAGTAACCTTTAGTGTAAGATAGATCAAAAGACTAAACCAAGTACTAGCATAGCATGCACACTTGTCACCTTCATGCATATGTAGGAGGAATAGATCACATCAATATTATCATAGCAATAGTTAACTTCGCAATCTACAAGAGATCATGATCATAGCATAAACCAAGTACTAACACGGTGCACACACTCGTCACCTTTACACACGTGCAGGAGGAATAAAACTACTTTAATAACACATCACTAGAGTAGCACATAGATAAATTGTGATACAAAACATATTGCAATCATAAAGAGATATAAATAAGCACTTCACTACGCCATTCATAACAGTGAGTAAGTATTCCGTGAAATATAGCCTAAGAGACCCACACGGTGCACACACTCTGTCACCTTTACACACGTGGGACAAGGAGTCTCCGGAGATCACATAGGTAAAACTCACTTGACTAGCATAATGACATCTAGATTACAAGCATCATCATATGAATCTCAATCATGTAAGGCAGCTCATGAGATTATTGTATTGAAGTACATAGGAGAGAGATGAACCACATAGCTACCGGTACGGCCCCAGAGCCTCGATGGAGAACTACTCCCTCCTCATGGGAGCAGCAGCGATGATGAAGATGGCGGTGGAGATGGCAGCGGTGTCGATGGAAAGCCTTCCGGGGGCACTTCCCCGCTCCGGCAGGGTGCCGGAACAGAGACTCCTGTCCCCCAGATCTTGGCTTCGCGATGACGGCGGCTCTGGAAGGTT
This sequence comes from Lolium rigidum, assembly GCF_022539505.1. Taxonomy (NCBI): domain Eukaryota; kingdom Viridiplantae; phylum Streptophyta; class Magnoliopsida; order Poales; family Poaceae; genus Lolium; species Lolium rigidum. The sequence continues at coordinate 201,511,608 of NC_061509.1, forward strand.
TTCCGTATCGTGGTTCTTCGCATCAGGGTTTTCGCGACGGAGGCTCTTTATAGGCGAAGAGGCGGCGTAGGAGGGTCGAAGGGGTGGCCACACCATAGGCTGGCGCGGCCAGGGCCCAGGCCGCGCCACCCTATCATCTGGGGCCCACAGGGCCCCCTCCGGCGGCTCTCGGGTGTTCGGATGCTTCCGGTGAAAATAGGAACCCGGGTCTTCGTTTCGTCCAATTCCGAGAATATTTCGTTACTAGGATTTCTAAAACCAAAAACAGCAGAAAACGGAACCGGCACTTCGGCATCTTGTTAATAGGTTAGTTCCAGAAAATGCACGAATATGACATAAAGTGTGCATAAAACATGTAGGTATCATCAATAATATGGCATAGAACATAAGAAATTATCGATACGTCGGAGACGTATCACTAGGACCTGGAAAAACAAACCGGAGTAACTGAGTTGAGAGAAAATTTAATACTCCCACTCCGCTGCAGATGCAATTCTCTCATAGTTACTGTAAGGCAGATTGACAATGTCTTAATGTGTTCTGAGCGGCTCTTGATGAGCGAAGACGCTGGCCTACATGGCGATCTTTGAAGAACACACCTATATGAGTGACACTACTGGTCATAGTGTGGGAGATTTGGGTGAATCTTTAGTAAGCTCATGAAAGGCCGAGGAGTATGACTTATAAGCTCCAACTGAGGGGAAGGCTATGGTAGCCTAGTACCGTGCCGGCATTGAGCGAAACTTGCTGCACAAAGACTGACAATTCAAGGCATAGTCCATTGTTCGGTTGTAGTCAAGCGTAGCACCTTGCCTAGGTGGAAGTTCAACTTAACAGTCTCCACTGAATTGCAGGTATATTAAACAGTGAATGGAACTAATGTGTCATCTGATGTGCATATGAGATCTGGTGGGGGATTGTTGAATGTAGATGGGCTGCAGCCCAATAAGACAGCCTATGTGGTCTACAATTCCTGAAATCTCAAGGCCCATCACGTTGGCAGCTTGGGACAGCCTTGGGGGACAAAGTTTAGTCCCACATTGCTAGTTGGGAGCGAGTTGGAGTGGTATATAAGGGCTGCAGTTCTAGTCATTCCAAGTGAATGAGAATAGAAGGAGCCCTCGCGCACTCCTTCTCCTCCGCCCGCCCCGCCTCGCCTCGTCACGCACGCACGTCGCGTTTCATGACTCGAGTTCGAGTTCGAGACACACTCAAGGAAGCCAAAAAATTTGCTTGATGCACCAACTTTGTTGGGTACGTGTCGGCCTGCATGTGCATGCTCGCCGCGTGTCCCTGGCTTCCTACGCGTGGCAATGCGGCCGGGTCGTCTCTCCTCCCAGGCTATACAAGGAGACAGATCAGATCTAGAGAAATACACAGTTCTAAGAACTCTCTAGTCCATCTCTCTTGCGAAGTTCCTTTTGCAGAGCTACTCTCTAGTCTTCCCCATCCCGGCGACTGCGTGCACAGCCGTCCGGGAGAGCAGGCCTCCGAAACTCCGTCCGTTGAGATCCTGCACCGGGAGGCGGGCGATAAGGTTTTTGGGGAGCGTCTCGGCGCGACAGCTCGCTACTGTTCGTGCTCTTCTTCGCCGGCTTCATCGACAGATCCGACTACACCATGGGCGACATCAACAATACCCATGGTGGTGGTGGTGCTGCTGCTGGTGCGACCTTCCCGGTCGCGATGTACGTGCTTTTCCTCTCCTACCTTGCACTGCTACTTGTTCCATGTTCAGATCTGATGCATGTGCTTAGTCTGATGTTTGTGGTTAAGTATACTTGTGCATCTGTAATGTTGTTTTCGGTAATTAAACTCACACGGAAATTGCCTAATATTCCAACAGAAACCGGCATAGAGCATCTTTTTTATAAGAGGGAAAGGAGAAATATGTACCAGCAAGTAAAAGACAAGAAGCATAAGTACAAGAGGGGGTGACACATTTTTAAGCCTGTGGCGAAACCAATGAAGGTAAGAATTAAAGCCGAAGTACTAGCCAAGGCCCGCAGTCTAGTTGTCCAATCCCAAAAAACGAGTGTCCGTTGCTTGGTGTCCTTTAAAGCCAACACGGATACATCGATGTTGGTGATGCATTTCTCACTAAAACTAGATTTTGATATGCGCCTTGGCGCACGACCCCGTAATGTTCATTTTATATAACTACGATAAATAACAACTATCAACTTGATAAGACAATTCTTAGTTTCACAAAACCTTGTTAGCAGGTTGAAATTAGGATAAGGCGTACTCCGTTGTCCTCCTTCACCCAATCTACCACCAAAATTGAGGGGGTAAGTTAGTCCAAGAAAGAAGCCAAAGTTTGAATAGAGGGAAGGGAGCAGTGAAGCAAAACCCTTACACAAAACTACAGAATATGTGAGCAATCACATGGAGAGATACATGGGTAAAACAATTAGTTAATTCGGGAGTTGTAGCAGTAAACAAACATATAAATATACAATTAGATCCAAAAGGCTAGGGAGCTGAGAGGCAGTGCGCAACCATAATATAGTAAAAAGCATAAGATCTATGCCTTATATGCTTTCGCGTAAATCAAAAACAAAGAGAAAAAATATAGATTTAGGGCCTTGGCCCACGAAGCGCGTGCCTATGTCTTTTATAAAATGATGATGAAAATTAACTGCTAATATGATAATATATTTCTTAGGTTTTACAATAAGTTGTGGCTATAACTAAATTAGAATCACAAGCACATGAAACCACAAACGGAATAATGAACGCTTATATAGGCGAGGCTTATATAGGCGAGGGCGAGGCAGGTATGATGCCGTATTCCAGCAAGATACTTTGTCCAATCGATAACTTAACTATTCTTCTGATCGGTTCGTGTGATATTGTCAATCAGAGCAAGTTATGATGTCTTCTATGAAATAAAAAATTTCAGAGAACCTACGACACACATATGAAGCTGATGTTGGGGCATGTATTCAAGTTTTGAACATTTGTTGCTGAAGTTGGCCTGGAAATAATTATAATCGGCACCGATGCTCATAATTGTATACCAAATAGTTCCAGCAAACACATATGAGAAATACGTGTACAAGCGGCCCTGTCAATTGCATAAGCATTCAGATCACTAGTTCATCATTTATTTGTGCTGCTACCTGCTTCGTAGTGCAAAAGTTGCCAGCGGTATATAAGAAGTATAGCCCAAACCGCCGTACAATCAGACACGGAACACCTCTGATTACAACACAGCATCAGCTGCAGCAACAACGTTGACTAAAAAAATGTTAAATTAATCATTTCCTTGAAACTTACATTCACCAATAATTCTCCATTCAGTTGTTCACCAACATATGCTAGGCACGTTCATCGTCACGTAGGTGGCTCCATGATAGGCTGCCACTGCCTGGACAATACAGCCTACACAGATCTTCGTCGCAGGCCGATAATGGCAAGGGGCCCCTTAATGAATCTCCGTCCTAGGGGTTGTTCCTGCTAGGGCGCGGTGGCCACCTCTGGAGTGTCTCCATCGCATTGCCCTGACAACATATCTACAAATAAAGGAAAAAAACATAATCACTCTTGTTATCTGAGCTAAAACAAATGCCAAGACATATATAACTTTCGTCCGCTGTTCTACATCAATAAGCAGATTTTGAATAATTTGTGTGAAATGAGATTGAGAGCACCACTCCATATTTCACTCATAGGCTTGTAGCCACTGACCTTGCAATTTCCTTCCACCATGTAAATTGATCTCTTATGTACGCTTTGTTCCTCAGCATCGAATGGGTTGTAATCTAAAAGTATAACTGTAAAGTCAATCCTTAATATTAGCTTAAATTGGAAAAACATATATTATGGTCTTGTTACTGAAGTCTGACTACTAATGTGAAAATGGATGAATTCTCTATCTCAGACATATCAGCATCTTGGCTACGAAAAGCTTTTCTTAAAAGAAATACAATAGTAAGAGACCAGGGTCAATAATATTCACATAAGCAACATGAGTAAACAATATTAGAAAGAAGACAAAATCCATGAGAGAAAAACCAGTATCGAAAAGACAAAATCTAAATGAAAATATGCATCCAGTATGGTGTTGTTTTAAGGATAGTTGTCTACCAGCAGTACAGTTGCGAAAAGAATATTGCAGTAATACTAAGTAGCAAATATCAGATCTAATAAAAACTAAATCCAGTGCAGCGTGAATATAGGCATGGGATTAACAGAAATATTGAGGATATTATTGATCTAGGCATGTTTATAATTAGCTGAAACTGGGCATGAGACAATAACGATATGGTGTACTTCTGTTATACACCATTTCCATTGGTCGATATGGATCCAATGCGAATGAAAATAAACATCAACACCTAGGGCCATGGCATAACTTGGTATTTTCTGCACACACACCATCAAAGGGGTAGATTGGTGGCCATTCATGTCATCATTTACAGAGATATCTAGGGACACCACAAGTGTACTGTATGTTGTAGGGAAATAGAGTTGTGTAGTTTGTGTACAAACTAACTTGAAAATTTGGAGTACCTTGCAGAAAATTAAAAAAAGAACAATTTACACATGACTAAGAGAACAATAGGCAATGGCAGCCGGACAAAGCAGAGAACTGCAACACCAGCTATATACACCTGACAGTCTGACACACTTAAATAAGTGATCAGTTTTACTAAAAATAAGGGATCCTTGTACTACCTCATAAGAGGAACCTCACTTACTTCATATATATCCAGTAAATTAACTTTCATGGATAGTAATGCAGAAACCCGTGAGTCAATGGGTTACTCAAAGAATATTGTAAAATTCAGTTGGAAAGATACCATGTGCACCGTCCTGAGCTAAATCGCATATATATGATCTAAAATAATTATATTATATAGCATGGATGTATGCTTCTTGGGTTCGATTGGGTATATCACAGGTGTTTCAACTACAACTCAATATTTTGCCTCAAGTAGCACTACAAACTTTGGGTACCTTGCCTTCCATATAATCCAGTGAGACAATGTCAATCGGGCAGGAGATCGTTAAAAACATGCAATGAATCAAGAGGAGTAAAGGATACAACTCAGTTCATAAGGAGTATGAGTAACCACGGAGTTGCAGTGTGGCTGCTTTTGTGGCCAGTTCCTTGCAGTAAGCCTTGGGATCGACATTCTGATGGCATGTTCTCCCTCCCTTCAGTAAAGCATAAATCCAGCCTCATTAGTTCCATTCATTGCTATAAGATTTAACTGATTACCTGGAAGACACACAGGGAAGCACATCAGTGGCAGAACAGTCTTTGCAAGGATTTCTAAACAGACTTGAGATACACTTCCTCATTACAGCAATTAGGTTGTCTGCACCTGCATAAATGAACACCTTAGATTTTCCATAAGGAATTTCTTTTACCATAGTTACTGTAAACCTACAGCCATACCACAAAACTCATTCATCTATTTGATGGACATGAACAAAAGTACGTAAAAAACCATTAATCTTGTCCTTGAAGATAATATGATGCAATGTTATTCATGTTATTAGTAAAAAAACCATTAATATTATCCTTGAAGATAATCATTTTGAAGCAGCCAAAAATATTGGTAGCAATCTGTAAGGATGAACTGAAAGGGTTCCAAATTACACATTAAAAATTAGGTGTTGCTTTGAGCGGAAGATGAAGTGGCTCTCAGCAGGGAAGTGGGAGCAACTTACATGCATCCCGACACATCAAAAAAAGATGTAGTTTTGACAATACTAAATTTGTGTCTTATCTAAACACTGAAGTTCATAATTATTAATAATTGGCATCACGTTTGATACAATTTAGTGAATCAACCATAAATGGGACAAAACTTTGTATAATTCATAAAATTGACACATGTTTCAAAACCTAAAGATGTAAAAAAAAATGGCACTGCATACACAACTGCTGAGGTAATAAATATATGATCACCAAATTCTCAAACCATCGCTAACAACACACTTTGGATCAGAACACCAACCCTTATCAGAAAGAATATGAATTGTACGTTACTTGGTAGAACAAACTGAATACATCTGTTATCACTTTGATTTCATGAATTACTGTGGTTCTTCCTAAAGACCAAACTGAAGCATAAAGTTCTAAAACAATTTTGAAGCATAAAGTTCTAAATCAGGTGATGGAAAAACAATATTCCTTTTGTTCGAGAAACATGGTCAATGACAGTCATGAGAGGAATGATTCCAAACACAACATAGCAATGCTAAAATTACAATAGAATAGTCAGAAGTTCGTAAATCTAGTTATTTACTGATGGTTTAAAACTAGGCATGGGAGTTGAACTGGTTTACCTGAGGCATGCTGTTAAACATTAGCTAGCTCACGCACACAAATTCCAGGCACATAATAACCTTCACATTAGTTTAAAGAAGTAGCTCAAGGGCGATTTACCCCAACGGTGGTCATTCCTTGAATATGTTTACATTATACTTTACACAACAAACGTAGAATGTGCTCTAATGTCCTCTCTGGCATTAATCAAACAAGTCTCGCCACTCCAAGAATAGTCTATACTAAATTTAAATAATACTTTCTTGAGAAGTAAATAAAATCAAAGACATGTACCCATGTTCAGTCATGAGCAAATAAAATAAAGGAGATCTACAGCCTGATCTTTCCATTGCCTAAACAATATTTTACAATGCTGAATAAATCAAAAATATCACCAACATAGAGTTCAACAAGGGCACCTAAATTTGTATGGTTGTGCCCAAACTGAAGCATCGCCAAAACTTGCAGTAATTAGGACCAAGAAAAAAAGAAGCCAGCCTTTAATAGCCTGAAATAATTTAGTTCTCTCTATACCAGGAAAGATCTCAAATCTCATGTATTAGTATCATGCAGCTGAAATATATATAGAGGTACCAAAACATTTTTACATCAGCGGAATACTAGAAGATCTTAAATCTTATGTATTAGTATCATGAAGCTACATATAGAGGTAACAATACGTTTGAGTTGATTTACCTTGAGCTATCTTAGCCCTTGTTTTGTCACTGGAGTAAACTCGACTCCCTAGGCACCAGCCAGATCATTACAAAACCAAAATTCAAATTCAAGCATCCAACAGCTCACTGCATAAAACCTAAAGCACTCAACACTGGCTATATCAATCAAGAAAAATATTCCCGTGGCAGATTTCACCTAAATGTAATGAAAATAAACAACAGTTAGCAGTCAATTATAGCTTGGCAAGAAGATAATTTTTTCCAAAGAACAATATCACTAAACTGATGATCCTTTACCAAGGCTCTGTTACATTTCTTGTCTAATGGTGCACATCTGAATTGTAACTGGCATCACCTTTTTTTGTACATGAGATATCATTTTGCAGCACGCGCGCACACACACACAAAACTATATACGTTAAAAAACATCGATGACACATAGGTAAAAAATCAGCAACGACACATAGAAAATGGTAAATGTATCTCGGGCGTAGAGCTTGCAACACGCATAAGCCCGAAGGGAACAATCGAGCACTCTCCATATCCGTAAAGTAAAAAAAGGGAAGTACACCACTAAGAGAGGCCAAACTAAGAAATGTCCAGAACTGAACAACTAAGGTTACCACTTTATGCCTAAATACCTAGAAGGTTCTCCAGCACTAAACAACTTTATAATGTAAATCTGAAAATTATTGTCAGTCTCATCACCTAATTTGTTATTTGGCAACCAGATTTTTGGAAAATCTCGTCTGTGAATTAAAGAAAGGCAATCTTATAAAATAACCGACCAATCCACGATTAGTTGTAGCAATTACCCTCAAAAGCATTACCCTAACTTCCAATTTCCTAGATCTGACACGAAAACAAAGTCAAAGATGAGAGGAAACCTGCAACCGAGTGTCCTCTCAGACAAAAATGACCGAGCGTGCCTTCCCTTTCCTCCCTGCAAGTGATGGGGGCAGATGAGTGTGGCATGTTGTAATAAAACGGAGGAAAGAAAGAGACATTAATTTTGAGGGTGAGATAGTTCATGACCTGGAGATGAACTTCAGGCTTGCAAATTTCGCCGCCTTCATTGCCCATATACTGTTGCTTGGTTGCAGCAAGGACGCCGGCCTGGGGCTCGCCGACTTCCTTGTCCTCCTCCCGCCAGCGCGCCGCCGAGGAAGGCCGCGTCCGACACCCATGGACCTGCCTCGCCGGAGCCGACGAAGACGAGGCGAGCACGGCCGTGCCAGGAAGAGCCGCTCTCCGCAAGGGGCCCCACGCAGCCTCCATTGCCTGCGTCGCTGGCGGCCCCGCGCGCGGTGCCACCGTCGTCCTCTGCCTCCTCTACTCGTCCCCCGACGGGCTCGCCCGCCCAGCCGCCTTGCTCGCCAGGGCCGCTCTCCGCAAGGGGCCCCGCGCAGCCGCCGCTGCCTGCGTCGCCGTCGTCCATGCGCGCGGCGCCGCCGTGGTCGGACGGGCGGGACTCGCCGACGTCCTCTGCCTCCTCAACTCCTCCCCAACGCGCTCGCCCGCCAAGCCGTCGCCCTCGCCAGGCCTGTCTCCGCGCTCCTTCCCAAGGACGGCGCCGGCAAGGTGTGCCGCGTAGATCCCCGGGAGGACGCCGGTGATGGTGGCTCGCCGGAGAGGAGTCCGGCCGCGGCGGGGAGTGGGAGATGGGGAGGCGCGGCAGGGAGCGGGGAGGAGGAAACGAATGGCTAGGGTTCTGGATCAAGCTGAAGTTTTGTCTCATCCAATAGCTGCACGAGGAAATACCCAATTTACCCCTACGGGAGGAGATCTTTTCCAACCGATCTAAAGTACACCCGCAGTCACCGACGAGCGGACCCGACCAAAGGTGGGACCCACGTGCAGACAGAGCGGGTAACAAATAACCGTTGCATGGGGTTAGCTAGCTGGAGGAGTTTGTGGGAATGTGCTTCCTCCTGGAACGAACGGACGAGATACACTCATGGGGTGATCCAATGGCCCAGAATCTCAAATCCTTGTGAGACTCCATTGGGGGACATCTATTATACCTTTAGATGTCTCCGGTTCTTTACTTTGTGTTGTTCCAAATAGTGTCTAGCAGCCATCTTGTGTGGGTATCCAAACTACGTACTTGAAACACCCATTATGCATACAACCACAATTCTGTGGTGAGTGCGCCGTTTCGTATAATTATCCCTACATCGCCAACCATAGTCTTGCCCAAATATGACCATTATCGTTTAGTTTTACATCAAAGCAACATAGGCCGGTACTTCAAATGAGTCAACAACGAAATTTTCAAAAAATAACATCAGGTCGAAACCAATATACCTTAACCTTGTAATTGACTAGGAGAATGCCTTGGTTCACAAGGATGTCGTCAAACACATCCTCCAAATTATGATCCTCTTTTATGTTGGCAATATCAACGAGCCACCCGATTACATTGAATGACTCATAAGCAACCCACAAGGTGAAGGTATTAGATATATACATGCAGCAACTTACTCCAAAGGAAGGGTTGTTACACTAGGTTGCATTTGTTGTGCAAGCCTAAGTGATGAGGACATCCCTACTTAACCACTACCTCCGTCATTGCAAGATGAAGAAGATGTTGCTGTGAAGTTCAAGTCCAATGAAGTCAGAATTAGACCTATAACAAGAGCTTCTGCGAAGCTACTAAAACAACAGATGAACTTGTTTTTAAACGATACTTTGATTGATGAGAATTTTATACTACCTAAATCCTTAGACTTGTGTATGATTAGGTACGAGGATAAAAGAAGCATCGCACGAAGAGGAGGAGAACAGCTGGAGATGGTGCTGGACATGAAGACACCTCATGGACGCGCGAGGGAGGAGAGGGAGGCATGCGCGAAGGAGGAAGACGAAGTCTAGGCCGGCGCTACGCCCGGTGTGACCGGCCGCCACGCCGGCCGGCCCGGTCCCACGCTCGGCCCAACCGGTCCCTACGCCGGATCAGCCTAGCGCCCTCCGGCTCCTGGACCGGTGCCATCCGGAGGGGTATACTGAGAGCCCGCCCCTTGGCCCGGTCCAACCGGACCGGCCGATCCCTGGCCCGGTCGACCAGCCCCCAGGCCGGCCGTATCCGAGTCAGTCTCGACCAGATCCCGATCTGGGTCGGTTATTATTGTATTTTCTCGACTTCTGGTCATCCTGAACCCCTATATAAGTGCCCAGGACTCCCCCATAATAGCTCTAGACCACGTTTAAGATAAACCATAGTTCATAGTTGATTGTTTTGCAACTCTATTGAATCTATACACCAATTCACATCGATCTGGTGTTTTGCTACTGAAAGTTTTGTGTGATCTGTTGTTCCATTGGAAATTAGAAGGTTGCAATTTACCGCTTCGTGGTCGGCGGCTACATGCGCAAGTGTGTGGAGTTGCGAATATCTTGCACGGTTGAGAGCTGTTGCATTGGCGACATGAATCAATCGAGAGACTTCGTCGGCGTCATACAAGTTATCTCCACCTCCTCATCGTGTTATCTCCGCTGTGTTCATCGAGTGTTCATCACCACCACCGTGCCTACTGAGAAGATCGGCCAATCCCTTATCACTAAGATTATCTTGCAATACCATAACATAAATCAAAACAAGTAAAATGGCATCTTCAATAAACATTATAAGGTTGGTATTAAATCAACAAGTGTTCATGATAAACACGAACAATGTCACAACATCCACTATATCTCACGTTTCAAACTTTTTCATCGTAGCACATCAATCCCATGTTTCTCCTTTTTTACTTCAAAAATCATTTTAAAAACCAAACCATCAACAAATTTAGTGTGGACTCACTAGTTGTTCATAACAATGTAGATGGTTATTTCAATATTGTTACATTGCATAGGATGTACACTTTTTTTTATCGTAGCACATCGCTCGCTAGATATCTTGACTTGCAACCACATGCAACTTCTGTGTTTTTTTTTCACCAAAAAGAGGGCAAAGCCCCAGTCCCTGCATTGTGATTGATGCACACAACCATATTTCACATGAGTAATTGAATTATCATCTTCTTCTTTTTAATCCAAGAAACTGGCCTAGAGCATCTTTTTTAAGAGGGAAAGGAGAAGCATATGTACGAGCAAAAAGACAAGAAGATTCATTTGTTCTCAAAGATCTAGGAACTTATCAACTCTGGAAACATACTATGGTATCAAAGACAAATCAAAGTAGAAACTCAATTCGGCTCCCGGGTGCGTATGATCCCTCTACCATAAAAACATATTTCTAGGTGTTAAAAAATTTAGACAAAAAATTTACATGTACATCTCCATAATATATGTGTGTTCGCCAAGTTTCACGAAAAAATGATATTTTTTGTAGTCTACATGAAAACGAGAAAATTTATCTTGTGACAAGTCTTTGTTTTAGCACCGAATTTTGTCTTTTTTACACACGCCACATGACAACTCGTTTTTTCGCAAAACGACTTTGTGAGCGCGGAGCACATGAAGATATACGTGCGAAATTTTGTTTCAAATTTTTTGACATTTCAAAATGTGTCTAACATGCATTTCAAAATAAAAGGAGCATACGCTCCCATGTGCCAAAACATCACTCCCAAATCAAAGCTGCATTTTCCAATGGAGGTCATCATTCTGGCTACCTGGGAGATATGGATTGTGAGGAATCCGTTCGTTTAGCCCCGACCCGGCGGGAACGAGACCCATTCCCTCTCGACCCACGCGGATCAGCCCGGCTGAGTTTTAATCCCGGCCCATCACCAACCGCGTGTTCGGTTAGAGCATCTTCAGCCGTCTTCCCGACGAGGCTCCCGGTAACCTTTTTTTACCCGAACGGCGTTATTCGGTCCAGCCGCGCCTCCGGTTCCTCGTTTTCCCCCGGAACAGGCCCTTAATCCATCCGGAGAGCCCAGGTCATCCCCGGCCTTCCGAGGCGCGGTCGGGGACTCCGGACAAAACAAAAACGCGCGAAACGTCGAGCGGGCCCGCGGTGTCGGCCACAAAAATGGTAGTTCCCTTCATTTATTTCATTTTCCCTCCAAAATGCGTCGCATATACCCATTTTCCCCGCCAAATTTCGGAGGAGCTACCGCCATTCCCCCCACAGTTGCAGCTCCTCCTCTTCCCTACCACCACCATGCCACCGAAGAAGATCGCTGACGATGGCGCGCCCAAGGCGAGGAAGCCACGAGCGCCAAAAGAGAGGCCGCCGGGTTGAAATGCAAGGTGGGCGGTGGATGTGGAGCGGCGGCAGACCGAAACTCGCGACAGGGCGGAGAGGGAGAAGAAGCTTGCGGAGAAGAGGGCAACGACGGCGGACGAATAGGCGAGGCTGGTCTCCATTGATACGTCTCCAACGTATCTATAATTTCTTATGTTTCATGCTAGTTTTATGACAATACCTACATGTTTTATTCACATTTTATAATGTTTTTATGCATTTTCTGGGACTAACCTATTAACAAGATGCCACAGTGCCAGTTCCTGGTTTCTGTTGTTTTTGATTTCACAAAAGTTGGTTTACAAATATTCTCGGAATTGGACGAAACCAAAGTCCACGGCCCTATTTTCTACGGAGTGTTCCAGAAGACCGAAGAGGAGTCGAGGAAGGCCAGCAGGGGGCCCTCCCCATATGGCGGCGTGGCGGGCCCCACTGCCGCGCAAAGACGTGGGGAGGGAGCCCCCTGGCTCCCCCGACGCTGCCCCTTCGCCTATTTATTACTTCGTCCCCGAAAACCCTAGTACCGGGAGCCACAATACCAGAACAGTTCCAGAGACGCCGCCGCCGTCAACCCTAACTCGGGTGTTCATAAGATCTCCTCCGGCACCCTGCCGGAGAGGGGAATCATCACCGGAGGGCTCTACATCACCATGCCCGCCTCCGGACTGATGCGTGAGTAGTTTATCCTTGGACTACGGGTCAATAGCAGTAGCTAGATGGTTGTCTTCTCCTATTGTGCTATCATGTTTAGATCTTGTGAGCTGCCTATCATGATCAAGATCATCTATTTGTAATGCTACATGTTGTGTTTGTTGGGATCCGATGAATACGGAATACTATGTCAAGTTGATTATTGATCTATCATATATGTTGTTTATGATCTTGCATGCTCTCCGTTGCTAGTAGAGGCTCTGGCCAAGTTGATACTTGTAACTCCAAGAGGGGGTATTTATGCTAGATAGTGGGTTCATGTCTCCATTGAATCTGGGGAGTGACAGCAACCCCTAAGGTTGTGGATGTGATGTTGCCACTAGGAATAAAACATCAATGCTTTGTCTAAGGATATTTGTATTGTTTACATTACGCACAGTACTTAATGCAATTGTCTGTTGCTTGCAACTTAATACTGGAAGGGGTGCGGATGCTAACCGAAAGGTGGACTTTTTAGGCATAGATGCATGCTGGATGGCGGTCTATGTTCTTTGTCGTAATGCCCTAAGTAAATCTCATAGTAGTCATCATGATATGTATGTGCATTGTTATGCCCTCTCTATTTGTCAATTGCCCAACTGTAATGTGTTCACCCAACATGTTATTTATCTTATTGGAGAGATACCACTAGTGAACTGTGGACCCCGGTCCATTCTTTTACATCTGAAATACAACCTACTGCAATCATTGTTCTCTTTTGTTTTCTGCAAGCAAACATCATTTTCCACACCATACGTTTAATCCTTTGTTTTCAGCAAGCCGGTGAGATTGACAACCTCACTGTTAAGTTGGGGCAACGTAGTGTGATTGTGTTGTGCAGGTTCCACGTTGGCACCGGAATCCCTGGTGTTGCGCCACACTACACTCCTTCACCAACAACCTTCACGTGATCTTCATCTCCTACTGGTTCGATAACCTTGGTTTCTTACTGAGGGAAAACTCGCTGTTGTACTCATCATATCTTCCTCTTGGGGTTCCCAACGGACGTGTGCTTTACCGTCACAAGCAGCTACTTTTCTGGCATCGTTGTCGGGGAGATCAAGACACGCTGCAAGGGGAGTCTCTCACACCCAATCTCTTTACTTTGTTTACTGTCTTGCTTTATTCTATTTTCTGTCTTGTTTGCTTTCTTTATATCAAAAACACAAAAAAAAATAGTTACTTGCTTTACTTTATTTAATTCGGTTTTGCTTTATTATTGCTAAAATGAGTACTCCTGAGAACACTAAGTTGTTCCACCTGCTTCTACAGCAGAATTTTATGAAATTAAACCTGCTTTACTAAATCTTGTTATGAAAGAGCAATTTTTTGGTGTTAGTAGTGATGATGCTGCTGCCCATCTTAATAATTTTGTTGAACTTTGTGAATTGCAAAAGTATAAGGATATAGATGGGGATATTATAAAACTGAAATTGTTTCTTTTCTCCTTGAGAGGAAGAGCTAAAGATTGGTTGCTATCTTTGCCTAAAAATAGTATTAGTTCATGGACTAAATGTAAAGATGCTTTCATTGGAAAATATTATCCTCCTGCTAAAATTATATCTTTGAGAAGTAGCATTATGAATTTTAAGCAATTGGATAATGAACATGTTGCCCAAGCATGGGAGAGAATGAAATCTTCGGTAAAGAATTGCCCTACCCATGGACTAACTACTTGGATGATCATCCAAACCTTTTATGCAGGATTAAATTTTTCTTCAAGGAACCTATTGGATTCAGCTGCTGGAGGTACTTTTATGTCCATCACTTTGGGTGCTGCAACAAAGCTTCATGATGATATGATGATCAACTACTTTGAATGGCACACTGAAAGAACTCCTCAAGGTAAGAAGGTAAATTCTGTTGAAGAAACCTCTTCCTTGAGTGATAATATTGATGTTATTATGTCTATGCTTGTTAATGGTAAATCTCATGTTGATCCTAATAATGTTCCTTTAGCTTCATTGGTTGCTCAAGAAGAGCATGTTGATGTGAACTTCATTAAAAATAATAATTTCAACAACAATGCTTATAGGAATAATTTTGGTAACAACTACTATAGGCCATATCCTTCTAATAGTGGTAATGGTTATGGTAATTCTTATGGTAATTCTTACAACAATAGTAGGAGTGTACCCTCTGATCTTGAAGTCATGCTTAAAGAATTTATTAATACACAAACTGCTTTTAACAAATCTGTTGAGGAAAAGTTTGGTAAAATTGATGTTCTTGCTTCTAAGGTTGATAGTCTTGCTCTTGATGTTGATCTTTTGAAACTGAAAGTTATGCCTAATAAAGTTAAAGATACTAAGTCATTTGCTACAGCAAATGCTATCCAAGTTCGAATTAATGACAATATTAGAATGATGGCTGAATTGCATGCTAGGTGGGAAAGAGAAGAAAAACTTGCTAAAGAGAATAATATAGCTAGAGTTTGGACTATTACCACCACTAGTAATGTTGATGCTTCACATGTTGCTAAACCTCCTACTATCAATGGTAAAATAATTGGTGTTGGCAATGTTTCTACTTCTACTACAAAGCGTGCAAAATTGCCTGAAACTGCTGAAACTGTTTGTGATAAAAGTGCTGAAATTTTTCAAAGTGTTGGGGACAATGGTCCCATTTCTTTAGATCATAATGGTTTTGATTTTGATAATTGTCATATTTCTGAAGTTATTAAGTTCTTGCAAAAACTTGCTAGAAGTCCTAATTCTAGTGCTATAAACTTGGCCTTTACAGAACATATTACAAATGCTCTCATTAAAGCTAGGGAAGAGGAATTAAAACTTGAAGCTTCTATCCCTAGGAAGTTGGAAGATGCTTTGGAGCCCATCATTAATATCAAGGTCAATGATTTTGATTGTAATGCTTTATGTGATCTTGGTGCAAGTATTTCTGTTATGCCTAAGAAACTTTATGATATGCTTGACTTGCCACATTTGGAATGTTGTTATTTGGATGTTAATCTTGCTGATAATTCTATAAAGAAACCTTTGGGGAGAATTGACAATGTTCACATTACGGTTAACAATAACCTTGTCCCCGTTGATTTTGTTGTTTTGGATATTGAATGCAATGCATCTTGTCCTATTGTTTTGGGAAGACCCTTTCTTCGAACCGTTGGTGCTATTATTGATATGAAAGAAGGAAATATTAAATATCAATTCCCTCTTAAGAAAGGTATGGAACACTTCTCTAGAAAGAGACTGAAGATGACTTTTGATTCTATTATTAGAACAAATTATGATGTTGATGCTTCTTCTCTTGATGTTACTTGATTTTCACTTTCTGCGCCTAGCTGAAAGGCGTTAAATAAAAGCGCTTATGGGAGACAACCCATTATTTTATTTCTGCAATTTTTGTTTTATATTTGAGTCAAAGTTCTTGTTACTACTGTAGCAATACCTTTGTATCTTTATTTTCTTGCATTGTTGTGCCAAGTAAAGTCTTTGATAGAAAGTTGATACTAGATTTGGATTCCTGCGCAGAAACAGATTTTTAGCTGTCACGAATTTGAGCTTTTCTCTCTGTAGAAAAACCATAAAATCCTGAAAAAATTCATGTGTAATCCTCAGATATGTACGAAACTTTCGTTCAACTGGAGCTTTTCCATCTGAGCATGTTAAGTGCCTCGAAAAAATTCATCTTTACGGACTGTTCTGTTTTTGACAGATTCTGCCTTTTATTTTGCATTGCATCTTTTACTGTGTTTGAGTGGATTTCTTTGCTCCATTAAATTTCAGTAGCCTTTGGTAATGTCCAGAAGTGTTGGTAATGATTGTGTCCTTGCTGAACATGTGAATGTTTGATTATGCACTAACCCTCTAATGAGATTGCTTTAAGTTTGGTGTGAAGGAAGTTTTCAAGGATCAAGAGAGGGGGATGATATAATATGATCAAGAAGAGTGAAAAGTCTAAGCTTGGGGATGCCCCCGTGGTTCATCCCTGCATATTTCAAGAAGACTCAAGCGTCTAAGCTTGGGGATGCCCAAGGCATCCCTTTCTTCATCAAACTTATCAGGTCACCTCTAGTGAAACTATATTTTAATTCCGTCACATCTTATGTGCTTTACTTGGAGCGTCCGTGTGCTTTTATTTTCGTTTGTTATTTTAAGTTTTCTTAATAAATCGGATCCTAACATGCTTGTGTGGGAGAGAGACACACTCCACTTTTTCATTTGAACACTTGTGTTCTTCGTTTTATTTTTCATGTTCATGGCGAAAGCTAAAAGCCGCAGCACTTATTGATATTTGGTTGGAAACAGAAAATGCTTCATGTGGTAATTGGTATATTGTCTTGAATAATTTGATACTTGGCAATTGTTTTGAGCTCTCAAGTAGATCATGTTTAAGCTCTTGCATCATGTAGTTTAAACCTATTAGTGGAGAACTACCGTAGAGCTTGTTGAAATTTGGTTTGCATGATTGGTCTCTCTAAGGTCTAGATATTTTCTGGTAAAAGTGTTTGATCAACAAGGAAGACGGTGTAGAGTCTTATAATGCTTGCAATATGTTCTTATGTAAGTTTTGCTGTACCGGTTTATACTTGTGTTTGCTTCAAACAACCTTGCTAGCCAAAGCCTTGTACTGAGAGGGAATGCTTCTCGTGCATCCAAAACCTTGAGCCAAAACCTATGCCATTTGTGTCCACCATAACTACCTACTATGTGGTATTTTTCTGCCATTCCAAGTAAATACTTCATGTGATACCTTTAAACAATTCAAAACTTTATTACTCCTTATTTGTGTCAATGTTTTATAGCTCATGAGGAAGTATGTGGTGTTTTATCTTTCAATCTTGTTGGGCAGACTTTCACCAATGGACTAGTGGCATATACATCCGCTTATCCAATAATTTTGCAAAAAGAGCTGGCAACGGGGTGCCCAGCCCCAATTAATTAACTTTCATTAATAATTCTCTTCACATGTTTTGCCCTGATTTATCAGTAAGTGATGCGTGCAATTAACACACGTCCGTTGGGAACCCCAAGAGGAAGGTGTGATGCAGACAGTAGCAAGTTTTCCCTCAGAAAGAAACCAAGGTTTATCGAACCAGGAGGAGCCAAGAAGCACGTTGAAGGTTGATGGCGGCGAAGTGTAGTGCGGCGCAACACCAGGGATTCCGGCGCCAACGTGGAACCTGCACAACACAATCAAAGTACTTTGCCCCAACGTAACAGTGAGGTTGTCAATCTCACCGGCTTGCTGTGAACAAAGGATTAAACGTATTGTGTGGAAGATGATGATTGTTTGCGAAGAACAGTAAAGAACAATTGTAGTAGATTGTATTTCAGATGTAAAGAATAGGACCGGGGTCCACAGTTCACTAGTGGTGTCTCTCCCATAAGATAAATAGCATGTTGGGTGAACAAATTACAGTTGGGCAATTGACAAATAAAGAAGGCATAACAATGCACATACATATATCATGATGAGTACTATGAGATTTAATCAGGGCATTACGACAAAGTACATAGACCGCCATCCAGCATGCATCTATGCCTAAAAAGTCCACTTTCAGGTTATCATCCGAACCCCTTCCGGTATTAAGTTGCAAGCAAAAGACAATTGCATTAAGTATGGTGCGTAATGTAATCAACACAAATATCCTTAGAGAAAGCATCGATGTTTTATCCCTAGTGGTAACAGCACATCCACAACCTTAGAACTTTCCATCATCGTCCCGGATTTAATGGAGGCATGAACCCACTATCGAGCATAAATACTCCCTCTTGGAGTTACAAGTATCAACTTGGCCGAGCCTCTACTAGCAACGGAGAGCATGCAAGAACATAAACAACTCATATATGATAGATTGATAATCAACTTGACATAGTATTCAATATTCATCGGATACCAACAAACACAACATGTAGGATTACAAATAGACGATCTTGATCATGATAGGCAGCTCACAAGATCGAACATGATAGCACAATTAGGAGAAGACGACCATCTAGCTACTACTATGGACCCATAGTCCAGGGGTGAACTACTCACACATCGATCCGGAGGCGATCATGGCGATGAAGAGTCCTCCGGGAGATGATTCCCCTCTCCGGCAGGGTGTCGGAGGCGATCTCCTGAATCCCCCGAGATGGGATTGGCGGCGGCTGCGTCTCTGGAAGGTTTTCCGTATCGTGGCTCTCGGTACAGAGGGTTTCGCGACGAAGACTTTAAGTAGGCGGAAGGGCAAGTCAGGGGGCGTCACGAGGGGCCCACACAGTAGGCCGGCGCGGCCAGGGCTTGGGCCGCGCCGCCCTGTTGTGTCGCCACCTCGTGGCCCCACTTCGTATCTCCCTCGGTCTTCTGGAAGCTTCGTGGAAAAATAAGACCCTGGGCATTGATTTCGTCCAATTCCGAGAATATTTCCTTACTAGGATTTCTGAAACCAAAAACAGCAGAAAACAGACAATCGGCTCTTCGGCATCTCGTCAATAGGTTAGTGCCGAAAAATGCATAATAATGACATATAATGTGTATAAAACATGTGAGTATCATCATAAAAGTAGCATGGAACATAAGAAATTATGGATACGTTTGAGACGAATCAAGCATCCCCAAGCTTAGTTCCTACTCTCCCTCGAGTAGGTAAACGATAACAAGGATAATTTCTGAAGTGACATGCTATCATAATCTTGATCAATACTATTGTAAAGCACATGAGATGAATGCAGCGATTCGAAGCAATGATGAAGACAATGAGTAAACAACTGAATCATATAGCAAAGACTTTTCATGAATAGTACTTTCAAGACAAGCATCAATAAGTCTTGCATAACAGTTAACTCATAAGCAATAAATTCTTAGTAGAAAGCTTTGAAACAACACAAAGGAAGATATAAGTTTCAGCGGTTGCTTTCAAGTTCAACATGTATACCTCATGGATAATTGTCAACACAAAGTAATATAACAAGTGCAATAGGTAAACATGTAAGAATCAATGCACACAGTTTACACAAGTGTTTGCTTCTAAGATAGAAAGAATAGGTAAACTGACTCAACAATAAAGTAGAAGAATGGCCCTTCGCGAGAGGAAGCATGGATTACTATTTTTGTGCTAGAGCTTTTCATTTTGAAAACATAGAAACAATTTTGTCAACGGTAGTAATAAATCATATGTGTTATGTATAAGATATCCTATAAGTTGCAAGCCTCATGCACAGTATACTAATAGTGCCCGCACCTTGTCCTAATTAGCTTGGATTAACACGGATTATCATTGCATAACATATGTTTCAACCAAGTGTCACAAAGGGGTACCTCTATGCCGCCTGTACAAGGGTCTAAGGAGAAGGTTCACATTGGATTTCTCGCTTTTGATCATTCTCAACTTAGACACCCATACCGGGACAACATAGACAACAGATAATGGACTCCTCTTTTAATGCTTAAGCATTCAACAACAGATAATATTCTCATAAGAGATTGAGGTTTGATTGTCCAAACTGAAACTTCCACCATGATGCATGGCTTTAGTTAACGGCCCAATGTTCTTCTCTAACAATATGCATACTCAAACCATTTGATCATGAAAATCGCCCTTACTTCAGACAAGACGAACATGCATAGCAACTCACATGATATTCAACAAAGGTTAAAGTTGATGGCGTCCCCAGAAACATGGTTACCGCTCAACAAGCAACTTATTAAGAAATAAGACACATAAGTACATATTCTTCACCACAATAGTTTTTAAGGCTATTTTCCCATGAGCTATATATTGTAAAGGAAAAGAATGGAAGTTTAAAGGTAGCACTCAAGTAATGTACTTTGGAATGGCAGAGAAATACCATGTGGTAGGTAGGTATGGTGGACACAAATGGCATAGTTTTTGGCTCAAGGATTTGGATGCACGAGAAGAATTCCTCTCAATACAAGGCTAGGCTAGCAAGGTTGTTTGAAGCAAACTCAAGTATAAAACGGTGCAGCAAGACTCACATATGAACATATTGTAAGCATTATAAGACTTTACATCGTCTCCTTGTTGTTCAAACACCTTAACCAGAAAATATCTAGACTTAGAGAGACCAATCATGCAAACCAAATTTTAACAAGCTCTATGTAGTTCTTCATTAATAGGTACAAGGTACATGATGCAAGAGCTTAAACATGATTTAATGAGCACAACAATTGCCAAGTATCAAATTATTCATGACATTATACCAATTACCACATGCGGCATTTTCCGTTTCCAACCATATATCAATGAACGAAGTAGTTCGACCTTCGCAATGAACATTAAGAATAAAGCTAAGAACATATGTGTTCATACGAAACAGCGGAGCGTGTCTCTCTCCCATATAAAGAATGCTAGGATCCGATTTTATTCAAACAAAAACAAAAACAAAAGCAAACAGACGCTCCAAGTAAAGCACATAAGATGTGACTGAATAAAAATATAGTTTCACTAGAGGAACCTGATAATGTTGTCGATGAAGAAGGGGATGCCTTGGACATCCCCAAGCTTAGATGCTTGAGTCTTCTTAAAATATGCAGGGATGAACCACGGGGGCATCCCCAAGCTTAGACTTTTCACTCTTCTTGATCATATTGTATCATCCTGCTCTCTTGACCCTTGAAAACTTCCTCCACACCAAACTCGAAACAAACTCATTAGAGGGCTAGTGCACAATTGAAAATTCATATATTCAGAGGTGACATAATCATTCTTAACACTTCTGGACATTGCACAAAGCTACTGAAAGTCAATGGAACAAAGAAATCCATCAAACATAGCAAAACAGGCAATGCGAAACAAAAGGCAGAATCTATCAAAACAGAACAGTCCGTAAAGACGAATTTTCCAGGGGCACTTAACTTTCTCAGATGAAAATGCTCAAATTGAATTAAAGTTGCATACATATCTGAGGATCACGCACATAAATTGGCAGATTTTGCTGAGTTACCTACAGAGAACCATGCCCAGATTCGTGACAGCAAGAAATCTGTTTCTGCGCAGTAATCCAAATCTAGTATTGACTTATACTATCAAAGACTTTACTTGGCACAACAATGCAATAAAATAAAGATAAGGAGAGGTTGCTACAGTAGTAACAACTTCCAAGACTCAAATATAAAACAAAAGTGATGTAGTAAAATCATGGGTTGTCTCCCATAAGCGCTTTTCTTTAACGCCTTTCAGTAGGCGCAGAAAGTGTGAATCAAGTGTTATCAAGAGATGAAGCATCGACATCATAATTTTTTCTAATAATAGAATCATAAGGTAACTTTATTCTTTTTCTAGGGAAGTGTTCCATACCTTTCTTGAGAGGAAATTGATATTTAATATTACCTTCCTTCATATCAATAATAGCACCAACAGTTCGAAGAAAAGGTCTTCCCAATATAATGGGACAAGATGCATTGCATTCAATATCCAAGACAACAAAATCAACGGGGACAAGGTTATTGTTAACCATAACACGAACATTATCAATCCTCCCCAAAGGTTTCTTTATAGCATTATCAGCAAGATTAACATCCAGATAACAATTTTTCAATGGTGGCAAGTCAAGCATATCATAGATTTTCTTAGGCATAACGAAATACTTGCACCAAGATCACATAAAGCATTACAATCAAAATCATTGACCCTCATCTTAATGATGGGCTCCCAACCATCTTCTAACTTCCTAGGAATAGAAGTTTCAAGTTTTAGTTTCTCTTCTCTAGCTTTTATGAGAGCATTTATAATATGTTTTGTAAAGGCCAAATTTATAGCACTAGCATTGGGACTTTTAGCAAGTTTTTGTAAGAACTTTATAACTTCAGAGATGTGACAATCATCAAAATCTAAACCATTATGATCTACAGCAATGGGATCATTGTCCCCAATGTTGGAAAAAATTTCAGCAGTTTTATCACAAGCAGTTTCAGCAGTTTTAGCAATTTCAGGTAATTTTGCGCGCTTTGTACTAGGAGTAGAAACATTGCCAACACCAATTATTTTACCATTGATAGTAGGAGGTGTAGCAACATGTGAGTCATTATCATTACTAGTGGTGGTAATAGTCCAAACTTTAGCTACATTATTCTCTTTAGCAAGTTTTTCATTTTCTTCTCTATCCCACCTAGCATGCAATTCAGCCATCAATCTTATATTCTCATTAATTCTAACTTGGATGGCATTTGCTGTAGTAACAATCTTATTATCAATATCCTTATTAGGCATAACTTTCAATTTTAAAAGATCAACATCAGAGACAAGTCTATCAACCTTAGAAGCAAGAATATCAATTTTATCAAGCTTTTCCTCAACAGATTTGTTAAAAGCAGTTTGTGTACTAATAAATTCTTTAAGCATGGCTTCAAGACCAGGGGGTACACTCCTATTATTGTTGTAATAATTCCCATAAGAATTACCATAACCATTACCATTAGCAGAAGGATATGGCCTATAGTTGTTACCAGAATTATTCCTATAAGCATTGTTGTTGAAATTATTATTTTTAATGAAGTTCACATCAACATTCTATTCTTGAGCAACCAATGAAGCTAAACGAACATTATTTGGATCAACATTAGATCTACCATTCACAAGCATAGACATAATCACATCAATCTTATCACTCAAGGAGGAGGTTTCTTCAACAGAATTTACCTTCTTACCTTGTTGAGCCCTTTCCGTGTGCCATTCAGAG
This sequence comes from Lolium rigidum, assembly GCF_022539505.1. Taxonomy (NCBI): domain Eukaryota; kingdom Viridiplantae; phylum Streptophyta; class Magnoliopsida; order Poales; family Poaceae; genus Lolium; species Lolium rigidum. The sequence goes on from NC_061509.1 coordinate 201,535,101, forward strand.
TAATTTATCATCATATCATCAAGAAGCTTTGTTGACGCCCCCAAGATGATGGACATAAAGGTACCTCCAGCAGCCGAATCCAATAGGTTCCGCGAAGAAAAATTCAATCCTGCATAGAAGGTTTGGATGATCATCCAAGTAGTTAGTCCATGGGTTGGGCAATTCTTTACCAAAGATTTCATTCTCTCCCATGCTTGAGCAACATGTTCATTATCTAATTGCTTAAAATTCATTATGCTACTTCTCTTTTTTTTGAGATTGAATGCTGCGATTTCATTACTCAGAACACAAATCCAGAACAAGTCTATTACAAATGCAATCAGGCGCAACGCCATGCCAACGCCTATCTAGCTTATTTTCGCAGCCTTTCTTCGCCATTCTATGCGCCGCATCATTAGCCGATCGTCGCACCGCTCGCACCGTTGTTCTTGCGAAGCCTTGCAGGAGAGACTTTATTTCCATCACTAAGGGACCAGAAAGAGATAGGTCCTGCCCGCCCTTGCTTAGCTTCGCCGCCACCACGGTACTGTCCGTCTCCAGTATAACCCGATCATAGTTTCCTTCCTTCGCCAGTAAGAGCCCTTGCTTACATGCCAGTAGCTCGGCACCTTCCGCATCCGCAACATGAGGGAAAAAACTGCAAGCTCCAGAGATGAAGCTTCCGTCGTGGTCACGAAGAACCGCACCACCGCCACCCCAGTTCTCTGAATGTTTAAAGGCACCGTCGACATTAATCTTGATCCAGCCATTAGGCGGCAGGAGCCAGTGCTCCGTCACCTTGGCCTTTGCCCCAGCTCTGGTGTGGATACTCAACCACTCCTCAACACCAGCTACGGATCTCACTGCAATACGTTGCGGATCTTCTATACTCCTGGACTCCCTGGCATCATTTCTTGCAAGCCATAGATTGTATAACATCATTAGAGCCCATGCAGCCGACCTTCTCAAAGATATAATTTTAGCGGGAGGATAATATCTACCAATAAAAGCATCCTTACATTTAGTCCATGAATCAATACTATTCTTAGGCAAAGATAGCACCCAATCTTTAGCTCTTCCTCTTAAGGAGAAAGGAAACAATTTTAATTTTATAATGTCACCATCTACATCCTTATACTTTTGCATTTCACATAGTTCAACAAAATTATTAAGATGGGCAGCAGCATCATCGAACTAACACCGGAAAATTGCTCTCTCATAACAAGATTCGAGTAAAGCGAGGTTTAATTTCAAAGAATTCTGCTGTAGTAGCAGGTGGAGCAATAGGTGTGCATAGGAAATTATTATTATTAGTGTTTGTGAAGTCACACAACTTAGTGTTTTCAGGAGTATTAATTTTAGCAATAGTAAATAAAGCAAACTAGATAAAGTAAATGAAAGTAACTAATTTTTTTTGTGTTTTTGATATAGAGAACAAGACAGTAAATAATGTAAAGCTAGCAACTAATTTTTTTGTGTTTTGTTTTAGTGCAGCAAACAAAGTAGTAAATAAAATAAAGCAAGACAAAAACAAAGTAAAGAGATTGGAAGTGGAGACTCCCTTGCGGCGTGTCTTGATCTCCCCGGCAACGGCGCCGGAAAATATGCTTGATGCGTGCAATTAACACACGTCCGTTGGGAACCCCAAGAGGAAGGTGTGATGCGGACAAGTAGCAAGTTTTCCCTCGAAAAGAAACCAAGGTTTATCGAACCGGGAGGAGCCAAGAAGCACGTTGAAGGTTGATGGCGGCGAAGTGTAGTGCGGCGCAACACCAGGGATTCCGGCGCCAACGTGGAACCTCGCACAACACAATCAAAGTACTTTGCCCCAACGTAACGGTGAGGTTGTCAATCTCACCGGCTTGCTCCGAACAAAGGATTAAACGTATTGTGTGGAAGATGATGATTGTTTGCGAAGAACGAGTAAAGAACAATTGCGATAGATTGTATTTCGGATGTAAAGAATAGGACCGGGGTCCACGAGTTCACTTGTGGTGTCTCTCCCATAAGATAAATAGCATGTTGGGTGAACAAATTACGGTTGGGCAATTGACAAATAAAGAAGGCATAACAATGCACATACATATATCATGATGAGTACTATGAGATTTAATCGGGGCATTACGACAAAGTACATAGACCGCCATCCAAGCATGCATCTATGCCTAAAAAGTCCACTTTCGGGTTATCATCCGAACCCCTTCCGGTATTAAGTTGCAAGCAAAAGACAATTGCATTAAGTATGGTGCGTAATGTAATCAACACAAATATCCTTAGAGAAAGCATCGATGTTTTATCCCTAGTGGTAACAGCACATCCACAACCTTAGAACTTTCTGTCACTGTCCCAGATTTAATGGAGGCATGAACCCACTATCGAGCATAAATACTCCCTCTTGGAGTTACAAGTATCAACTTGGCCAGAGCCTCTACTAGCAACGGAGAGCATGCAAGAACATAAACAACTCATATATGATAGATTGATAATCAACTTGACATAGTATTCAATATTCATCGGATACCAACAAACACAACATGTAGGATTACAAATAGACGATCTTGATCATGATAGGCAGCTCACAAGATCGAACATGATAGCACAATTAGGAGAAGACTACCATCTAGCTACTGCTATGGACCCATAGTCCAGGGGTGAACTACTCACACATCGATCCGGAGGCGATCATGGCGATGAAGAGTCCTCCAGGAGATGATTCCCCTCTCCGGCAGGGTGCCGGAGGCGATCTCCTGAATCCCCCGAGATGGGATTGCCGGCGGCTGCGTCTCTGGAAGGTTTTCCGTATCGTGGCTCTCGGTACAGAGGGTTTCGCGACGAAGACTTTAAGTAGGCGGATGGGCAAGTCAGGGGGCGTCACGAGGGGCCCACACAGTAGGCTGGCGCGGCCAGGGCTTGGGCCGCGCCGCCCTATTGTATCGCCACCTCGTGGCCCCACTTCGTATCTCCCTCGGTCTTCTGGAAGCTTCGTGGAAAAATAAGACCCTGGGCGTTGATTTCGTCCAATTCCGAGAATATTTCCTTACTAGGATTTCTGAAACCAAAAACAGCAGAAAACGAGCAATCGGCTCTTCGGCATCTCGCCAATAGGTTAGTGCCGGAAAATGCATAATAATGACATATAATGTGTATAAAACATGTGAGTATCATCATAAAAGTAGCATGGAACATAAGAAATTATGGATACGTTTGAGACGTATCAGTAAGCAACTTAATTTTGCAATAGACACTCCTCCATGGTATGTGAAATGTTGGAAGGCACCCGAGGATTCGGTTAGCCATGGCTTGTGAAAGCAAAAGGTTGGGAGGAGTGTCATCTATAAATAAAACTAAATTACATGTGTAAACAAAAGAGAACAGGGATGATCTACCTTGCTGGTAGAGATAACGTCCTTCATGGGAGCCGCTCTTTGAAAGTCTGTTTGACAAGGGGGTTAGAGTGCCCACTACCATTCGTTGACAACAACAAACACCTATCAAAACTTTATCTTTATGCTCTCCTTATGATTTCAAAACTTGAAAAGCTCTAGCACATGATTTAATCCCTGCTTCCCTCTGCGAAGGGCCTTTCTTTTACTTTATGTTGAGTCAGTTTACCTACTTCTTTCTATCTTAGAAGCAAACACTTGTGTCAACTGTGTGCATTGACTCTTACATGCTTGCTTATTGCACTTATTATATTACTTTGTGTTGACAATTATCCATGAGATATGCATGTTGAAAGTTGAAAGCAATTGTTGAAACTTAAATCTTCCTTTGTGTTGCTTCAAAACCTCTTATTAAGAATCTATTGCTTTATGAGTTAACTCTTATGCAAGACTTTTTGATGCTTGTCTTGAAAGTACTATTCATGAAAAGTTTTTGCTATATGATTCAGTTGTTTAGTCATTATCTTTTTGTTCGCAAACTATAGACCATTGCTTTGAGTCACTTCATTCATCTCATATGCTTTACAATAGTGTTGATCAAGATTATGTTGGTAGCATGTCACTTCAGAAATTATTCTTTTTTATCGTTTACCTACTCGAGGGCGAGTAGGAACTAAGCTTGGGGATGCTTGATACGTCTCCAACGTATCTATAATTTTATTCACATTTTATAATGTTTTATGCATTTTCTGGGACTAACCTATTAACAAGATGCCACAGTGCCAGTTCTTGTTTTCTGCTGTTTTTTATTTTAGAAAAGTTGGTTTACAAATATTCTCGGAATTGGACGAAACAAAAGCCCACGGCCCTATTTTCCACGGAGTGTTCCAGAAGACCGAAGATGAGTCGAGGAAGGCCAGCAGGGGACCCTCCCCATATGGCGGCGTGGGGGGGCCCACTGCCGCACCAAGACGTGGGGAGGGAGCCCCCTGGCTCCCCCGACGCTGCCCTTTCGCCTATTTATTCCTTCGTCCCCGAAAACCCTAGTACCGGGAGCCTAAATACCAGAACAGTTCCAGAGACGCTGCCGCCGTCAACCCTAACTCGGGGGGTTCAAAAGATCTCCTACGGCACCCTGCCGGAGAGGGGAATCATCACCGGAGGGCTCTACATCACCATGCCCGCCTCCGGACTGATGCGTGAGTAGTTCATCCTTGGACTACGGGTCCATAGCAGTAGCTAGATGGTTGTCTTCTCCTATTGTGCTATCATGTTTAGATCTTGTGAGCTGCCTATCATGATCAAGATCATCTATTTGTAATGCTACATGTTGTGTTTGTTGGGATCCGATGAATATTGCAGGAAAAGTGCTTGCTGGCGTGCAGTTGATGGTAGTAATATTGCAGGAAGTAAAGATGCAGTAAAACAGTAAACAAGCAGTGATAGCAGTATTTAGGAACAAGGCCTAGGGATCATACTTTCACTAGTGGACACTCTCAACATTGATCACATAACAGAATAAATAGATAGATGCTAGACTCTACACCCTCTTGTTGGATGATGAACACCACTAAGCGTGTAGGATTACACGAACCCTCAATGCCGGAGTTAACAAGCTCCACAATATTCAATGTTCATATTTAAATAACCTTAGAGTGCATGACGGATCAACATAACCAAACCAAGTACTAACATAGCATGCACACTGTCACCTTCACACTACGAAAGGAGGAATAGATCACATCAATACTATCATAGCAATAGTTAACTTCATAATCTACAAGAGATCACAATCATAGCCTACGCCAAGTACTACACGACGCACACACTGTCACCATTACACCGTGCAGGAGGAATAAACTACTTTAATAACATCACCAGAGTAGCACGCAGATATATTGTGATACAAAACACATTGCAATCATAAAGAGATATAAATAAGCACTTCACTATGCCATTCATAACAGTGAATAAGTATTCACGTGAAATATAGCCTAAGAGACCCACACGGTGCACACACTTGTGTGGTGACCCAGCATACCACTCGCATGGTGTAGTATGCAAGTCTGATATAACACCAATGAAACACCGTTCCACTAGTATTATATCGCTCGAGTGGTACAACGAAACATATGCGGGTCCAAGGCATGTCTATAGAATTACAGCATTGACTCTTTTACATAAGATCATCACAGCCTCCTACTTTACAATGAGGTAAAACTGCAAATAAACTCCAGAAGAACGACTCGTAGTCTAGTCTTATCACGAACTCTATTTGTAGAGTATTTAACTAGCTATAGAGGCTATGAATAGATTCTAGCTAAATAGGAGCTATGTTTAGGAAGCTAGTTCCCTCCTATGGCTAATCTAGGTTTCTCCTTGTTGGATGTAGTATTTGACTCTTCGACAGGGTCCTGTCCCTTGAAGTAGTTGTTGACTCCTCGGCCTTCGAGTTGTATTGTAGTTCCTCCCTTGATGCCTCCATATCTAAGCAGGGGATTTAAGAGTGGGATGAGTACGAGCGTACTCAACAAGTTCATTATAGGAAAGAGGTGTTTAATGCACTAGCTACGGCATTAGACCAGAAAGTCTAATACCAATGCAGGTTTTCATAATCATTTCTTCAAGAGGTTGCTTTTATTCAGAAGAACTATGTCCGTCGGCCTTCACCGGTTTACTAGAACTTCATGGAGCTCCTTTCCGGCCGCGTTCGCAGCTTCCATATCCCGGAACAGGGAGTGACGAGTCACGGTTCTTTACACTCGCAGAGGTGTGTTGCTTTACCCATAAGAGATCTTAACCTTGGTGCCAACCAGGTGTACATTCCTGTCCACACTTCCTATGGTGTGAGGCCCGGTATAAGGTATAGCCAATCATGTTCCTCCGCTACCTCGAACACCCACCCGTTGTTGCATGCCCCGACCCTGGGTCCACGCCGGTCCCATTATTCCCGTAATTTCAGGGTGGACCCCGACCACGACGACAGAGTCTTGGGCTCTACCATACACTCCTACGCCGGTAGCTGCAACCCATCATAGACCGCATTACCGTGGGGAATTAGAATGGGATCCCCACCCTCCGGTTGTTCCGCAAGACACAACTGCTACGGCAAGTAATGCTTTACCGTGGGGAATTAGAATGGGATCCCCACCCTCCGGTTGTTCCGCCAGACACAACTGCTACGGTAAGCGCATCCGTTGATGAACGAGAGGTGGAAACACTTTTGACTACTCCGTCCCACTCCGGATCTTATGGTTAACACGGGTATTACGGCACAAGAATCACCGGCGACATTTGTTGTTTAATCCTAGATGGATATAACCCGTGCAATGGAACCTCCACCATATCAACACAATCCATGGTTCCATTGCCCACCACATAGTCATATTCATAGTTATGAAAGTAGTGGTTTTGATTTTTATGCAATAGTGATAACCATAATACTTTGCAAGTAATTTGATAGAAATACTCAAATGACATGAGAAAGTGATGAACTTGCCTTTCTTGACTGCAAGATTATGCAGACAAGGTCTTCGATACGTAGTAACTCCAACTTCTGAAATAGCATCATCGTCCGGTAAGGACGATGTTTAAAAGATTGGCAAGGATGCAATAATGCATAATAATGAGATGCAATCGCTCTAAGCGTGACCTAACCCCGAGGATTTAGGATTAGTGAGTTGTGATTAATTCAGGGTGTGTTGCACTTTTAGAGTGATTCCCAAACAAGGTTCTTATTAAGGTTTGATTACTTGGTATCATGTACAAGTTATATGATAAAGCCTAGTAATCAATTGAGCACACAAAGAATGATAATTGGCATAATGTTAACAAGTAAAGAACAGTGGTCAGTTTTAGTACTATATGACATGGTTAATGATTAATTATCATATACTTTAAAAGAATAACTTTCGAAGAACATGTTCTTAAATAAAGAACAAGTATGATAATTACGGTTGTGGGGTTCTAGGGTATATTATGGTTTCCACTGCTTCTGGAGTAAGTAGTAGATGGATCCCAACAAAGTTGGATTCATCAACTACTAGGGCGTATATGGTTTTAGTGAGTCATATTATAACCAAATCATTATATATAGGTGTTATCAAGGTTGGTATACCTTGCTGTTGATAACTGGGTAGGGTTTATCAATCCTATTAAGCAGGTTTGATGGCCACTCCCTATTTTCTTCAAAAGAATAACTTTTGAAGAACATACTTCTTAAGTAATAAGAAGTATTGCAATTAGGGTTATAGGTTCTATTAGATAGGGTTGGTGAACACTCTCTATTTACTTCAAAAGAATAACTTTTGAAGAACATACTTCTTTAAGAATAAGAAGTATTACAATTAAAGTTGAGGGGGTCTAGGTTTACTATTGAATTCACTAATTAAGGAATGGTGGTTCCCTAAATAGGATGATTAATAATTCCTCTAACACTAATAGGGTTTAAGGTGTATGGTACACACTATTGACATGGTTGCTATCAGGGTTCATCACAATGGATGATGCTAAGTATGGATAGTTAAGGATGGTGGTCTTGGGATTATGAGCTAGGGTTTTACACTTGGTTGCGCCTACTTGATTATCTAGGTTTTATGAAGATGAACACACGGGATATCCATATATTAGTGCTAGGTCTTTTACATTTTGTGTGGCCAAGACAAGTATTTAATTGCTACTATGGTTCTATGATTTAAAAGAAGGTGATGTCTACGTTCCCCCTCCTTTCCTGTAGACAGTGTTGGGCCCCCAAGAGCAGAGGTTTGTAGAACAGCAGCAAGTTTTCCCTTAAGTGGATCACCCAAGGTTTATCGAACTCAGGGAGGAAGAGGTCAAAGATATCCCTCTCATGCAACCCCTGCAACCACAAAGCAAGAAGTCTCTTGTGTCCCCAACACACCTAATAGGTGCACTAGTTCGGCGAAGAGATAGTGAAATACAGGTGGTATGAATAAGTAGTAGCAACGGTGCCGGAAAATAGCTTGGCGGCGTGTAGTTGATGGTGGTAGTATCGCAGCGGTAGTAACACGAGTAAAACGATAAACAAGCGGTAGTAACTCAGCAGTATTTAGGAACAAGGCCTAGGGATTACACTTTCACTAGTGGACACTCTCAACATTGATCACATAACAGAATAGATAAATGCATACTCTACACTTTTGTTGGATGATGAACACATTGCGTAGGATTACACGAACCCTCAATGCCGGAGTTAACAAGCTCCACAATAATGCTCATGTTTTAGTAACCTTTAGTGTAAGATAGATCAACAGACTAAACCAAGTACTAGCATAGCATGCACACTCGTCACCTTCATGCATATGTAGGAGGAATAGATCACATCAATATTATCATAGCAATAGTTAACTTCGCAATCTACAAGAGATCATGATCATAGCATAAACCAAGTACTAACACGGTGCACGCATCTGTCACCTTTGCACACGTGCGGGAGGAATAAAACTACTTTAATAACACATCACTAGAGTAGCACATAGATAAATTGTGATACAAACACATTGCAATCATAAAGAGATATAAATAAGCACCTCACTATGCCATTCAACGAGTGAATAAGTATTCCGTGAAATCTAGCCTAAGAGACCCACACGGTGCACACACTGTCACCTTTACACATGTGGGACAAGGAGTCTCCGGAGATCACATAAGTAAAACTCACTTGACTAGCATAATGACATCTAGATTACAAGCATCATCATATGAATCTCAATCATGTAAGGCAGCTCATGAGATTATTGTATTAAAGCACATAGGAGAGAGATGAACCACATAGCTACCGGTACAGCCCCGAGCCTCGATGGAGAACTACTCCCTCCTCATGGGAGCAGCGGCGGTGATGAAGATGGCGGTGGAGATGGCAGCGGTGTCGATGGAGAAGCCTTCCGGGGGCACTTCCCCGCTCCGGCGGGGTGCCGGAACGAGACTCCTGTCCCCCGGATCTTGGCTTCGCGATGGCGGCGGCTGCGGAAGGTTTTCCGTATCGTGGTTCTTCGTCTCGGGGTTTTCGATCCGGGGGCTTTATATAGGCGAAGAGGCGGCGCAGGAGGGCTGACAGGGGGCCACACCATAGGGCGGCGCGGCCCCCTCTCGGCCGCGCCGGCCTATGGTTTGGTGGGCCTGTGGCCCCCTCTCGACCTCTCCGGTGTGTTCCGGATGCTTCCGGGGATTCTAAGATCTTTGGCGTTGATTTCGTCCGATTCCGAGAATATTTCGTTACTAGGATTTGTGAAACCAAAAACAGCGAGAAAACGAGGACTGGCACTTCGGCATCTTGTTAATAGGTTAGTTCCAGAAAATGCACGAATATGACATAAAGTGTGCATAAAACATGTAGATAACATCAATAATGTGGCATGGAACACAAGAAATTATCGATACGTCGGAGACGTATCAGAAGGTACCATGATTACATGTTCTAACCTAGGATTTAGGTTAGAAGCAATTTAGGGTTCACACATAAAATAGTGGAGCTAGGGTTCTAAATGGCATTGGGGTTTTAGTGTTCACATAAAATTATGAAACCATATTGTTATTATATGGAACTAGGGTTTCATAATTACTATTTAGTTCTTAGATTACTAACTTGTTTACAAAGTTGAAGTTATTAGTAACTTTAAAATAAAAATAATATTGGATTTATCATTTTATTATTTTTATAGATTTTAATAATTAAGGTAATTGTTAATCAGGGTTTAAATCCTCCTATTAAGGATTTAATAAATTATAAGCAAAGGAAAATTTGTTTTAATATTTTCCTAATTTGCTTACTGGTTTTTATTAATTTTAGAGGTTTTTCTTAATTATTAACTTTTAATTAAATTTGGAATTAAAATTAAAGGCTTAATTAACAAGTATTAAATAATTGAATTTTTGTTAAAAATAAAAATTTCATATTATATTTTTATTGCATAGATTGTACTTTTATAAGAATTTTGATGTCTTATTTTTATTTTTCTGAGTTAAATTGGATTTTCTAAATTTATTTTAAGTTGCATCAATTTTCTGGAATTAAATTGAAACGGAATGACTGAGTGTACCCGGGTTATAACTAACCCAGGCCACTGACTGGTGGGCCAGTGGCCACATCAGCTGCCACGTTAGTGGTTGACTTGTCAAAATCGGAGACGTGGCCGGGGAACTCCTGACCGGCGGGTTGCCGGCGACGGCGCCGGAGCTAGGCTGCTCCCCAGGACGATTGACGACGCCCAATCGAACCACGGCACGGTGAGGAACCTAACGGTGGCGGCGCCGCTAGCTATTGGTCATCGGAGCTAGGCCGGCGGTGAGGTGCTGCGACAGCGGGGATGGACACATGGTGCTAGCAAGCTACGGCCGACGATAGGATGAAATAGGAAGCTCTAAGGATCCGCTGGCTCACCGTGATTCAGATGAGCTTGATGGTGAGGTCGGGGAAGGTCCAGGTCGCCGGAATTGGGCCGTCACCGGCGTCGGAGACGATGAGCTCGTCAGGGTGCTGCGGACGGCTCCAGCTCGATTCCCTGCTCCAGCTGAGCAAGTCGAGTGTGTAGATGACGATGGCATTCACGCCGAGTCGCCGGGAAGCTCCAAACGGTGGCGAGGAGAAATGACCGGCGAGCTAGGGTTTGCTAATTTGGGGAAAAAAGGAAGAACACGAGCGATGGAGGCTTCGGCCGTGTATTTATAGGGTCCAGGGCGATCGTCGGTGGTCGCGCTGTCTACAATGACGGCCGGGACGTGGCTCAATCGTCGCCGTGTCGACCTCCCGTGCTTGCAGACGACGAAGAAGACGAAGATGGCTTCGTCCACTTCGTGTGCGTCTGAAGCGAAGAGGTAAGTGTCTTGGGCCGTGGCTGGGCTACTGTTTGAGCTGGGCTTGGACTGCTGCTGGGCTGCTCGGGTGGTTTGTGCTGGGCTGCCGTGGCCTGCCCAGGTAAGCACCCCTCCCTCTCTTTTTCTTTTATTTCTGTTTTCATTTCTTGTTTTGAATTCTGTTTTGAATTCATATTTGAATTATTTTCTATTTTGCAGATCTTGCTCATTTCATTCATACCAGAATTAGTTCAGGGTATTGTAGAGTCTTTAGTGGCGTATTAACAATTTTCATATGACACTATACTTTGGTTTAATAATTAGTATTGGTATTTGGATTAAATTTCCATAAGGACATGAATTTGAATAATAACTTTGAATTATTAAAATTGTTCTCTACATAATACCTTAAGGTTACCTTGGAATTCTTAAGGTTAGTACTGCTCTTATCATGGTTTAGTTTTGATATATGGAAATAAGTGGTTGGTAGCCATCCATATAGTTTCAATTATAAGATTTAGCACTTTGAGATCCTTAGAGTATGTAATACTCTCCTCATAATTGGGTCTTGGTTATTAAGTCAAATGGTTGATATGAGTGGTTATTCACCACACATGGGTTTTAATTATGGAACTTAGCATGAGGTGTTTCTTATGTTTAATAATTGAAGTATAAGGATTAACTAGTGAGTAATTATAGAGTTCTAACTATAATCACCTAATGATGCAGGATTTGGAACTTAGTTGTGGTAGGATTCTACTTATGATCACCAAATGGTTCACAAATTTAAGGTTGGGATATAAGCCTAGGTTTGCTTACTAGTTACCTCCCTATGATTTCATGTGGGGAATAATATCTACTAATCATATAAGTGTTAGCATTTGGATTATTCACCTATTTCTCCAGAGCATGGTCATGGATTAGGCATGATCCACTTGTTCTTGATATCTCTACCTCAAGTTCCTAGGGTTTATGATCATCACTTAATTTATAATGATCAAGGTTTGGCTTCCTAAGGTATTTCTAATGTAATGGTTTTCACTTCCATGATCAAGTGTTGTCTTGATCAACTAAGCATAATCTCTCTCTTATAGTTTCTTAGATGGTCATGGCTATGGTTGTCTCAATAGATTATATCCCAGGAGAATGCCTGAGATATTCTGTTAGGGTTTTACTTAAACAATGTTGATATTATCTTCTGGATATATGGATAGTTTTCCCCCTTACATTCAAGTGTTGGCTTAACTTTCTTGAGTGTAACACTTTAGCTTGAGCTCCCTCATAAATGAATAGTTATTCTAGGGTTTCTCTCAAAGATAATGATTTGAATTCATGGATTTATATCCAAGGTTTAACTCAAAGGTTGTTATTACTTCTCTAGTAAATAATGTAGGACTCTCATCTCTCTAGGTTTGATGTAATATTAATTTAGAATAGAGAAGGATTATATTCCTTAGTTGGATCTCCTGGTCTTGTCTCCAAGGTTGAAATAGAATGAATACCATGAGGTTCATGTTAGGATCAAGGATTAGTTTAAGACATGGAAAAGATAAGTGAAGAATGGTTTCTCCATTTTATTGTTACTTGGTTTGCAGTTGAATTGGTGTTCATATGCTATGGAAAGGATTACCTTATTATGATCTGTTATAAGATCAAGCAATTGATCATTGATTGAAGTGTTGTTGTGTTGATTATTAGTTCCATTTGATCTAACCCCTTAGATCAAATCATTTCTGCCCAAAACAAGGTTTTAGCAAAGTCACATTGAGGTTTATAGCGCTTGACTTGATGAGCTACTTCAATTCCACCAAGGTCAAGTGAAACTTCAGTTACTGTGACTGTTTTACTTTAAAGCGCGAAAATTCCCCAGATTTTCTATGCATGAATGCAATGCACACATCTGTTTCCTCTATTTTTGTAACCCCAATACCTGGGATATTACACACTGTCACCTTTACACACGTGGGACAAGGAGTCTCCGGAGATCACATAAGTAAAATCCACTTGACAGTGTGTGCAGCGTGCCGGAACAGAGACTCCTGTCCCCCAGATCTTGGTTTCGCGATGGCGGCGGCTCTGGAAGGTTTCTCGTACCGTGGCTTTTCCGTATCGTGTTTTAGGTCAGGGACCTTTATATAGGCGAAGAGGCGGCGTCAGAAGGTCAACGAGGCGACGACACAACAGGGGGGCGCGGGCCCCCCTTGGCCGCGCCGCCCTATCATCTGGGCCCACCAGGGCTCCCCTCTGGTGGCTCTCGGGTTTTCTGGAAGCTTCGTGGAAAAATAGGATGCTGGGCATTGATTTCGTCCGATTCCGAGAATATTTCCTTACTAGGATTTCTGGAACCAAAAACAGCAGAAAACAGCAATTGGCCCTTCGGCATCTCGTCAATAGGTTAGTTCCGGAAAACGCATAATAATGAGATATAATGTGTATAAAACATGTAGGTATCATCAATAAAGTAGCATGGAACATAAGAAATTATAGATACGTTTGAGACGTATCAAGCATCCCCAAGCTTAGTTCCTACTCGCCCTCGAGTAGGTAAACGATAACAATGATAATTTCTAAAGTGACATGCCATCATAACCTTGATCATACTATTGTAGGCATATGTAATGAATGCAGCGATCAAAACAATGGTAATGAAATGAGTAAACAAATGAATCATAAAGCAAAGACTTTTCATGAATAGTACTTTCAAGACAAGCATCAATAAGTCTTGCATAAGAGTTAACTCATAAGCAATAAATTCTTAGTAAAAGGCATTGAAGCAACACAAAGGATGATTAAATTTCAGCAATTGCTTTCAACTTGTAACATGTATATCTCATGGATAGTTGTCAACATAAAGTAATATAACAAGTGCAATAAGTAAACATGTAAGAATCAATGCACACAGTTGACACATGTGTTTGCTTCTAAGATGGAAGGAAGTAGGTAAACTGACTCAACATAAAGTAAAAGAAAGGCCCTTCGCAGAGGGAAGCAGGGATTAAATCATGTGCTAGAGCTTTTCAAGTTTTGAAATCATATAGAGAGCATAAAAGTAAAGTTTTGAGAGGTGTTTGTTGTTGTCAACGAATGGTAGCGGGTACTCTAACTACCTCGTCAACCAGACTTTCAAGAGCGGCTCCCATGAAGGACGTTATCTCTACCAGCAAGGTAGATCATCCCTCTTCTCTTTTGTTTACACATGTACTTTAGTTTAGTTTATATTTTTTATTTTTTATTTTTTAGATGACACTCCTCCCAACCTTTGCTTTCTCAAGCCATGGCTAACCGAATCCTCGGGTGCCTTCCAACAATCACATAACATGAAGGAGTGTCTATTTGCAAAATTAAGTTGCTTAACGATGAATCGAGCAAAACATGTGAAGAGAATTATTAATGCAAGTTAATTAATTGGGGCTGGGAACCCCATTGCCAGCTCTTTTTGCAAAATTATTGGATAAGCGGATGAGCCACTAGTCCATTGTGAAAGTCTGTCAAAAGTAAATGACAAGATCGAAAGATGAAACACCACATACTTCCTCATGAGCTATAAAACATTGACACAAATTAGAGATAATAGATTTTTAATTGTTTAAAGGTAGCACATGAAGTATTTGCTTGGAATGGAAGAGAAATACCATGTAGTAGGTAGGTATGGTGGACACAAATGGCACAGTTTTTGGCTCAAGGATTTGGATGCACGAGAAGAATCCCTCTCAATACAAGGTTAGGCTAGCAAGGTTGTTTGAAGCAAACTCAAGTATAAAACGGTGCAACAAGACTCACATATGAACATATTGTAAGCATTATAAGACTTTACATCGTCTTCCTTGTTGTTCAAACACCTTAACCAGAAAATATGTAGTCTCTAGAGAACAATCATGCAAACCAAATTTTAACAAGCTCTATGTAGTTCTTCATTAATGGGTGCAAAGTACATGATGCAAGAGCTTAAACATGATCCATATGAGCACAACAATTGCCAAGTATCAAATTATTCAAGACATTTTATCAATTACTACATGTAGCATTTTCTGTTTCCAACCATATAACAATGAACGAAGCAGTTTCAACCTTCGCCATGAACATTAAAAGCTAAGAACACATGTGTTCATACGAACCAGCGGAGCGTGTCTACACAAGGATGAACTTATTCAAACAAAAACAAAAACAAAAACAAGACGCTCCAAGTAAAGTACATAAGATGTGACCGAATAAAAATATAGTTTCAAGAGAAGGAACTCGATAATGTTGTCGATGAAGAAGGGGATGCCTTGGGCATCCCCAAGCTTAGACGCTTGAGTCTTCTTGAAATATGCAGGGATGAACCACCGGGGCATCCCCAAGCTTAGACTCTTCACTCTTCTTGATCATAGTATATCATCCTCCTCTCTTGACCCTTGAAAACTTCCTCCACACCAAACTTTAAGCAAACTCATTAGAGGGTTAGTGCACAATCAAAAATTCACATGTTCAGAGGTGACACAATCATTCTTAACACTTCTGGACATTGCACAAAACTTCTGAAAGTTAATGGAACAAAGAAACTCATTCAACTTAACAAAAGCGGCAATGCGAAATAAAAGGCAGAATCTGTCAAAACAGAACAGTCCGTAAAGACGAACCTGGAAGGGGCACTTAACTTGCTCAAACGGAAAAACTCACAACTGAATGAAAGTTGCGTACATATCTGAGGATCACACACGTAAATTTGCAGATTTTTTTGAATTTTTTACAGAGACTTATGCCAGAATTCGTGACAGACAGCAATGCTGTTTCTGCGCAGCAATCCAAATCTAGCATCAACTTTACCATAGAGACTTTACTTGGCACAAAAACATGATAAGGAGAGGTTGCTACAGTAGTAAACAACTTCCAAGACTCAAAAAAACAAAAATTGCTGTAGCAAAATAAACACATGGGTTATCTCCCAAGAAGTTCTTTCTTTATAGCCATTAAGATGGGCTCAGCAGATTTCAATGATGCACTCGCAAGAAATAGTAGTTGAAGCAAAAGAGAGCATCAAGAAGCAAATTCAAAACACATTTAAGTCTAACATGCTTCCTATGCATAGGAATCTTGTAAATAAACAAGTTCATGAAGAGCAAAGTAACAAGCATAGGAAGATAAAACAAGT
>NC_061509.1:201551505-201626523 GCF_022539505.1 Lolium rigidum
AGATAGCTTTTCATTGATTCAGTCAAATATTTATATGGGCATTACAAAAGAGGGTTCCTAATGAACCAATGGGACAGGAGGCGACAAAGCCACTTCGGCGATGTCGAAAAAAGCAAAAGAACAAAATAAAGGACAAGAACGGGATGGTCTACTTGACCTCTGGCTTGGTCGAGCTAAGGGAAGGAGTTGGTTCGCATCCAAGGTAGGAGAGAATCTTCTTTGAGCTTGGCTTGGCAGCTTTGATCATGGATTGCCACTTCTTCGTCTCCATTTGCCCGACGTCGCCAACCTTCATCCAGTCGATAGCTTGTTGACTTTCGGCAACCAAAGCAATGGTGCCTTCAACGCCAACCTTCAAGCCCTCTTGTCGAAGACCCAGCCCAAGATCTTCTTTAGGGATGAAGTGCTGGGCCAGCTCAACGAAAGAATCGGGTTCCTTTTTCTTCGCGAAGAAGTAGGGAAACAGCCGTAACAATCCCGCCCTAGCGTCAGCAATGCCTTGGCGTGCCTCATCTCCATGAATTTCAAGGAGGGAGAGCACGTTGAGAATATGATCACCTTCAGGATTTTCCAGATCATAATCTTGGTGCATCTTTCCTGATGAGGAAGAATTTAGCTTGTCAACAAATGTGCAAAGACAAAGCACGATCTCCCGAATAAATCAAAGTCGTTTGAGTACTTACTAACAAAGTGTCGGCTCTGTGATTCCAAGCGAGTGATAATTTCTGTTTCGCGAGCAGACTGCTGAGCTATGTTCTCACTCAAAGCATTTTCCGCGTCTTGAAGCCTTTTTCGAAGACCCTCGACAGCGGCAGCATCTGATTCAGCCTTTTCGCGAGCTCTTTCACTTTGTTCAAGCTTCCGAGCCAGATCATCAGCGCGCTTGTTTGCCTCAAAAAGTGATTCTAGCAAAATAAAGGGAGACACACGTTACAGCAAAAAAGAAAAGGTAAATATATTCGATGAAATGCAGCAAGAAAGAATACCTTTCAGTTCATTGGCAATATCACGATACCCGATGAATTGGGTACCGAGACGAACAAATTCCTTCATGGAAGGCTGAAAAGCGACACGGAATAAAAAGAGAGGTTGAAGAATTTTGGCGATAAGAGAATCGGAAACATTCGACAGCAAAAAGACAACAAGAAAGGCACTTACATCATCCATAAGAGGGGTCGCAGAGCTGTCGGTCAAGAGACTTAGCTCTTTTCCTTGATCAGTCCTTGCTCGTTTTGGCGACGGAGCACGGGGGCTCACAACAGGACTGGAACGTCCTATATCCTGTCGTGGAGGCGAGGTTTCTTCCGTTGCGCGACGAGTCTCAGAGAGAACTAAAGTACGTGACGTGCTCGTTCGAGCAGTCACGTCAATAGGAGGATTTTCTTCCTCGTCACCACTATTACATCAGGGAAAAAAAATATAAGGAATAAAGACAGGCAAAATTATCAGATACAAAGGGAAAAGTTGATAGAAACTTACGAGCTGACAAGGGCATCATCGTAAGGGTTAGAAGGCCTGTCCTCCTCTTCGGGTAAAGTTTCCTCGAGAGGGGAATTGATAGTCTTTGAGGTGCCAGAATCTGCGGCATCATCTCTCTTCCGCTTGTTCGTCGGAGAAACAGCAGAGGGGAGGGAATGCGTGGATTCGGAAGCCTCAGACTCAACTTCTTTTTCAGAGGAAGCCGCAGATTTTCGAGAACCCGCGACTTCGCTCTCAGGGCGAGAAGTGCCCTGGTGTTCGTCGGTGACGACGGTCCGTTCTTCGACTTCCCCGTCTTCCGGAAGAGGAGGAAGAGAAACTAGGACTTGGTGATTCTACAAGAGCAAGATATGTCGACAATAGGATTACACAGGGTGTCAGCAAAAATAGTAGTCGACAAAATACTAAAAACTCGGAAGGATGAAAATGTACCTTGGGGAGGGCGTTGGCGCTGCTATACGGTGTCGCGCGGCAAGATGACGGAACGGTGTCTTTCTTGCTGAGCGAAGAGATATTTCGGACAAGCTTTTCTAAGTCCTTGACCAATAGATCTGTTGACATGCGATCCACATCTTCGTCGCCAGCATACATCCAGAGGGGTCTTTTGCGAGCCTGAAGAGGCTGTACCCTAATCCTATGGAAATGGGCTGTAATCTGGGTACCCGACAGTTCTTGGCCACGAGTATTTTGGAGCTCGTGGATGCGTTTCATCAGCGCCTCTGTCGCTGCTTTTTCTTCGCCGGTAGCTTCTGCATCGCAGGAGCGGCGGCGGAGGATTTTTTCATTGCCATTAAAAGGAGGAATATTGTGTTCCAGCGAGTCGGCGCATTCTTCACGAACATACAACCATTTTTTGTGCCACCCTTGCACGGAGTCAGGGAATTTGACGTCGAAATATTCGACATCAGGGCGGACGCAAATAACGACATCGCCTATGTTATAGGCGATGTTGGGGGAGCCATTGCGGCGGAGGAGGAAGATACGCTTCCAAAGAGCCCAGTTGGGATGGACTCCAAGGAAGCACTCGCAAAGGGTGATGAAAATAGAGACGTGGAGAATAGAGTTGCGCGTAAGATGGTGAAGTTGCAGCCCATACACAAATAGCAATCCACGAAGAAAATCATGGATGGGTGCAGAAAGGCCGCGGATGAGGTGGTCAACGAAACTAACCCGTATTCTGTATCTGGGCCGGAAAAGGTTTTTGATGAGGCGGGCTCGCGGTGCTGCAACATAATAAAGATAGTCGAGATATATATCTTTTTCTTCGACAGGCTCAGGGGCTTATGCTCCAGACTTACAATATATATCTCCAAAAATGTTTCGCCTTGGTGCGAAAACACCTCGCAAAATGAACAAAGATACAAAATAGCGATCAATAACAAGACACGGGGGCTCGTACCCGCAAATATAGCATATTCAATATAATTTAGTTGCCTTGGTTTAAAGCCTCGCACATACAATAAAGAAATTCACTACCGAGACACTCGGGGGCTTGATGCAGAAAAATATAAACGTTTATTGACTTTACAATATAGAATATGTTTACAACATAAAAGAGGAAATTCCGGGGAAAACTCAACAAGTGTAAAGAAAAAGAAATGTCAATTGTGGCCTAGTATATTATCTATGGTCATCCGATTTACAGTACGAGTACTGTGTTCAGCATAGCTGCCCTTCACGAAGAACTCAGCGTCCATCCGAAGAAGTTCATCCATCATATCTTCGGCTACAGGGGTCACATGATTAGGGCTGGACAAAAAGCTCGAAGCTCGGCGAGTTAAATAAGTGCTCGTTTGCTCGACTCGTTTGTGCTCGGCTCGTTTTGTTAACGAGCCGAGCTGAGCATCAATTTTTGCTCGTTAAGGTTAACGAGCTAAGCAATTGAGCCGATTATGTTCGTGAGCTACTCGTTAAGATCGGTAACAAGCTAGGCTTCACCAGTTTTTACTGCGAGTCACTTTAGTTATCTCAAATATTTGGCAGGAATGGACCAAGCAAAATTGTATTCTTTAACCATGCTTGAAACTCCTACATTAGGATCTAAAAACCTATGCTTCCTCTCTTCCTCACCAGGCAATGCACACATGTTTGTTTTCCATTGCCTCCTTAACGATCCTTAACGAGCTGCTCGCGAGCGCTCGCAAGAACATAACGAGTCGAGCAGAACAATGATTTCAGCTCGTTATTCTTAACGAGCTTAACGATTCAAGCCTTAACGATCACGAGCTTAACGAGCTGAGCCTTAAGGATCCGAGCAGCTCGTTAGTCCACCCCTACACATGATCATCAATTTTGCCAACATCCCTTTTTCCTTTTCGCCATCTTGGCCAAGCACTTGGTAACAATTTGGCTCATGTCAAACTTGGGATAGCAGATTTTGATCGTCATCATAGCAAACCTGGCGCCAGCAGAAAGTTGCGCCCAAACAAATCCATGGATTTGGGGAGCATCTCGAAATTTCTCCATCAAACCAAGAAGAGTATCGGGTGCCTCGTTCTGAGGAAACATCGTCTTGTAAACCAGAGACAATGTTCTAGTGCAGAAATCCAGGAACTCGCGAACCTGACAGGCGCGGTCTTGAAACCTGACAATCTGTCGGGTCCGCTCTGGAGTGGCCCAGATTAGAGAACATGGTCAAGAGAAAGGTTAACTAGAAGATTTGTCCTTGCGTTTACCCTCTCTTCTTCGGCAGCAGCGTCGAGAAAGGAACCTATTTGGAGACTGCACAGGAATTTCAAAAAAAAGAGGATACAGCAAGAAGACAGAAGAAGTTTTGATTCGAAAAAGCATACCTGACATATCCACACTGGCTTCATTCATCAATTCAAGCATAAAATTCTCTCGGGTGGTTGCCTTTTCAGCTTCAGAAACGGCGGCTTCCTTGGCAGCCATGGCTTCTTGAGCTTGTTGAAGTGCAATTTTTTCTGCTTCGGATGCCTTGCGAGATTGTTCCATCATCACAAGTGTTTGCCTCTTCGCATACTGAAGCTGTTGACGAAGTTCTTCCAAATCTTGCGATAAATTCGTACTTGAGGAATCTTCACCAAGTTCAGTATTAACAAGCACTTTCCTCGAGCGAGAAGAAGTAGGCAAAATATCGGAAGGAGCAGGAGTTGGAGTATAGTTATCAAATATCAACTGAAATTAAAAGGTTCGACATCAATCATCAAGCAAAATAGAATTCCATTGATTTTCAGAATAATTACAAGGCATTACAATGGAGCTAGTGGGATAAGTGTGGCCAAAAGCTACTTTGGTGACAGCATCAAAAGGAAGAAAGAAAAAGAAAAGAAAAAAGGGGGAAAGACAGGGTGGTCTACTAGACCTCCGTTTTGGATGAGTTTGGGGCTGGAGTTGGCTTGCACCCAAGATAAGCGAGGACCTTCTTCGAGTTTGGTTTCGCAGCCTTGATCAGCGACTGCCACTTTTTGGTCTCCATCTCTTGCGTGTCGCCAACCCTAGTCCAGTCGATATTTTGTTGGCTATCGGCAACAAGGGCAATAGTGCCCTCCACGCCAACCTTCAAACCTTCTTGACGAAGTTTGAGCCCAAGATTTTCGGGAGTATTGAAGCACTTGGCGAGAGCAAGAAACGGCGCGGGTTGTTCTTTCTTCGGGAAGAAATAAGGGTACAGCTGCGACAACCCCGCCTCAGCTTCAGCAAGACCGTCGCGTGCCTCGTCTCCATGAATCTCAAGGAGAGAAAGCGCGTCAAGAAGGGGATCGTTCTCAGGATCCCTAAGTTCATATTCTTGACCCGTTTTTCCTGCTAAGGCAAAAATTTATTGATAAGTAAGCAAGACAGGAGAAGTTCAAGGAAGTCAAAATAGTTTGGGCACTTACTGGCAAAACGACGGCTCTGCGACGCCAGGCGCTTGATAATCGCCTCTTCGCGAGCAGATTGTTCAGAAATATGCTCACTTAAAGAAGTTTCCGCCTCATGAAGTCTCTTTCGAAGATCTTCGACGGTGGCGGCCTCTGCCTTAGCTTTTTCGGCATCTGCTTCAGCCTTCTGACAAGCTTTTTCACTTTGCTCCAGTTTAAGAGCAAGTGTGTCAGCACGTTTGTTGGCTTCCGCAAGATTTTCTAAACAAAATAGTCGACAGAAATCAGAATCACGATAAGAAAAGGAAGAAGACGTCGATTTGCCAAAAGAAGTAGAAGAGTATTACCTTCGGCTTGCTTAGCATAATCATGGTACCCGAAAAATTGGGCACCAAGGTGAATGAATTCTTGCATCAAGGGCTGACAATGGAAAAAACAGAAGTAAGTATCAAACAGGGTAAAAAGGTCGACAGCAAAAAGTAAAAAAAAAAAGGAGAGTTCATAAGCACCGAAAAGTTTCTTATACAAAAAAGGAGAAGTAAGAAAATTACGTTATCCAGAAGAGGAGTTGCAGAGCCACCAGGCTGAAGAGCAGATTCTGCGGCTGGCTCGATGATACGTCTCCGACGTATCGATAATTTCTTATGTTCCATGCCACATTATTGATGATATCTACATGTTTTATGCATACTTTATGTCATTATTATGCGTTTTCCGGAACTAACCTATTGACGAGATGCCGAAGTGCCGCTTCTGTTTTCTGCTATTTTTGGTTTCGTAAATCCTAGTAAGGAAATATTCTCGGAATTGGACGAAATCAACGCCCGTGTTCCTATTTTTGCACGAAGCTTCCGGAAGACCGGAGGGGAGACGAAGTGGGGCCACGGGGCGCCGACACAGTAAGGCGGCGCAGCCAAGGGGGGGCCCGCGCCGCCCTAGTGTGTGGCCCCCCTGTCAGGCCTCCGACTCCGCCCTTCCGCCTACTTAAAGCCTCCGTCGCGAAAACCCTACCACGTTCGACGAAACCAGAGAAAACCTTCCAGAGCCGCCGTCATCTCTCTCTTTATGTGATCTAGTTGAATATCATCTATGTGCTACTCTAGTGATGTTATTAAAGTAGTCTATTCCTCCTGCACGGTGTAATGGTGACAGTGTGTGCATCGTGTAGTACTTGGCGTGGGTTATGATTGTAATCTCTTGTAGATTATGAAGTTAACTATTGCTATGATAAGAATTGATGTGATCTATGCCTCCTTCATAGTGTGATGGTGACAGGTGTGCATGCTATGTTAGTTCTTGGTGTGATTGTGTTGATCTATCTTACACTCTAAGGTTATTTAAATATGAACATTGAATATTGTGGAGCTTGTTAACTCCGGCATTGAGGGTTCGTGTAATCCTACACAGTTAGTGGTGTTCATCATCCAACAAGAGGGTGTAGAGTAGTCCTATTATGTGATCATTGTTGAGAGTGTCCACTAGTGAAAGCGGGATCCCTAGGCCTTGCTTCCAAGCATCGAATCTCCGTTTGTTTACTGTTTTGTTGCATGTTTACTCACTGCCATATTTTATTCAGATTGCTATTACCACTCATACTCATCCATATTACTTGCATCTCACTATCTCTTCGCCGAACTAGTGCACCTATACATCTGACAAGTGTAGTAGGTGTGTTGGGGACACAAGAGACTTCTTGCTTTGTGGTTGCAGGGTTGCATGAGAGGGATATCTTTGACCTCTTCCTCCCTGAGTTCGATAAACCTTGGGTGATCCACTTAAGGGAAACTTGCTGCTGTTCTACAAACCTCTCGCTCTTGGAGGCCCAACACTGTCTACAAGAATAGAAGCTCCCGTAGACATCAAGCTATTTTCTCGGCGCCGTTGCCGGGGAGGAAAGGTAAAAGGCTCTCATACTCCGGTCCCGTGTAAGAGTACTTTTCTCGGCGCCGTTGTGTGTGTGCTCGAAGCTATTTCCTTTAGATCCTGCAATTGCATCTTTTTGTTTCTTGTTTACACTAGTTAGGCATAATGGACAACAATGAGCTTCTTATTCTATTTCCTGATTTAAGACATGGATGGTTTGATGCGAAAATTAAAAAACCTATGGAACATATTAGTATGAACGCTTTGAACACCATTGTTGCTAATGATATGGAAAATTCTAAGCTTGGGGAAGCTGGCTTTGATGAGCATGATATTTTTAGTCCCCCAAGCATTGAGGAGAAAATTTACTTTGATGATACTTTGCCTCCTATTTATGATGATTATAATGATATTGGTCTTTTAGTACCGCCTGTTATGGAGGATAAATTTGATTATGATTACAATATGCCTCCTATATTTGATGATGAGAATAATAATGATAGCTACTTTGTTGAATTTGCTCCCACTACAACTAATAAAATTGATTATGCCTATGTGGAGGGTAATAATTTTATGCATGAGACTCATGATAAGAATGCTTTATGTGATAGTTATATTGTTGAGTTTGCTCATGATGCTACTGAAAGTTATTATGAGAGAGGAAAATATGGTTGTGGAAATTTTCATGTTACTAAAATGTCTCTCTATGTGCTGAAATTTTTGAAGCTACACTTGTTTTATCTACCTATGCTTGTTACTTTGCTCTTCATGAACTTGTTTATTTACAAGATTCCTATGCATAGGAAGCATGTTATACTTAAATGTGTTTTGAATTTTCTTCTTGATGCTCTCTTTTGCTTGAACTACTATTTCTTGCGAGTGCATCATTAAAACTGCTGAGCACATCTTAATGGCTATAAAGAAAGAACTTCTTGGGAGATAACCCATGTGTTTATTTTGCTACAGTACTTTTATTTTGTATTTGTGTCTTGGAAGTTGTTACTACTGTAGCAACCTCTCCTTATCTTAATTTTGTTGCATTGTTGTGCCAAGTAAAGTCTTTGATAGTAAGGTTGATACTAGATTTGGATTACTGCGCAGAAACAGATTTTTTGCTGTCACGAATCTGGGCCTAATTCTCTGTAGGTAACTCACAAAATTATGCCAATTTACGTGAGTGATCCTCAGATATGTACGCAACTTTCATTCAATTTGAGCATTTTCATTTGAGAAAGTCTGGTGCCTCAATAAATTTCGTCTTTACGGACTGTTCTGTTTTGACAGATTCTGCCTTTTATTTTGCATTGCCTCTTTTGCTATGTTGGATGGATTTCTTTGTTTCATTAATGTCCAGTAGCTTTGTGCAATGTCCAGAAGTGTTAAGAATGATTGTGTCACCTCTGAACATGTGAATTTTTTATTATACACTGTAACATCCTGTTTTTTATGGGCTGAATTTTTTTTTCTAAAACGATGGATGTTGCAACGCGGTCGAATAATTTTTTTTTTTTCGAATTGTTAAATTAATTCCAAAGGTTTTGAAATTAATTTGACTTATAAAAGAAGGATATTAATTTCTTAGAATACTTCTTGCATTTTTAATTGGGTCTCATTTTCATTTGCCAATTTCTTTCTTATTTGTTTCTCTCTGAAGTTTCATTGGACAAACACATCATCGTAGCACCAATCCCTCACTCTCTCTCCTCTCACTCTTTTTCATTTCTTTTCCCTAGATGCATGCATCGACTTGTCTATTCTTTTTTCTGGATACACTAGCACGTAGTGCTCTGTACCGTCTCCTCTCGTTTGTTCTGTGCTTCATTGTTGCCTCGCCGATGCAATCCAACCGAGCGAGTATTGTACCGAGTCACGCATGGACCGAGTCCCAGCACATCACTCGAAACGTTGCGCTGCTTTACCTCGCCCCTTGCCCGCATGCACTCGGATGAACCACCTCACCGTTTCTTCTTCATATTCATGCGCGCACGTACGGAAACGCTGGCCATAAACATCGAAACTGCTGCAATTACATGCCTTTAATCTCTCTTTGATTCTGCCCATTAGAATGCACCGTTTTACTCCTATTTAGTCCCGATTCAACACCAGCCCGCCTCCCTTTTCTATCTCGCCCCCACTGCCGAAGCTCTAGAATCACCCAATAAGTCAATCTTGCGAGAACGCCGTCGGACGCCGTACGCGTTCCCGACGATTCCGACCACCACGAGCGGAGCTGCTGCGCCAGGAGGATCACGGAAGGAAGGGGAGTTCATTCACGGAACCAGAAGGCCGAGCTGCTGACCACCGACGACACCCACGGCCACGCCCTCGACTCCGGCTGTCGACTTCAACCACGAACTGCGTCGCGCTCGGTGAGCACCAGCACAAACCCTCGCACACACACGGTGGGGATAGTTATGCCTACCTCCTAGACATGGTTTCCAGCCGTAGTTTTACAGTTTGTCGAGTCGCCGGTGAATCGAATGCCACCTGATGGCATCAGCGTTCTAGCACCTTGCACAACTCGAATCCACACAAGCCTAACATGGAAAGTGTGTCAAATGCTCTTAGAAACCCAGTAGTGGTATTAGTTTTCATAGTTGATTGATGGATTTCAATTTTTGTGAATGCATGCATGTGTTGCCGAATGTTCATTTGCCGGTAGTCCGCAACTTGCTGCATCAGCTGTAGGTTTTTCAGAGTATCTATACTAGAATAGATACATATCGTTACTTACCTATCTTATTAGAGGTTTTTTGGAATTTCTTGCATGAGGATTTGTTATAAAGCTTTGATAATGTGTGTGATCTAGGTAACGTTTATGAATTTCTGTAAATATTGAGCTATGTTAGTTCTACCTAAATATAAGTTGGGTTGTTACTTTTAGAGTAGTCTTTCTTTAATACAAGTTGCCGACCTTGAGTTCAACTTATGGAAAATGCCAGTGGAACCAGAAATTGTGTTCGTGTACTCTAATCCAAAGTTTATCAAACTATATTTGAAAGATTAAGTTCACTGTACACATAGTAATCTTCTTGTACCTAGCTGCATATTGCTTAGTGTAGTAATCTTGCTAGCTAATCGTGTTTTTCTTTTTGTGCTCTTTCAATGCATTGCACCACTAAGAACCCATCTGCTAGTCTGCATATTCTAACCTTGTAGCAAGGACTTTGACGATATGTTACATTTTAAATTTGGGCATCGCTATATGAACTGAGCTCCATCTGGTAGTTGCACGTGCTAGGCATGTAATAGCTATAGTGTATGTGCATCTAGTGTTAATTAGTTAGCTTAGTTTTGATTAGTGGAAGCATGTCAGGTTATTTGGAAATTCTTGGTATTGTTGTAGCTAGGCTTATCCTGCCTGTAGATTAGAGTAAACAATAGGATTCATTGGAGTTACATGTTGGCCATCATTTTAGAAAGCATTTTTAACATGTGCCGTATCTCCCTAAGAGGTTGCAAAATTGCATGCTACTGTCAGGGTTTTTCTGCTTGGGTCATGTTCGTGAGATTTTAGATGTGTGGCATATAATTTCTTACACCCAGCGGTAGAGTAGCTTGTGAATATGGCTGTTGTTTATCAAACTGAAAACTAAGTTGAACCCGTTGCATCTTATGAACATCCGTGTACCTTGTGTGGTTGTATATTACCTAACATACCGCTGCTAGATATTCTTGTCCGTGATTTTCAAGTTTCATCATAGCTTTCAAATTAATGATACCTGCTTAGATATAGATTTATTCAGTAGAATTAGATGATATCTTCTCTGTATGATTTTGCACTTGTTAACACATGCTTAACTATAGGTGTATTTTCTGAATTTAATTATCGCTTTACATGCATCTCTTGTAGTGTTAATAAACTTGTTTGCTTTTTATCAGTAGGAGATGTCCGGTCATTGTAAACTGGAAATTGCTTGCTTATCATGTTATGTTAGATATTAAATCAGCATACAATTCTTTTATTAGCTTAAGCTGGTTGGTTGTTGCTTTAATATTATGCTAATATCATCGTTACCTTATTTCCTCCATGCATGCAAGTTGAATATTAGATGTTGATGTTGTGTCATGTGTAAATTATTCTAATCTTAGATTGTTGACCTATGCCTGTGTACTACTAGTTAGCATGAAGATTTGTTTGTGCATTACATATTAAAATAGTATCGAGTTTACACGTTGGCTTGATATATTTTCTAAAATAGTTTATCACTCAATATAGAGCGATCACCACGCCCTATGCCTTAGATAACCCAAATCCCGTACGAGTTATTCCGGTATTTTTCGTGTACTCTATGTAAGCTGAACGAGCGACACGAACCTATTATTTGGATCTTTTCATTTGGATCTTATGCACTTTTCATTTGAGTCTTATTTGTTGTATTGCTTGTATTCATTGGAATTGTTATTGCTTCGATACGACGATTAGGAGGGAACGGAGAGTGGTACAATCACGATCAAGGAAGTGGAAAGCAGGAGTTTGACAACGAAGGCATGCCCTCTCATCATATTTTATCCCAGTTTTACAAACTGCATGCTATTTTATGTTTTACAAATATATATGCTATTTTATTCCGAGTAGCTAGCGTGTCGATTGACACACCAACCCTGATTCACTTGTCGCCTCTTACTTGATACCCTGAGTAGAGATTATATAATAATCCTGATAGAGTAGAGATGCTTAGCATGCTAAATAATCATTAGGATACTTCCTATTGCCTCTTCGGAGGAATTGATCGACCTTCGGGTCAAGCATACCCTTTTGAAAGTTGTTGAGCTCGTTGAGCTAGGCTGATTAGCCGACATTGCTTCCTCTACTCTCTCTTCTACTCTGGGTGAAATTTACCATCTAAACATGGCGCGGGCGACAGCTGAATCGGATGTTGAAGGAGCGATTGGCTGCCCTTCACAAGTTGGAGGGAGCAATCCGTCGTTCGTGCCGCTTAAGGGTCCTAATAAGTCTTGGATTTGAAGATTGTGACAACCGTACAACCACATGCTATATGGGCACCGGCCTGGTTAAGTAAGTTAGTCAGCCTTAGGTGTTGATGTCGCCGTACCGCGGATGAGGTGGCTGCCTACGGGAGAACCTTCGGCACGGATGGGGGGACCGGTTTGGGGACGTACTCTCGGTACCGTGCGCCGGACCCGGTGGGCATGTCACATCTTTGGGGGATCTAGCTAAAAGACCTTGTCACGATCCCTCTGCCGGTACACCAATTGGTGTGTATTAAATCAGCAACGGCTGGTGGGCAACAAGACGGGGTTGTGTCGTGTGGGCAAAGTGTACAACCTCTGCAGAGTTAAAACTATTCGAATAGCCGTGTCCACGGTCATGGACGACACATGAATCTTTCTTGACATACGGGAACCTGTCTTGCTATTTCCCTCTTCGCCTCTCTCTCCTTTCCATCCTTTCCCCTGGAATCTGAATCCTATGAGATAAGTGAGTTGTCGAGGACAACCATATTGATGAGAAATATTACACTCATTATAAAAGATGTTTTCGTCTAAAACTGCTTTTATCAAATATATTGCAAATAAAATTGGCTTTTATGCAAAAGAACCTACAACCTTCCTTTGAAGCCTCATGTAGATATATTAGGTCTTGCATCGAGGGGGCATGTTGAGTACGAAATGTACTCATGGCAAAACTTTTGTTGATATTCAGAGTACTACAAAGACAAGGAAGGCTACAACAACTACGACGACATTGAAGAGTGAGGCCTCGTGGACTACATCAACTGCCTGTGGCTGAGATGGAGTCACTTCGCGTTTTATTTATCCGCTGTGCTTTCTGATTGTAATGAATGTCACACTATGTGGCTATTCAAACTTTGTAATCATTATTTTTTGTACGTCTGTAATGATATACATTTCGCTGTGTCGTCAACATTGATCTTGGGATTGACGAGTAACACAGGTGGGTCGGAAAGTTAAGTTCCGGTTCTCACAGAAGTGGTATCAGAGCCGATGTTGACCTAGTCGCGTGGCCTTAGTTAGAATGGAAAGCCTTAGTACTCGTATTTTAATAAAGATGTAGTTGACAAAAATAATAGGCTTCTTTATTGTACTTGTCTCTCTCATTTAGCATTTACAAATTTTGTTGCTGATCGTTCTTCTCTTATTCAAATGTGCGTAGATGGCAGTACCTTCAACGCGACGGATTGAGGAGTTTGGACACCTTGGACAACAGTTTCGGGACATGTTGACGAGGTTGGGTTACGACCGTGACCTAGAAGTATCTGGACACACCATCCGCACACTGTGGAATGAGGAGATTGTTAGAGCTACGTTGGTGGTGTATCCGAACCATGCACTGCGTGGAAGTCGTGCAGGATCAAGAAGACACCAGTTCACTGCTGAAGGGGAAGACTTTGTGGATGCCACTATTCACGTGGTTCACCGAGCGATGCAAGGGATGGCGGGTACCTACCAGGATGAGCTACGCCACACACCTTTCCGGTACTTTGCCTACCGAGACGACGGAGGTGTAATCCGTCAGAACATGAGGTACCAGAATGAAGATGATCCTACACTCGTTCGCATGACCTCGCTCAATTTTGGACTCGGAGCGTCGCCTGGTTGCAGTCACCGGTATGTTGAATGATGCCCGACACCTTTGCCATCACTACCAGGACAGAATTGAGACGTTGGAAGAAAGGTTGGTGGAAGCTAACACGACCATAGCTGCTATGAACGCTGCACGTGAGGCTGCTGAGACTGCTATGGAGGATGCCATCATCGAAGCTCATGTGGAAAATGTCGCTGCACCGACCATGCTCATGGGAGGAGGACAAGAGGAACCATTACAGGACCCTGCACCTAATGCACAACGGCAGAGGGCCAGGCATCATCCACGTATAATGGTTACTCGGAAGAAGAAGTCTCATCGGGCGAAGAGGCGTCGCCTTACACTTCGAGCTATTGCGCCACAATTTCTTGCTCTTCCAGCACCACCGCCAGCACAAGAGGAACAAGCTGACCAGTCCCAGGAAGAAGAGGATCCAGAGGAGATGATTCCAGCAACCCCAGAAGGAGAAGATGCAACCGAGCCTCGCAACGACCTGCACTTCGTACCAGCGCCTGCCCAGCCTTATGCAGGTCCAGAGCAGCATGGTTTCCTGGACGAGTAGTATAGAGAACCATGAGAGAGTCCTTTATTTAATATTATGCGAGCAAACGATGAGTTTTTTTCCTTTGCTTATGTGTCTAGTAGTAGATTGTACCGATCATGTGGTATATCTACTATTTTATCTGGAACCTTCCGTGTGTGAGATTTTAAGAATATTTATCTTGGATTTTCTATGGTTTTGTTTCGTTGCAATTCGTTTTAGGTTAGTTTATTTTTCCACTTGTATACCCTAGTTCCAAACGACTATATCATCACTGCCAACTGAGTTTGTGGCCGTGAAAGAGGGTGACAAAGATGTTAACATGGCCGTGGACCAATTTCTGAAGAGAGTTTTGTGGAGGATGAAGTGCATGGTATTAACACTTGGAAAATGACAGGACCATGGTGGACAGTGGCATAGTTTAGTAGAAACACATTTATCTTAGTCTGCCCAGCTCCACGGTTATTAACAACATCACATAATCGGTTTTGTCCAGTTCCACTATCCCCTATCGTATTCTCCATAAAATAAAATTATTTTGGCTTGTCTAGATTTATTTTTCGATCAAGCCCCACTATGGACTGCAAACCCAAATAGGCACCCCCAAACTACAGTAGATTTCTTGATGAACAACTTGAAGAAGATGGTTTTCTTAGATACTAGATTTTTTAAGGAGTACTTGAATATTCTTGACGAGCAGTTAAGGACAATCAGAGGAAATGCGATCAACTAATGCAAAGTCCAATGGAGCGACCACACCGAGGAGGAAGCGACATGAAAACGCGAACATGCTCCTATTAGGAGTTGCCAAATCTTTCTCTTAGGCTAAATCTCGGGGTCGAGATTTCTTTTAAGGGGTGTAGAATTGTAACATCCTGTTTTTTATGGGCTGAATTTTTTTTTTCTAAAACGATGGATGTTGCAACGCGGTCGAATAATTTTTTTTTTTTCGAATTGTTAAATTAATTCCAAAGGTTTTGAAATTAATTTGACTTATAAAAGAAGGATATTAATTTCTTAGAATACTTCTTGCATTTTTAATTGGGTCTCATTTTCATTTGCCAATTTCTTTCTTATTTGTTTCTCTCTGAAGTTTCATTGGACAAACACATCATCGTAGCACCCTCACTCTCTCTCCTCTTACTCTTTTTCATTTCTTTTCCCTAGATGCATGCATCGACTTGTCTATTCTTTTTTCTGGATACACTAGCACGTAGTGCTCTGTACCGTCTCCTCTCGTTTGTTCTGTGCTTCATTGTTGCCTGCCGATGCAATCCAACCGAGCGAGTATTGTACCAGTCACGCATGGACCGAGTCCCAGCACATCACTCTGAAACGTTGCGCTGCTTTACCTCGCCCCTTGCCTGCATGCACTGGATGAACCACCTCACCGTTTCTTCTTCGTATTCATGCGCGCACGTACGGAAACGCTGGCCATAAACATCAGAAACTGCTGCAATTACATGCCTTTAATCTCTCTTTGATTCTGCCCATTAGAATGCACCGTTTTACTCCTATTTAGTCCCGATTCAACACCAGCCCGCCTCCCTTTTCTATCTCGCCCCACTGCCGAAGCTCTAGAATCACCCAATAAGTCAATCTTGCGAGAACGTCGTCGGACGCCGTACGCGTTCCCGACGATTCCGACCACCACGAGCGGAGCTGCTGCGCCAGGAGGATCACGGAAGGAAGGGGAGTTCATTCACGGAACCAGAAGGCCGAGCTGCTGACCACCGACGACACCCACGGCCACGCCCTCGACTCCGGCTGTCGACTTCAACCACGAACTGCGTCGCGCTCGGTGAGCACCAGCACAAACCCTCGCACACACACGGTGGGGATAGTTATGCCTACCTCCTAGACATGGTTTCCAGCCGTAGTTTTACAGTTTGTCGAGTCGCCGGTGAATCGAATGCCACCGGATGGCATCAGCGTTCTAGCACCTTGCACAACTCGAATCCACACAAGCCTAACATGGAAAGTGTGTCAAATGCTCTTAGAAACCCAGTAGTGGTATTAGTTTTCATAGTTGATTGATGGATTTCAATTTTTGTGAATGCATGCATGTGTTGCCGAATGTTCATTTGCCGGTAGTCTGCAACTTGCTGCATCAGCTGTAGGTTTTTCAGAGTATCTATACTAGAATAGATACATATCGTTACTTACCTATCTTATTAGAGGTTTTTTGGAATTTCTTGCATGAGGATTTGTTATAAAGCTTTGATAATGTGTGTGATCTAGGTAACGTTTATGAATTTCTGTAAATATTGAGCTATGTTAGTTCTACCTAAATATAAGTTGGGTTGTTACTTTTAGAGTAGTCTTTCTTTAATACAAGTTGCCGACCTTGAGTTCAACTTATGGAAAATGCCAGTGGAACCAGAAATTGTGTTCGTGTACTCTAATCCAAAGTTTATCAAACTATATTTGAAAGATTAAGTTCACTCGTACACATAGTAATCTTCTTGTACCTAGCTGCATATTGCTTAGTGTAGTAATCTTGCTAGCTAATCGTGTTTTTCTTTTTGTGCTCTTTCAATGCATTGCACCACTAAGAACCCATCTCGCTAGTCTGCATATTCTAACCTTGTAGCAAGGACTTTGACGATATGTTACATTTTAAATTTGGGCATCGCTATATGAACTGAGCTCCATCTCGGTAGTTGCACGTGCTAGGCATGTAATAGCTATAGTGTATGTGCATCTAGTGTTAATTAGTTAGCTTAGTTTTGATTAGTGGAAGCATGTCGGGTTATTTGGAAATTCTTGGTATTGTTGTAGCTAGGCTTATCCTGCCTGTAGATTAGAGTAAACAATAGGATTCATTGGAGTTACATGTTGGCCATCATTTTAGAAAGCATTTTTAACATGTGCCGTATCTCCCTAAGAGGTTGCAAAATTGCATGCTACTCGTCAGGGTTTTTCTCGCTTGGGTCATGTTCGTGAGATTTTAGATGTGTGGCATATAATTTCTTACACCCAGCGGTAGAGTAGCTTGTGAATATGGCTGTTGTTTATCAAACTGAAAACTAAGTTGAACCCGTTGCATCTTATGAACATCCGTGTACCTTGTGTGGTTGTATATTACCTAACATACCGCTGCTAGATATTCTTGTCCGTGATTTTCAAGTTTCATCATA
Organism: Lolium rigidum; assembly: GCF_022539505.1. NCBI lineage: Eukaryota > Viridiplantae > Streptophyta > Magnoliopsida > Poales > Poaceae > Lolium > Lolium rigidum. The sequence goes on from NC_061509.1 coordinate 201,568,924, forward strand.
GCTTTCAAATTAATGATACCTGCTTAGATATAGATTTATTCAGTAGAATTGGATGATATCTTCTCTCGTATGATTTTGCACTTGTTAACACATGCTTAACTATAGGTGTATTTTCTGAATTTAATTATCGCTTTACATGCATCTCTTGTAGTGTTAATAAACTTGTTTGCTTTTTATCGATAGGAGATGTCCGGTCATTGTAAACTGGAAATTGCTTGCTTATCATGTTATGTTAGATATTAAATCAGCATACAATTCTTTTATTAGCTTAAGCTGGTTGGTTGTTGCTTTAATATTATGCTAATATCATCGTTACCTTATTTCCTCCATGCATGCAAGTTGAATATTAGATGTTGATGTTGTGTCATGTGTAAATTATTCTAATCTTAGATTGTTGACCTATGCCTGTGTACTACTAGTTAGCATGAAGATTTGTTTGTGCATTACATATTAAAATAGTATCGAGTTTACACGTTGGCTTGATATATTTTCTAAAATAGTTTATCACTCAATATAGAGCGATCACCACGCCCTATGCCTTAGATAACCCAAATCCCGTACGAGTTATTCCGGTATTTTTCGTGTACTCTATGTAAGCTGAACGAGCGACACGAACCTATTATTTGGATCTTTTCATTTGGATCTTATGCACTTTTCATTTGAGTCTTATTTGTTGTATTGCTTGTATTCATTGGAATTGTTATTGCTTCGATACGACGATTAGGAGGGAACGGAGAGTGGTACAATCACGATCAAGGAAGTGGAAAGCAGGAGTTTGACAACGAAGGCATGCCCTCTCATCATATTTTATCCCAGTTTTACAAACTGCATGCTATTTTATGTTTTACAAATATATATGCTATTTTATTCCAGTAGCTAGCGTGTCGATTGACACACCAACCCTGATTCACTTGTCGCCTCTTACTTGATACCCTGAGTAGAGATTATATAATAATCCTGATAGAGTAGAGATGCTTAGCATGCTAAATAATCATTAGGATACTTCCTATTGCCTCTTCGGAGGAATTGATCGACCTTTGGGTCAAGCATACCCTTTTGAAAGTTGTTGAGCTCGTTGAGCTAGGCTGATTAGCCGACATTGCTTCCTCTACTCTCTCTTCTACTCTGGGTGAAATTTACCATCTAAACATGGCGCGGGCGACAGCTGAATCAGATGTTGAAGGAGCGATTGGCTGCCCTTCACAAGTTGGAGGGAGCAATCCGTCGTTCGTGCCGCTTAAGGGTCCTAATAAGTCTTGGATTTGAAGATTGTGACAACCGTACAACCACATGCTATATGGGCACTGGCCTGGTTAAGTAAGTTAGTCAGCCTTAGGTGTTGATGTCGCCGTACCGCAGATGAGGTGGCTGCCTACGGGAGAACCTTCGGCACGGATGGGGGGACCGGTTTGGGGACGTACTCTCAGTACCGTGCGCCAGACCCGGTGGGCATGTCACATCTTTGGGGGATCTAGCTAAAAGACCTTGTCACGATCCCTCTGCCGGTACACCAATTGGTGTGTATTAAATCAGCGACGGCTGGTGGGCAACAAGACGGGGTTGTGTCGTGTGGGCAAAGTGTACAACCTCTGCAGAGTTAAAACTATTCGAATAGCCGTGTCCACGGTCATGGACGACACATGAATCTTTCTTGACATACGGGAACCTGTCTTGCTATTTCCCTCTTCGCCTCTCTCTCCTTTCCATCCTTTCCCCTGGAATCTGAATCCTATGAGATAAGTGAGTTGTCGAGGACAACCATATTGATGAGAAATATTACACTCATTATAAAAGATGTTTTCGTCTAAAACTGCTTTTATCAAATATATTGCAAATAAAATTGGCTTTTATGCAAAAGAACCTACAACCTTCCTTTGAAGCCTCATGTAGATATATTAGGTCTTGCATCGAGGGGGCATGTTGAGTACGAAATGTACTCATGGCAAAACTTTTGTTGATATTCAGAGTACTACAAAGACAAGGAAGGCTACAACAACTACGACGACATTGAAGAGTGAGGCCTCGTGGACTACATCAACTGCCTGTGGCTTAGATGGAGTCACTTCGCGTTTTATTTATCCGCTGTGCTTTCTGATTGTAATGAATGTCACACTATGTGGCTATTCAAACTTTGTAATCATTATTTTTTGTACGTCTGTAATGATATACATTTCGCTGTGTCGTCAACATTGATCTTGGGATTGACGAGTAACACAGGTGGGTCGGAAAGTTAAGTTCCGGTTCTCACATACACTAACCCTCTAATGAGTTGTTTTGAGTTTGGTGTGGAGGAAGTTTTCAAGGGTCAAGAGAGGAGGATGATATACCATGATCAAGAAGAGTGAAAGCTCTAAGCTTGGGGATGCCCCGGCGGTTCACCCCTGCATATTTTAAGAAGACTCAAGCGTCTAAGCTTGGGGATGCCCAAGGCATCCCCTTCTTCATCGACAACTTATCAGGTTTCCTCCCCTGAAACTATATTTTTATTCCATCACATCTTATGTGCTTTGCTTGGAGCGTCGGTTTGTTTTTGTTTTTGTTTTTGTTTGAATAAAATGGATCCTAGCATTCATTGTGTGGGAGAGAGACACGCTCCGTTGTTGCATATGGACAAATATGTCCTTAGGCTTTACTCATAGTATTCATGGCGAAGGTTGAATCTTCTTCGTTAATTTGTTATATGGTTGGAATCGGGAAATGCTACATGTAGTAATTCTAAATGTCTTGAATAATTTGATACTTGGAAATTGTTGTGCTCATGTTTAAGCTCTTGCATCATATACTTTGCACCCATTAATGAAGAAACACCTAGAGCTTGCTAAAATTTGGTTTGCATATTTGGTCTCTCTAAAGTCGAGATAATTTCTAGTATTGAGTTTGAACAACAAGGAAGACGGTGTAGAGTCTTATAATGTTTACAATATGTTTTTTATGTGAGTTTTGCTGCACCGGTTCATCCTTGTGTTTGTTTCAAATAACCTTGCTAGCCTAAACCTTGTATCGAGAGGGAATACTTCTCATGCATCCAAAATCCTTGAGCCAACCACTATGCCATTTGTGTCCACCATACCTACCTACTACATGGTATTTCTCCGCCATTCCAAAGTAAATTGCTTGAGTGCTACCTTTAAAATTTCCATCATTCGCCTTTGCAATATATAGCTCATGGGACAAATAGCTTAAAAACTATTGTGGTATTGAATATGTACTTATGCACTTTATCTCTTATTAAGTTGCTTGTTGTGCGATAACCATGCTTCTGGGGACGCCATCAACTACTCTTTGTTGAATATCATGTGAGTTGCTATGCATGTCCGTCTTGTCTGAAGTAAGGGAGATCTACCACTTTATTGGTTAAGAGCATGCATATTGTTAGAGAAGAACATTGGGCCGCTAACTAAAGCCATGAATCATGGTGGAAGTTTCAGTTTTGGACACATATCCTCAATCTCATATGAGAACACTAATTGTTGCTACATGCTTATGCATTAAAGAGTAGTCCATTATCTGTTGTCCATGTTGTCCCGGTATGGATGTCTAAGTTGAGAATAATCAAAAGCGAGAAATCCAAAATGCGAGCTTTCTCCTTAGACCTTTGTACGAGCGGCATGGAGGTACCCCTTTGTGACACTTGGTTAAAACATGTGTATTGCGATGATCCCGAGTAGTCCAAGCTAATTAGGACAAGGTGCGGGCACTATTAGTATACTATGCATGAGGCTTGCAACTTGTAAGATATAATTTACATGATACATATGCTTTATTACTACCGTTGTCAAAATTGTTTCATGTTTTCAAAATCAAAGCTCTAGCACAAATATAGCAATCGATGCTTTCCTCTTTGAAGGACCTTTCTTTTACTTTTATGTTGAGTCAGTTCACCTATCTCTCTCCACCTCAAGAAGCAAACACTTGTGTGAACTGTGCATTGATTCCTACATACTTGCATATTGCACTTGTTATATTGCTTTGCATTGACAAACTATCATTGAGATATACATATTACAAGTTGAAAGCAACCGCTGAAACTTAATCTTCCATTGTGTTGCTTCAATGCCTTTACTATAAATTTATTGCTTTATGAGTTAACTCTTATGCAAGACTTATTGATGCTTGTCTTGAAAGTACTATTCATGAAAAGTCCTTGCTTTATGATTCAGTTGTTTACTCATGTCATTACCATTGTTTTGATCGCTACATTCAGTACATGTGTTTACAATAGTATGATCAAGGTTATGATGGCATGTCACTCCAGAAATTATCTTTGTTATCGTTTACTCGCTCGGGACGAGCAGGAACTAAGCTTGGGGATGCTGATACGTCTCCGACGTATCGATAATTTCTTATGTTCCATGCCACATTATTGATGATATCTACATGTTTTATGCATACTTTATGTCATTATTATGCGTTTTCCGGAACTAACCTATTGACGAGATGCCGAAGTGCCAGTTCCTGTTTTCTGCTGTTTTTGGTTTCAGAAATCCTAGTAAGGAAATATTCTCGGAATTGGACGAAATCAACGCCCAGGTTCCTATTTTTGCACGAAGCTTCCAGAAGACCGGAGGGGAGACGAAGTGGGGCCACGGGGCGCCGACACAGTAAGGCGGCGCGGCCAAGGGGGGGCGCGCCGCCCTAGTGTGTGGCCCCCCTGTCAGGCCTCCGACTCCGCCCTTCCGCCTACTTAAAGCCTCCGTCGCGAAAACCCTACCACGTTCGACGAAACCAGAGAAAACCTTCCAGAGCCGCCGTCATCGCGAAGCCAAGATCTGGGGGACAGGAGTCTCTGTTCCGGCACGCCGTCGGGACGGGGGAATTGCCCCCGGAGTCATCTCCATCGCCGTCTCCACCGCCATCTTCACCGCCATCGCTCTCTCCATGATGAGGATGGAGTAATTCACCCCCGGGGCTGAGGGCTCCGCTGTAGCTATGTGGTTCATCTCTCTCTTTATGTGATCTAGTGGAATATCATCTATGTGCTACTCTAGTGATGTTATTAAAGTAGTCTATTCCTCCTGCACGGTGTAATGGTGACGAGTGTGTGCATCGTGTAGTACTTGGCGTGGGTTATGATTGTAATCTCTTGTAGATTATGAAGTTAACTATTGCTATGATAAGAATTGATGTGATCTATGCCTCCTTCATAGTGTGATGGTGACAGTGTGCATGCTATGTTAGTTCTTGGTGTGATTGTGTTGATCTATCTTACACTCTAAGGTTATTTAAATATGAACATTGAATATTGTGGAGCTTGTTAACTCCGGCATTGAGGGTTCGTGTAATCCTACACGATTAGTGGTGTTCATCATCCAACAAGAGGGTGTAGAGTAGTCCTATTATGTGATCATTGTTGAGAGTGTCCACTAGTGAAAGCGGGATCCCTAGGCCTTGCTTCCAAGCATCGAATCTCCGTTTGTTTATTGTTTTGTTGCATGTTTACTCGCTGCCATATTTTATTCAGATTGCTATTACCACTCATACTCATCCATATTACTTGCATCTCACTATCTCTTCGCTGAACTAGTGCACCTATACATCTAACAAGTGTAGTAGGTGTGTTGGGGACACAAGAGACTTCTTGCTTTGTGGTTGCAGGGTTGCATGAGAGGGATATCTTTGACCTCTTCCTCCCTGAGTTCGATAAACCTTGGGTGATCCACTTAAGGGAAACTTGCTGCTGTTCTACAAACCTCTGCTCTTGGAGGCCCAACACTGTCTACAAGAATAGAAGCTCCCGTAGACATCACTCGACCCTAGCCCTCTTTGGCGAAGGGACATGGGGGCTTGCAGGTGGAGTTGGATGCTCGACGTTCTGTTGAGGAGGCGAGGTTTCCTCTACATCAGGCTGAACATCCGAAACAATTAAAGTACGCGACGTACTCGTTCGAGCAGCCACGTCAATAGGTGGATTTTCTTCCTCGTCACCACTGCAATAAAACGTCGACAATATAAGGAAAAACGACGACAAGTATTTTGCAAGATAAGCAACAAAGAGTGATAAAGACTTACGAGCTGACAAGGGCATCCAAGTAAGGGTCGAAAGCTGTCTTCCCTTCGGAAGGACCAACTTCTTCGGCTTTGGAGGTGCCGGAATCTTCGACTTCATTCCTCTTCCTCTTGTTCTTTGGAGAAACAGCGGGAGGAAGGGAGTGTGTCGAGGCGATGGCCTCGGGAATCGGCTTCTTTTCAGAGGATACCGCAGATTTTCGAGAACCTGCGGCTTCACTCTCAGGGCGAGAAGTACCCTGGTTGTTGTCAGTAACAACGGCCCGTTCTTCGACTTCTCCACCTTCGGGAAGGGGAGGAAGAGAAACAAGATCTGGATGGCTCTACAAAAAAGAATAATGTCGACAAGAAAGTTATGCAAAAGATGTCAACAAAAGTAAGTACTCGAGAAAAATAGTTCATCCGATAATTACCTCAGGGAGCGCGTTGGTGGCGCTATACGGCTTTACGCAACAAGACGAGGGGACGGGATCTTTCTTGTTGAGGGAGGAGATTTTTCGGACAAGTTTTTCTAAATCCTTGACCGACAAATCCACCGACAAGCGATCCACATCTTTGTCGCCAGCATACTTCCAGAAGGGATTTTTGCGAGCCTGCAGAGGCTGCACTCTAATCCTAAGGAAATAATCCGTGATTTGGATACCCGATAGTTCTTGTCCTCGGGTATTTTGGAGTTGGTGGATGCGTGTCATCAAGGCTTCTGTCGCCGCTTTTTCTTCATCGGTAGCCTCTGCATCCCAGGAACAACGACAGATTTTCTCGGTACCATCAAAAGGAGGGATGTTGATGAGATCTGAGATCTAGGGGTTGGCCCGATCTCGCGATTTGACCCAAGGATCGAGGGGAAAAGGTGGGAGAGCGAGAGGAACGCGAAGAACACGAAGAACACCGGTACTCACGCACGCACACCAACCCGATACTTACCCCCGTGGCTCGATGGACCACGCCAATAGAATCACCCGGAAGAGGCACGCGGCAGAATTCCTGGTGAGAGATTTTTGTTGGAGAAAGGAGATTGGTGAGGGAGAGAGAGTGCCTTGCACTAGAATCTCAATCAACAATATCCAAATCAACAACAAGGATGGCCTTGATTACAGAGGGATGCTTGTCCAAGATGGATGCTAACCCTAGGGAGACTAAGCTCAAAGTTGGTTTAAGCTCAAATTATGTCTAAGGGGTAAGGGAGGGGTTCCAGGTCCTTATATAGGCATACATGGCCAGCAAGGCGAAAAGGTACATAACTTAAGCGAGTTTGGTGGGGTCTTCTCGTCGAGATCCGGTTGTGGGGCCGGTCGGACCGGGCCTGTGACCGGGTGGTCCGGTCCGGGTCCGGTCGACCGGTCGCCAACCGGAAACCTCGCAAGTTTCCGTCCGGTTGATGTCCGGTACGAGCTTGAGGGAAATCCGGTTGGCGGCCGGTTGACCGGGTCTGTGACCGGGCGGCCCGGTTGTGCGTCCGGTCAGACCGGGTCCTGGACCGGCCGGCGTCTTCTCTTCCTTCGAGCGCTTCACGTGACGTCGGGTCTGTCTTCGTGTCCATCTTCATGACTTGAGGCTCCTCTCCTTCCCTTGGCCATGGCTTGTCCTCCTCTCCGGTGTCTTGATGCGCCTTGTACCTAATGACACATAGCACATCGGCATGAGGTACCATTCCATCCAAAGGTGTACCGAGATCGAGGGTGGCTAGGAGCGAGGTCACCTTATCATGTAGCGCTTTAACTCGAGCCCGAGTCATTGGTCCACTTGGGGGACTTGTTGGTCTTGGTGTGGCGGTGTCCGAAGGCCACCCCGCATCATCTCCCCCTTGGGAAAGAGTCGTCCTCGACTCTTGTTCCTCTTCATCTTCATGATATGGCGATAAGTCCGACACGTTGAACGTGTTGCTCACCAAGTACTTGGAGGTCGGGATGTCGATGACGTAAGCGTTGTTGTTGATGCGTTTGAGGACCTTGAAGGGGCCATCTCCTCTTGGCTTGAGCTTTGAGTTGCGTTCATGAGGGAATCTTTCCTTCCGTAGGTGGATCCAAACGAGGTCGCCTTCCTCAAAGATGCGTTCCTTCTTCTTGGCGTTGAGTCGTGTAGCTTGACGAAGCACATGTTCTTGAATAGTTTCTCTTGTTTCTTCATGTAGTTTCTTCATGGCGGCGGTGCGCTTGTCGAAGTCCATGTTCGTTCTCTCATGAAGTGGAAGTGGTAGTATGTCGAGTACCGTGGGAGGTTCGAAGCCGTAGACTACCATGAAGGGGCTCTTTAATGTTGTAGAGTGCTTGGCGCGGTTGTAGGCGAACTCCGCGTGTGGAAGGCACTCTTCCCATGACTTCAAGTTTTTCTTCACGAGGATGCGGAGGAGAGTGGAGAGGCTTCTATTGACCACCTCCGTTTGTCCATCGGTTTGAGGGTGTGAAGACGATGAGAATAAGATCTTCACTCCAAACTTTGCCATGAGCGACTTCCATAGATAGCTCATGAACTTGACGTCTCGGTCCGACACAATGCTTGCCGGTACTCCGTGTAGGCGGACAATTTCCCTGAAAAACAATGAAGCAATGTGTGAAGCATCATCGCTCTTATGGCAAGGTATGAAATGTGCCATCTTAGAGAACATATCCACTACCACAAAGATTGAATCATGACCATGTTTGGTGCGAGGCAACCCTAGTACAAAATCCATGCTAATGTCTGTCCATGGTGCATAAGGTATGGGCAATGGTGTATAAAGACCATAGGGATTGGAGGTAGACTTAGCTTGTAAGCAAGTGGTGCACCGGCGGCAAAGGCGTTCCACGTCGCGGTACATTCTTGGCCAATAGTAGTGGGTCGAGAGCATGGCGTATGTCTTCTCTCGTCCGAAGTGACCCATGAGACCACCTCCATGCGATTCTTGTAAGAGCAAAAGGCGAAGCGAGGACATAGGGATACAAAGTTTGTTCCCTTTGAACAAGAATCCTTGGTGCAAATAGAAATCATCGAGTCCTCGGTCAATGGAACACTTCTCAAATATCGGTGCAAAGAAAGAATCGGAAGTATAGAGTTCTTTGATCTCTTCGAGTCCCAAGACATGAAAATCCAAGCGAGTAAGCAAAAGGGTGTTTTTGCGGGAAAGAGCATCCACCACTACATTGTCCTTGCCCTTCTTGTATTTGATTACATATGGGAAGGACTCAATGAACTCAACCCATTTTGCATGACGTTTGTTCAAATTGTGTTGGCTTTTCAAGTACTTCAAAGACTCATGGTCGGAATGAATGATAAACTCTTTTGGCCAAAGATAGTGTTGCCAAACTTCAAGAACACGAACCAAAGCATAGAGCTCCTTGTCATAAATATGATAGTTGAGGCGTGCGCCATCCAACTTCTCACTATAATATGCCACGGGTTTTCCATCTTGCATAAGAACGCCACCAATACCAAGTCCACTCGCATCACACTCAATCTCAAAAGTTTTTGCAAAGTTTGGAAGAACAAGAAGGGGAGCTTCGGTAAGGCGTTTCTTCAACTCATCAAAAGCATTTTGTTGGGCCTTGTGATACGTCTCCGACGTATCGATAATTTCTTATGTTCCATGCCATATTATTGATGATACCTACATGTTTTATGCACACTTTATGTCATATTCGTGCATTTTCTGGAACTAACCTATTAACAAGATGCCGAAGAGCGAGTTGCTGTTTTCTGCTGTTTTTGGTTTCAGAAATCCTAGTAACGAAATATTCTCGGAATTGGACGAAATCAAGACCCAGGGTCCTATTTTGCCACGAACCTTCCAGAAGACCGAAAGGGATACGAAGTGGGGCGATGAGGCGCCGCCGCCATAGGGCCGCGCGGCCGGAGGGGGCCCGCGCCGCCTATGGTGTGGGCCCCTCGTCGGCCCCCGACTCTGCCCTTCCGCCTACTTAAAGCCTCCGTCGCGAAACCCACGATGCGAAAAACCACGATACGGAAAACCTTGCGAGACGCCGCCGCCGCCGATCCCATCTCGGGGGATTACGGAGATCTCCTCCGGCACCCTGCCGGAGAGGGGATTCATCTCCCGGAGGACTCTACACCGCCATGGTCGCCTCCGGAGTGATGAGTGAGTAGTTCACCCCTGGACTATGGGTCCATAGCAGTAGCTAGATGGTTGTCTTCTCCTCATTGTGCTTCATTGTTGGATCTTGTGAGCTGCCTAACATGATCAAGATCATCTATCTGTAATACTCTATGTTGTGTTTGTCGGGATCCGATGGATAGAGAATACCATGTTATGTTAATTATCAAGTTATTACATATGTGTTGTTTATGATCTTGCATGCTCTCCGTTATTAGTAGAGGCTCTGGCCAAGTTTTTTCTCTTAACTCCAAGAGGGAGTATTTATGCTTGTGTTGCGGTCAGAAACCCACCGGCGGGCAGCGACTGGCAACACCGTAGAGCCGGGAACAACTAGGGCTGCGGCTGGCCCCAGTCCCTCAGAGCGACGGCCCACAAAGCCTTCTGGTCACACGTCCAATGCTGTCGCAAGGGCGTGCCACCTGACCTATACCTGGTCGGGGAAGGTGTTGGATGATGCCTCGCTTAGTTTCTGCGAGGGCATACACGTAAACGTTAAATACGAGCCTCGATCGGCTCTCAGGTTGTCCTGTGAATCGGCTCAAAGAGCCAATCCACCCATGATTCGTACGAGGTGCACGGATATATGGTGGTCCTGCTTGATCAAGGTAAAGCTAATGCGATCTACGACGATTTAGGGTTTTCACCGCATAATCGGATCATCCTACTCACGATTGGGCCTCGCGCTCGCGCACGGTGATCGTAAGCCGATCCTAGACAGGGCCTAAAAACCAACACGAGGTTGATCCCCGGAACATCCTGTCTAGGGCTAGCAAATTACACCCTACACGCCGCTGGATCCTCCAACCCTTTGTAAGGCCTAACTATTGCGGATATTAAACTAATCCTTGAAGAACAAGGAGCAACCGTAACGGATCGGATCTACTAAACTATGATCAAGCGGGTTGCTGCCCCTACACCTAAGATAGGTGTAAGGGCGGCTAGATGCATAAGGGTTGCACTACGACAGCATATGATACGAAGAACAATGCTAACCCTAACGCATCTAAGATAACTACGTTGCTCGCCATCAAAAAGGCTTCAGCACGAGCAACGCATGAACAACGTAGGTAGGCTTGTGCTGCCTAGATCGCAAGATGCGATCTAGGCAGCATGGTGCTACCGGAGAAACCCTCGAGACGAAGGAGTTGGCGATGCGCCGAGATTTGTTTGTGTTGAACGTTGGTTGTTGTTTATTCCATAAACCCTAGATACATATTTATAGTCCAGGGGACTTTCTAATTCAGGCGTGCACCTAACCGTGCACGGGTAAAACTCTAACCCCTAACCGACACGTAATCTAATATGTTACAGATACAAGGGCAAACTAGCCCAAACTTTGCATGTAAGGCCGATTCACGTATTTCTTCTATATATATATCTTCAAGTCCATCTTAATCGCGGCCCACCTCGACTCGGTCAAATTCCGGTGATAACACATGCTCCCCTGGTTTTGGAAATGACATTTCCAAAATCATCACGCTTTTCTTTCGTCGGGTCATGTCGTGGCGGAGCAGAGCTGCCGCAGAATCTTCCATCATTTCGCCTCGCCTCCTGGGCTTCTCTGCACGAATTGATAATTTCGGCCTAACGTCCTCGAGAACCGTCATGGCATTAAATCTCCACTACACTCCCTTTATTTATCTGTGCCAAACGGTTCACCACTCCATCCCCTTGCTCTGTTTTGTCCACCAGCACCAAAAAACCCTCTCCCCTGTAGCAATGTCTTCCTCTTCCTCTTCCCCCTCAGGCCTCCCCCTTCAATCGTCGCCGAAGAAAAAGAAAGAGGACGACCTCCACTCCGGGGTGAACCCCATCTCCTCTGACAAGGAGAAGAAAGAAGGAGAAGTAGAGAAGACCAAGGCCTCCCCCCCCACCAAGCTCCCTCCGAAGAAGCGCTCCCGCATGTGGGCGGACAGCGAGGACGAAGATGATGACGAAGAAGGAGAAGAGGAGGAGGAGGAAGATGATTCCTCCTCTTCCGCTGGGTACCCACCGACGAAATGCTTCCGCTCTTGGGCGGACAGCGAGGATGATGATGATGACGAGGAAGACGAAGCTCCGTCCAAAGGCTGGGGCAGCAGCGACGAGGAGCTTCCTGGGAGCAGCGCCGACGACATCGACGACGGCGATGATGAGGACAGCGACGACTAGTAGCGTAGGACTAGTAGTAGCAGTGCACTAGGCACCAGATCCCTCTTTTGAGAGCCATCGGCTCTTTCTTGTAAAGCCGCTCCTTTGAACTAATGAAAATTGTTCTCCCGATTTATCTTTCAATTAGTTCAATTTCAATCCTCCAGCTCGTCTCACCAAGGCCGATAGCAACATATCAGACCCCTCCCCTTTTTTTAGATGCCCATGAAGCCGGAATCGGATATCGATTAGACCGTCAGTCAAGCACTTCTCAAATTCAGACTGTGATTTGATACTCCGCAAATCTATAGCCGATGACTGTTCATCGGCTATTTTTGAGAATCCAGTCTTCCTCCCTTTCTTGTAGCAACAGGACGGTCCAAACCCTGTAAAAGACGACGGCCTCCCTTTCCAGCTCCCCTCCGTAGCCTTAGCAGTCTTCCTCTGCAAGAAGCTCAGCGTTTTCGGAGAAGGCCGCGATACAGGGTCAGCCGATGCAACTCCAATCGGCTCCCGAAAAATAGAGCATCCACCAAATTAGCTGCCCCCCGAGCCTTAATCAAGGCGAGAACATCAGCGAGGATGCACAGATCTAACGAGAAAGGCCTTGACTTCGGGTAATCGGTAATCCGAGACAGACCACCGAGGAAGAGCCAGCCAAACTTGCCCCATTGATCAGCTTTCTTCCGTTGAACGCCGGTGTCTTGCATGTCAAATTGATGTTACCGCTGAACTATCGCAAAGGGTTGTCGGCTTATTGCAACCGAGGCTGCTCTCATTGCACATTCCCTCCAAGGAAACAAAAGCTCATGAAGCTAAACTGAAAACCATCTTTGGCGCAAATCTGAGCCTCGTGGGTCTCGTGTAATTGTTCTAGAGTCGATGGCGGCGGCATCGGCTTTGTATCCTTAAGTCGATGTCTGCTGCATCGGCTGTGCTTAAAAAATTTTGAATTTTTTACGGCCGATTTATGTATCGGCCCCCATACTTGATACTCCTACTTCATATCCTCGTGTTTTATCCACCTAGGTTCCCCCGAGCCGATTCTGTCAAGAGAATTGATGGTATCGGCTCTTTAGGTATTCCCTGCTGGATCAAACGTTGAACCCAGGCAGAATGGATGGTGAGGATAATTTTGGCCGATTGCTGGAATCGGCCTCCACGTTGCTTGTTCGATGAAGGTTTTGTAATGTCCCTCCACAAATTTTTGGGGCCGATCACAAGGATCATCCTCGCCACGTTTGCTCATTGATTTGCTCCAGCTACATGGTTAGGCCAGTGGATACGACCAGCCTAACTTCATCCTCTGTCATGTCGATGCGCTCGCCGTCGTCCACCTTGAGTGCATCGTTTAATCCTCGAGCAGTAAACTCCGTTGGGAGGATCAATACCATGTTTGTGCCAGCCGATGTCTCATCATCGGCTTTCCTTTGCTTGGGGCGCCACTCTTTTCTTTGTGGCCGACCTTCTTCGTCCAGGGTTCGCTGAATTTTGGCGGCCAGATCAGGCCGTGCCTTCCTCAACGTGTGCAGGTATAATCTTTCGGCTTCTTCCAACCCACGCGGACGCTGAACCCTTCGTTTTGGGAACGGCTGAGCCCATCAGGGCACCACCTTGGCCGATGATACTTGTCTTCTTCATCATCGTCCTCTAGTTCCTCGAGATCTTCCACCCGAGCTGACTCAGCACGCTCGTTCCGAGGCGGGAGAGGCCCTAGACGTTTGAACACGGACACGTTAGCTGCATCCTTCTTCTTCGTTTGCATTCGGGCGGTTGCCGATTGTTGGCAATCGGCTCATTCCTGAATCCCAGCAGTGTCCGAAGAAGGGGCAGTCCCGGTGCCTATCCACGTCGTCTTGCTCCCTCGACTTTTCCTTGGCGTGGCGCTCGTATCGCTCCTCGTCGTGATCATGCCGACGACGTCTCCTGTCGTCCCTAGCCAGACGATCTTCTTCATCATCGTCGTTGTATCGCCGGCGTTGGTCATACTTGACTCACATACTTGTTGAGGCGGTGATCGGAGAGAGGTCGGCGATATCTTATGTTCTTCACTTCTCCCTACGTGACGTAGCGCTTGCCGTCGTGGCGGAGCCGATCGCGTGGAGCGGCTTCCTCTCGTGTCTTTGCTATGAGAGCAGCTACCCTCATCTCCGTCCTTACCAGAGTGGTGCCCAAATCCTACCATGTTGATATTGCACGAGAAATCTGGCTGGCACCCTCCATGGTAAGTATACTCCACCATGTTAACGGCGGGGAAGGGTGTGTGTCGACCTTCATGGCGTACTGGTTGAAAATTAGCCGTCCATTTTCTATCGCCATTTGGATCTGGCTGACGCCACACCCTGCGGTCGTTAGTGGTGTGGGTGAACGTGTTATGCCACTTGCGGTATGGCTTTCCGTTCAGCTCCTGCACCGTAGGAATCTTGTGGCCTTCGGGTACCTTTATATGCTTCTCCGTGAGTAAGAGATCGAAAATCTGCTCGGTTTTGGTCACGTCGAAGTCGAACCCTTTTGGAGGGCCTTGTGGCTTCACCCATTTGCGGGACACGGGGCCTGCCGCTCGAGTCCATTCAGCCACTGCTACCTCTCGATCTCCCGCAGCACCTTCATCCTCGTCCGCCTCAACCGGGGCCACCGCACGCTTGAATTTGTCCTGGTAAACATCCGGGTGGCGCTGTTCATATGCCGATAGCTTCGCACCATGTGCGCCAATGAAGGGTAGTCTCGCTTGGGAGGCCACGTCCTTGATCGATGATGAGAGACCCACCACCGCCAACTCGACTGCTTCTTTTTCACTTACGTGAACCGAATAGCATCGGTTCCTCACGGTCCTGAAGCGCTGGATGTATTCTGACACTGTCTCCCCGCGCTTCTGTCGTACTTGTGCTAGATCGGCAATGCCAGCCTCGGAAGCCTCTGAGTGATACTTCTCATGGAACTGCTCTTCCAACTGCTTCCAAGTCCGGATGGAGTTCGGTGGCAGCGATGTGTACCATCCGAAAGCCGATCCTGTGAGGGACTGTGCGAAGAACCTCACACGCAGCTCGTCTGATGCTGAGATCGTGCCCATCTGTGCCAAATATCGGCTCACATGCTCGATGGAGCTGGAACCATCTGATCCACTAAACTTTGTGAAGTCCGGGAGCCGATATTTGGGTGGTAGCGGGATCAATTCGTACTCGTTGGGGTACGGCTTGGTATAGCCGAACGTCTTCCTTTTCGGCGTCATGCCGAACTGATCTTTCGGAATCGTACAAGTCTGATCCGCGGTGATGGCTGAAGGTGTCGAACCACGAAGATTCGCCGGGGTGGCATACTTAACCAGCCATGCTTGCTTTTCCAGTTCTGAGCCAACTGCAGGAGCTGGGCTCTGGAGGTTTGTCGGAGTGGCGTACTTAGCTAGCCACGTTTGCTTCTCAAGATCTGCCCCCGACGTTCCTCCTGCTGTTCCGAGAGGCCCCTGCCTGTCGCAGCTCGGTTCGAGAGTGCCCGAGTGCTGCGGTCCGCACATATGCGCACGCGTATCCGTGCGGGATCTCCTTGGGCGCCTCAGGTAGGAATTGGTAGTCACTAGGATCACCACCAATCTTGTAGACGACATATGCCGATGAGTTCGGTACTTCTGGTGCTGCCCATGCGAACGGCAGCGGTGGATGGGACTGGAGTGGCATCTCTCCTTTGTAAGTCCCCAGAGCTGGTCCCGACGGAGAATACCGATGTCTCATGATTTCTTGGATCACGCGCAGAGCGACACGCTCCAAAGTGTTCACCAGGCTCTCAGAGTGGCGGTGCAGCGAATGAGCCACCATGTAGTTGATCTCCTGACGCAGCGACCTGGTGCGTTCTTCGGACGGGGCGGACAGGTCCACTCCATCGAGTGCACCTTCAGGTGAGAACCCCTTCCACCTGACGCCGTGGGAGCGGGTTCTGTGGAAAGAGCCGATGAGTTCGGCTTCGAGGACTGCCTTGATCTCGTCATGCTTCTTCTTGAGCTCGTCGGTCGGATCCTCGTACTTGACCGGAGTGCTTTCCGCCATCTCGGATGTAGACGGCGATGCGGTGGATGTCGAAGATTGTCCCACCGGGCGTGCCGAATGTTTTGCGGTCGAAACCCACCGGCGGGCAGCGACCGGCAACACCGTAGAGCCGGGAACAACTAGGGCTGCGGCTGGCCCTGATCCCTCGGAGCGACGGCCCGCAAAGCCTTCTCGGTCACACGTCCGATGCTCGTCGCAAGGGCGTGCCACCCGACCTATACCGGTCGGGAAGGTGTTGGATGATGCCTCGCTTAGTTTCCTGCAGGGCATACACGTAAACGTTAAATACGAGCCTCGATCGGCTCTCGAGGTTGTCTCGTGAATCGGCTCAAAGAGCCGATCCACCCATGATTCGTACGAGGTGCACGAATATATGGTGGTCTTGCTTGATCAAGGTAAAGCTAATGCGATCTACGACGATTTAGGGTTTTCACCGCATAATCGGATCATCCTACTCACGATTGGGCCTCGCGCTCGCGCACGGTGATCGTAAGCCGATCCTAGACAGGGCCTAAAAACCAACACGAGGTTGATCCCGGAACATCCTGTCTAGGGCTAGCAAATTACACCCTACACGCCGCTGGATCCTCCAACCCTTTGTAAGGCCTAACTATTGCGGATATTAAACTAATCCTTGAAGAACAAGGAGCAACCGTAACGGATCGGATCTACTAAACTATGATCAAGCGGGTGCCGCCCCTACACCTAAGATAGGTGTAAGGGCGGCTAGATGCATAAGGGTTGCACTACGACAGCATATGATACGAAGAACAATGCTAACCCTAACGCATCTAAGATAACTACGTTGCTCGCCATCAAAAAGGCTTCAGCACGAGCAACGCATGAACAACGTAGGTAGGCTTGTGCTGCCTAGATCGCAAGATGCGATCTAGGCAGCATGGTGCTCTATCGGAGAAACCCTCGAGACGAAGGAGTTGCCGATGCGCCGAGATTTGTTTGTGTTGAACGTTGGTTGTTGTTTATTCCATAAACCCTAGATACATATTTATAGTCCAGGGGACTTTCTAATTCAAGCGTGCACCTAACCGTGCACGGGTAAAACTCTAACCCCTAACCGACACGTAATCTAATATGTTACAGATACAAGGGCAAACTAGCCCAAACTTTGCATGTAAGGCCGATTCACGTATTTCTTCTATATATATATCTTCAAGTCCATCTTGATCGCGGCCCACCTCTGACTCGGTCAAATTCTGGTGATAACAGCTTGATAGTGGGTTCATGCCTGCATTGACACCTGGGACAGTGACAGAAAGTTCTAAGGTTGTGTTGTGCTGTTGCCACTAGGGATAAAACATTGGCGCTATGTCCGAGGATGTAGTTGTTGATTACATTACGCACCATACTTAATGCAATTGTCCGTTGCTTTGCAACTTAATACCTGGAGGGAGTTCGGACGATAACCTGAAGGTGGACTTTTTAGGCATAGATGCGGTTGGATGGCGGTCTATGTACTTTGTCGTAATGCCCAATTAAATCTCACTATACTTATCATGACATGTATGTGCATTGTTATGCCCTCTCTATTTGTCAATTGCCCGACTGTAATTTGTTCACCCAACATGCTTTTATCTTATGGGAGAGACACCTCTAGTGAACTGTGGACCCCGGTCCATTCTTTTAATACTGAAATACAAATCTGCTTCAATACTTGTTTCTACTGTTTTCTCTGCAAACAATCATCTTCCACACAATACGGTTAATCCTTTGTTACAGCAAGCCGGTGAGATTGACAACCTCATCTGTTTCGTTGGGGCAAAGTACTTTGGTTGTGTTGTGCGGGTTCCACGTTGGCGCCGGGATCTCCGGTGTTGCGCCGCACTACATCCCGCCGCCATCAACCTTCAACGTGCTTCTTGGCTCCTCCTGGTTCGATAAACCTTGGTTTCTTTCTGAGGGAAAACTTGCTGCTGTGCGCATCATACCTTCCTCTTGGGGTTCCCAACGAACGTGTGAGTTAAACGCCATCAAGCTCTTTTTCTGGCGCCGTTGCCGGGGAGATCAAGACACGCTGCAAGGGGAGTCTCCACTTCCCAATCTCTTTACTTTGTTTTTGTCTTGCTTTATTTTATTTACTACTTTGTTTGCTGCATTATATCAAAACACAAAAAAAATTTAGTTGCTAGCTTTACTTTATTTCTCGTCTTGTTTACTATATCGAAAACACAAAAAATTAGTTTACTTGCATTTACTTTATCTAGTTTGCTTTATTTACTACTGCTAAAATGGCTACCCCTGAAAATACTAAGTTGTGTGACTTCACTAGCACAAATAATAATGATTTCTTATGCATACCTATTGCTCCACCTGCTACTACAGCAGAATTCTTTGAAATTAAACCTGCTTTACTGAATCTTGTCATGAGAGAGCAATTTTCTGGTGTTAGTTCTGATGATGCTTGCTGCCCATCTCAATAATTTTGTTGAATTGTGTGAAATGCAAAAATATAAAGATGTAGATGGTGACATTATAAAATTAAAATTGTTTCCTTTCTCATTAAGAGGAAGAGCTAAAGATTGGTTGCTATCTCTGCCTAAGAATAGTATTGATCCATGGACTAAATGCAAGGATGCTTTATTGGTAGATATTATCCCCCTGCTAAAATTATATCTTTGAGGAGTAGCATAATGAATTTTAAACAATTGGATAATGAACATGTTGCTCAAGCTTGGGAAAGAATGAAATCTTTGGTTAAAAATTGCCCAACCCATGGATCGACTACTTGGATGATCATCCAAACCTTCTATGCAGGACTAAATTTTTCTTCGCGGAATTTATTGGATTCAGCTGCTGGAGGTACCTTTATGTCCATCACTCTTGGTGAAGCAACAAAGCTCCTTGATAATATGATGGTTAATTACTCTGAATGGCACACGGAAAGAGCTCCACAAGGTAAGAAGGTAAATTCCGTTGAAGAATCCTCTTCCTTGAATGATAAGGTTGATGCTATTATGTCTATGCTTGCGAATGATAGGACTAATGTTGATCCTAATAATGTTCCATTAGCTTCATTGGTTGCCCAAGGAGAACATGTTGATGTAAACTTCATTAAAAATAATAATTTTAACAACAATGCTTATCGGAACAATTCTAGTAATAACTATAGGCCATATCCTTATAATAATGGTAACGGTTATGCTAATTCTTATGGGAATTCTTACAGAAATAATAGGAATACACCCCCTGGACTTGAAGCTATGCTTAAAGAATTTATTAGTACACAAACTGCCTTTAACAAATCTGTTGAGGAAAAGCTCAATAAAATTGATATTCTTGCTTCTAAGGTTGATAGTCTTGCCTCTGATGTTGATCTTTTGAAATCGAAAGTTATGCCTAATAGGGATATTGAAAATAAAATTGTTACTACAGCAAATGCCATCCAAGTTAGAATTAATGAGAATATAAGATTAATGGCTGAAGCTGCGTGATAGGTGGGATAGAGAAGAAAATGAAAAACTAGCTAAAGAGAAAAATGTAGCTAAAGTTTGGACTATTACCACCACTAGAAATGCTAATGATTCACATGTTGCTGCACCTCCTACTATCAATGGTAAAATAATTGGTGTTGGCAATGCTTCTACTCCTAGTGCAAAGCGCGCAAAATTACCCAGACTGCTAAAACTGCTTGTGATAAAGCTCGCTGAAATTTTTTCCAACCTTGGGGATGATAATCCCATTGCTTTAGATTGTAATGATTTATATTTTGATGATTGCCACGTCTCTGAAGTTATAAAGTTCTTACAAAAACTTGCTAAAAGTCCTAATGCTACCGCTGTAAACTTGGCTTTCACAAAACATATTACAAATGCTCTCATAAAAGCTAGAGAAGAAAAACTAAAACTTGAAACTTC
Source organism: Lolium rigidum (assembly GCF_022539505.1). Classification (NCBI taxonomy): domain Eukaryota; kingdom Viridiplantae; phylum Streptophyta; class Magnoliopsida; order Poales; family Poaceae; genus Lolium; species Lolium rigidum. Next base: position 201,589,059 of record NC_061509.1, read on the forward strand.
TATTCCTAGAAAGCTAGAAGATGGTTGGGAGCCCATCATTAAAATGAGAGTCAAAGATTTTGATTGTAATGCTTTATGTGATCTTGGTGCAAGTATTTCTGTTATGCCTAAGAAAGTCTATGATATGCTTGACTTGCCACCATTGAAAAACTGTTATTTGGATGTTAATCTCGCTGATAATGCTAAAAAGAAACCTTTGGGGAGAATTGATAATGTTCATATTATGGTTAACAATAACCTTGTCCCCGTTGATTTTGTTGTCTTGGATATTGAATGCAATGCATCTTGCCCCATTATATTGGGAAGACCTTTTCTTCGAACCGTTGGTGCTACTATTGATATGAAGGAAGGTAATATTAAATATCAATTTCCTCTCAAGAAAGGTATGGAACACTTCCCTAGAAAGAGAATGAAGTTACCTTATGATTCTATTATTAGAACAAATTATGATGTTGATGCTTCATCTCTTGATGTTACTTGAGTTACACTTTCTGCGCCTAGCTGAAAGGCGTTAAAGAAAAGCGCTTATGGGAGACAACCCATGTTTTTAGTACAGTATTTTTGTTTTATATTTGAGTCTTGGAAGTTGTTTACTACTGTAGCAACCTCTCCTTATCTTAGTTTTGAGTTTTGTTGTGCCAAGTAAAGTCTTTGATAGTAAAGTAAGTACTAGATTTGGATTACTGCGCAGTTCCATATTTCTTTGCTGTCATGAATCTGGGTCTACCTCCCTGTAGGTAGATCAGAAAATTAAGCCAATTTACGTGCATGATCCCCAGATATGTACGCAACTTTCATTAAATTTGGGCATTTTCATTTGAGCAAGTCTGGTGGCCTAATAAAATCCATATTTACGGACTGTTCTGTTTTGACAGATTCTGCCTTTTATTTCGCATTGCCTCTTTTGCTATGTTGGATGAATTTATTTGATCCATTAATGTCCAGTAGCTTTATGCAATGTCCAGAAGTGTTAAGAATGATTGTGTCACATCTGAACATGTTAATTTTTATTGTGCACTAACCCTCTAATGAGTTGTTTCGAGTTTGGTGTGGAGGAAGTTTTCAAGGATCAAGAGAGGAGTATGATGCAATATGATCAAGGAGAGTGAAAGCTCTAAGCTTGGGGATGCCCCAGTGGTTCACCCCTGCATATTATAAGAAGACTCAAGCATCTAAGCTTGGGGATGCCCAAGGCATCCCCTTCTTCATCGACAACATTATCAGGTTCCTCCCCTGAAACTATATTTTTATTCAGTCACATCTTATGCACTTTGCTTGGAGCGTCGGTTTGTTTTTGTTTTTGTTTCGTTTGAATAAAATGGATCCTAGCATTCACTTTATGGGAGAGAGACACGCTCCGCTGTAGCATATGGACAAGTATGTCCTTAGGCTCTACTCATAGTATTCATGGCGAAGTTTCTTCTTCGTTAAATTGTTATATGGTTGGAATTGGATAATGCTACATGTAGTAATTCTAAAATGTCTTGGATAATTTGATACTTGGCAATTGTTGTGCTCATGTTTAAGCTCTTGCATCATATACTTTGCACCCATTAATGAAGAAACACTTAGAGCTTGCTAATTTGGTTTGCATATTTGGTTTCTCTAGAGTCTAGATAACATCTAGTATTGAGTTTTGAACAACAAGGAAGACGGTGTAGAGTCTTATAATGTTTACAATATGTCTTTTATGTGAGTTTTGCTGCACCGTTCATCCTTGTGTTTGTTTCAAATAACCTTGCTAGCCTAAACCTTGTATCGAGAGGGAATACTTCTCATGCATCCAAAATCCTTGAGCCAACCACTATGCCATTCGTGTCCACCTACCTACTACATGGTATTTATCCGCCATTCCAAAGTAAATTGCTTGAGTGCTACCTTTAAAATTCCATCATTCACCTTTACAATATATAGCTCATGGGACAAATAGCTTAAAAACTATTGTGGTATTGAATATGTACTTATGCACTTTATCTCTTATTAAGTTGCTTGTTGTGCGATAACCATGTTTTCCGGGGACGCCATCAACTATTCTTTGTTGAATATCATGTGAGTTGCTATGCATGTCCGTCTTGTCCGAAGTAAGAGAGATCTACCACCTTAATGGTTGGAGCATGCATATTGTTAGAGAAGAACATTGGGCCGCTAACTAAAGCCATGATTCATGGTGGAAGTTTCAGTTTTGGACATATATCCTCAATCTCATATGAGAATAATAATTGTTGCCACATGCTTATGCATTAAAGAGGAGTCCATTATCTGTTGTCCATGTTGTCCCGGTATGGATGTCTAAGTTGAGAATAATCAAAAGCGAGAAATCCAAAATGCGAGCTTTCTCCTTAGACCTTTGTACAGGCGGCATGGAGGTACCCCATTGTGACACTTGGTTAAAACATGTGCATTGCAAAGATCCGGTAGTCCAAGCTAATTAGGACAAGGTGCGGGCACTATTAGTACACTATGCATGAGGCTTGCAACTTGTAAGATATAATTTACATAACTCATATGCTTTATTACTACCGTTGACAAAATTGTTTCATGTTTTCAAAATAAAAGCTCTAGCACAAATATAGCAATCGATGCTTTCCTCTTTGAAGGACCATTCTTTTTACTTTTATGTTGAGTCAGTTCACCTATCTCTCTCCACCTCAAGAAGGAAACACTTGTGTGAACTGTGCATTGATTCTTACATACTTGCTTATTGTACTTGTTATATTGCTTTGCATTGACAATTATCCATGAGATATACATGTTACAAGTTGAAAGCAACCGCTGAAACTTAATCTTCCTTTGTGTTGCTTCAATGCCTTTACTTTGATTTATTGCTTTATGAGTTAACTCTTATGCAAGACTTATTGATGCTTGTCTTGAAGTACTATTCATGAAAAGTCTTTGCTTTATGATTCACTTGTTTACTCATGTCATTACCATTGTTTTGATCGCTGCATTCATTACATATGTTTACAAATAGTATGATCAAGGTTATGATGGCATGTCACTTCGAAATTATCTTTGTTATCGTTTTACCTGCTCGGGACGAGCGGAACTAAGCTTGGGGATGCTGATACGTCTCCGACGTATCGATAATTTCTTATGTTCCATGCCATATTATTGATGATACCTACATGTTTTATGCACACTTTATGTCATATTCGTGCATTTTCCGGAACTAACCTATTAACAAGATGCCGAAGAGCCGCTTCTCGTTTTCTGCTGTTTTTGGTTTCGAAATCCTAGTAAAGAAATATTCTCGGAATTGGACGAAATCAATACCCGGGGTCCTATTTTGCCACGAACCTTCCGGAAGACCGAAAGGATACGAAGTGGGGCGACGAGGCGCCGCCACCATAGGGCCGCGCGGCCGAGGGGGCCCGCGCCGCCCTATGGTGTGGGCCCCTCGTCAGCCCCTCCGACTCCGCCCTTCCGCCTACTTAAAGCCTCCGTCGCGAAACCCCCGATGCAAAAAACCACGATACGGAAAACCTTACCGAGATGCCGCCGCCGCCAATCCCATCTCGGGGATTCTGGAGATCTCCTCCGGCACCTCGCCGGAGAGGGGATTCATCTCCCGGAGGACTCTACACCGCCATGGTCGCCTCCGGAGTGATGAGTGAGTAGTTCACCCCTGGACTATGGGTCCATAGCAGTAGCTAGATGGTTGTCTTCTCCTCATTGTGCTTCATTGTTGGATCTTGTGAGCTGCCTAACATGATCAAGATCATCTATCCGTAATACTCTATGTTGTGTTTGTCGGGATCCGATGGATAGAGAATACCATGTTATGTTAATTATCAAGTTATTACATATGTGTTGTTTATGATCTTGCATGCTCTCCGTTATTAGTAGAGGCTCTGGCCAAGTTTTTGCTCTTAACTCCAAGAGGGAGTATTTATGCTCGATAGTGGGTTCATGCATGCATTGACACCTGGGACAGTGACAGAAAGTTCTAAGGTTGTGTTGTGTTGTTGCCACTAGGGATAAAACATTGGCGCTATGTCCGAGGATGTAGTTGTTGATTACATTACGCACCATACTTAATGCAATTGTCTCGTTGCTTTGCAACTTAATACTCGGAGGGGGTTCGGACGATAACCTCGAAGGTGGACTTTTTAGGCATAGATGCGGTTGGATGGCGGTCTATGTACTTTGTCGTAATGCCCAATTAAATCTCACTATACTTATCATGACATGTATGTGCATTGTTATGCTCTCTCTATTTGTCAATTGCCCGACTGTAATTTGTTCACCCAACATGCTTTTATCTTATGGGAGAGACACCTCTAGTGAACGGTGGACCCCGGTCCATTCTTTTAATACTGAAATACAAATCTGCTGCAATACTTGTTTTACTGTTTTCTCTGCAAACAATCATCTTCCACACAAGACGGTTAATCCTTTGTTACAGCAAGCCGGTGAGATTGACAACCTCACTGTTTCGTTGGGGCAAAGTACTTTGGTTGTGTTGTGCAGGTTCCACGTTGGCGCCGGGATCTCCGGTGTTGCGCCGCACTACATCCCGCCGCCATCAACCTTCAACGTGCTTCTTGGCTCCTCCTGGTTCGATAAACCTTGGTTTCTTTCTGAGGGAAAACTTGCTGCTGTGCGCATCATACCTTCTTCTTGGGGTTCCCAACGAACGTGTGAGTTACACGCCATCACCTTGCCCCACACAAACGGAACATTCTTTTTGGTAAGCTCGTTCAAAGGGCAAGCAATGGTGCTAAAATCTTTCACAAGGCGGCGGTAGAAACCGGCAAGTCCATGAAAACTTCGGACTTGACCAACATTTGTAGGAGTAGGCCAATTGTGTATGGCCTCTACCTTGGAAGAATCAACTTCAATCCCATTAGCGGAAACCACAAATCCAAGAAAAACCAATTTGTTTTGAGCAAAGGTACACTTGGGGACGTTTGCGTAAAGCTTCTCTTGACGCAAGATGCATAAGACTTCTCTCACATGTTGCACATGGTCCTCGAGATTTTTGCTATAAATGAGAATGTCATCGAAATAGACAACCACACTCTTGCCAATGAGAGGACGCAAGATGTGATTCATGAGGCGCATGAAAGTTGATGGAGCATTTGAAAGACCAAATGGCATGACAAGCCATTCATAGAGACCAAGTTTGGTCTTGAATGCCGTCTTCCATTCATCACCAATTGCCATGCGGATTTGGTGGTAGCCACTACGCAAATCGACTTTAGAGAAAATCGTGGCACCACTAAGCTCGTCAAGCATGTCATCTAAACGCGGAATGGGATTGCGATAACGAACGGTAATGGCATTGATGGGGCGGCAATCCATACACATTTGTTGCGTCTCATCCGGTTTAGGCACAAGAATCACGGGAACCGCACAAGGGCTAAGGCTTTCGCGAACGTACCCTTTAGCGAGGAGATCTTGTATTTGGCGTTGGATCTCCTTTGTGTCTTCGGGGTTGGTGCGGTAGGCGGCACGGTTTGGGAGCGGAGCGCCGGGTATGAGGTCGATGCGGTGCTCGATGCCCCGAAGCGGTGGAAGTCCATGAGGAAGCTCGTCGGGGAAGACATCTTGAAACTCCTTCAAAAGAGACAACAAAGACGAAGGAATGTTGGTTAAGTCGTTAGTCTCCGATGACGGTCCCTTGCAAATGAGGACGTAGTGCAATATGGTGGATGGGTTTGCTTGCACTTCTCTCCACTCGCTTTTGGTGGCTAGGAGGACGCTCTTTCGCTCACTCATGTATGGCTTGTGGCGCTCACTCTCCATTTGGTGGGTCGCTCCCTCACCTCTCAACTCACTATGGTGGAAGTGATGTTGTGCCCTCGCTAGAGCCTTCGCATTATCGGCGATGATTTGGCTAGGAGTCATGGGGCGTAGCTCGAACTTCCTATCCTTGACTTTGAAGGTGTATGCATTGGTGTGTCCATCATGTATAGCCTTCTTGTCAAATTGCCATGGGCGGCCAAGCAACATGTGGCACACCGTCATGGGCACCACGTCACATTCAACGGAGTCTTCATAGGGGCCGATCTTGAAGTTGACGGTGACGGTATGTTGTATCTTGACATTGCCCTTGTCACTCAACCATTGGATATGGTAAGGGTGAGGGTGCTTGCGGAGTGTAAGATTGAGCTTCTCACACAACTCGGTGCTTGCAAGGTTATGGCAACTTCCTCCATCAATGATGACCTTTATTGACTTGCCACCAATTCCGGCACGGGTTTGGAAGATGTTGTACCGTTGGTCTTCCATAACTTGAGGTTGAGTTGTTAGCACCCTTGTGACCACAAGAGAAGGGTTTGGGTCATGCACACATAAGAGAGGGTCTTCTCCACTATCTTCCTCATAAGCTTCTTCATTTGCAACGGCGGCTTGTACCATAGCTTCATATTCATCTTCATCGAGCGTCTCTATGTCACCATTCTCCATGGTGATCATGACCTTGGTATTCTTGCACTCGAAAGATTTCTGACCTTGGGTGCCACACTTGAAGCAAGTGACATTAGAGGGTCCCGTAGAGGCCTTAGAGGAGGCGGTAGAGGACACCGTTTGCTTCATGCGACTTTGGATAGTCGGTTGCTTGGATGGTGTAGAGGAGGCGGTAGGCTTGACACTTGTTGTAGGTGTTGTTGTCGCGAGCTTGGAGGCGAAGTATGACTTGGACTTGGAGTACTTGATGTCCTCACTCACTTGGCGCTCGGCCTTGGGGGCTTGGTGGACCAACTCAACCATGTTGGAGTAAGGTTGGAACTCCACAATTTGCTTGATGGGATAGTTGAGGCCATTGAAGAAACGAGCAATGGTTTGTTGCTCGGATTCTTGAATGTTGGCTCGCATCATAGTCAACTCCTGAAGAACTCCTCGACGGTCTTGGTACCTTGCTTCAACTTTTGGAGCTTGTTGAAGAGGTCGGTCTCGTAGTGGGTTGGTACAAAGAGAGCATGCATCTCTTCCTTCATCGCTTCCCAAGTGTCAATTGGAGGTTCGCCCTTTTCTTCCCTTAGGGTGAGGACTTGCTCCCACCAAGTGTTTGCATAATCCTCAAACTCAAGAGACGCCATGGCCACTTTCTTGGCACCGGAGTAGTTGTGGATGCGGAATATCTTGTCAACCTTGAGTGCCCATGAGAGGTAGGCCTCGGCATCGTCTTCACCTTTGAACTTGGGCATGTTGAATTTGAGCCTCCAAATTTCTTCGGCGAGGACGGATGCCTTCATCTCTAGCGGGTTGAGGTGGTATAGGAGGTCTTCCGCGGCCAACCATAGCATTGGGTTGGCGTTGAAGTTGGACACTAGCTTCACTTTGTTCACGATGATGATGTTGTTGAAGATCTTGACGAGGTGGTTGACGACGCCCAAGGATGGCCCTCTCATCTTGATCATGTTGTGGGTCTCCTCTTCCACGTTGGTCATGGCGAGGATGATTGCGGAGATCACGCCTCGGTTGGTCTTGATGTCCGTGGCCTTGAGCATCACCATGTGGCTCCATGTTGTGGAAGACGTTGTCATGTGGGTGGCCGTCACGCCCATGGTGGGCATGGCGATCCGGTTGAGGACGATCTTGTGGAGGACGTTCTTGTGGACGAGCATGGCGATGGATTTCTCCTCGCCTAGAGTTGGAGCGAGAGTCTTCATGGCGAGCATGTGAGCGATGAGGTCGATGATGGTCTTCATGCCTTGAGGAGGAGCTTGAGGACGAACGGTGACCATGAGAGTAGTAATCTTGTGACGAGCTTGATGATGATGAAGTAGAGCGGTGTCGGTGATGACGACCCAAGTTGGTGATGGCGCGCTCGAGGCTATCCATGCGCCGCTCCATGTTCGCATCATTGGCCCCCATTTGGCCATTCAAGTTGTCCGTAGCTTCGCGAAGGAGAGCCAAGTCTTGGTTCACAACGGAGAAGTTGTGTGCCACTTCATCGTATTGCTCATCGATGCGTGTCTCGAAGAGTGTGAGTTGCTCCTTGAACTCTTGGCGTTGCGTCCATAGGTTGTGTTGAGTAGCCAACCTCTCGGTGTTGCGGAGGACTTCTCCATCCCTTGCATCATCTCCGCTCCTACCCATGATGTAAAGACAAGAACTATGTTGTGTATGTTAGTGGAAGGAGACTACCTCGCACTCTTACCAAGGTAAGATAGTATTGAGGCAATCCACCAAGTCAAAAGCAAGATCAAGTGTATCGGGGACACACGCAAAACCACACGCAAAAGCTAGCAAATATGGTGTTAGGAAAGGATGGTGGAAAGCCAAAAGACAAAATCCAAGATCAAGTATGTTGTCAAAAGTGGGTGAGGTCCAAAAATCCAAATGTCAATGTGAAGATCACTATAAACACGGAAAAGTTGTGGAACACACACACGGGATAAGCGGGGTTAGTGCAACCAAAAGTGAGCGGAAAAGTGTATGTAAGGATGCTCGGTGTCACACTAACACAAGGAGAGGCAAAGCTTTGGTTGCAAATGGAGAGACAACTAGATTCACACGTGACCTCTCTTCTCTTCTCTCTTTTGCTTAAAAGCTTGTAACTCTTTTGTATACGGTGACACTTGCACTCTTTTGTATCTATGGTGGCACTTGTACTCTTTTGTATGTATGGTGCTCCTTGCACTCTTTTTGTGTTTTTGCGGCTTTTTCTCGCACTATGTTAGCGTTAGCTCGCTTTTGCTATCTTGCCACACGAGTGTTTGCTTATAAGCTTTACTCCACACTACACACACACCTCACAATCGGGGTCACGTGCAATGTCTCGCAACACTACATAAGCAATGCTCGATAGGATAGATCGCAAAAGGAAGAGGGTTACAAGGGAAAACTGCAAGTTATACCTGCGATGATGGTGGTGGTGGTGGTGGTGGTAGCCGAAGACGAGGTCGGAGGAGGGGCGGATCGTCGCCCGGTCTGGGGTCCGGTTGGACCGGACTCTGGACCGGATGGTCCGGTTGGCGGCCGGTTGACCGGGTTCTGCGCCGGATCGGCCGGTCTGGGGGCCGGTTGACCGGATTCTCAACCGGGTTTTGCGTTTTCTCTCTCCTGTTCTTCCCCAAACCAAAACCAAAAGAGCAAATCGACGGGAAAACGATGGAATTGGAGGCTAAAAGTTGGGGAAGTAGTAGATCAAGCACATCAACACCAAATCCACGGACCAAAACCACTCAAAACGCAACCAAATCACAGATCGGTCAAAAGGCTATTTGGGGCTATTTTTGGGGATTTTTTGGAAAATTTTCTAGAAACGAAATCGGGTGGGTGGAGGGTCAAAATCGCGGTAACCAAGAGCTGCTGATACCATATGATGAGATCTGAGATCTAGGGGTTGGCCCGATCTCGCGATTTGACCCAAGGATCGAGGGGAAAAGGTGGGAGAACGAGAGGAACGCGAAGAACACGAAGAACACCGGTACTCACGCACGCACACCAACCCGATACACCCGATACTTACCCCCGTGGCTCGATGGACCACGCCAATAGAATCACCCGGAAGAGGCACGCGGCAGAATTCCCGGTGAGAGATTGGTGTTGGAGAAAGGAGATTGGTGAGGGAGAGAGAGTGCCTTGCACTAGAATCTCAATCAACAATATCCAAATCAACAAGGATGGCCTTGATTACAGAGGGATGCTTGTCCAAGATGGATGCTAACCCTAGGGAGACTAAGCTCAAAGTTGGTTTAAGCTCAAATTATGTCTAAGGGGTAAGGGAGGGGTTCCAGGTCCTTATATAGGCATACATGGCCAGCAAGGCGAAAAGGTACATAACTTAAGCAGTTTGGTGGGGTCTTCTCGTCAGATCCGGTTGTGGGGCCGGTCAGACCGGGCCTGTGACCGGGTGGTCCGGTCCTGGGTCCGGTCGACCGGTCGACAACCGGAAACCTCGCAAGTTTCCGTCCGGTTGATGTCCGGTACGAGCTTGAGGGAAATCCGGTTGGCGGCCGGTTGACCGGGTCTGTGACCGGGCGGCCCGGTTGTGCGTCCGGTCAGACCGGGTCCTGGACCGGCCGGCGTCTTCTCTTCCTTCGAGCGCTTCGCGTGACGTCGGGTCTGTCTTCGTGTCCATCTTCATGACTTGAGGCTCCTCTCCTTCTCTTGGCCATGGCTTGTCCTCCTCTCCGGTGTCTTGATGCGCCTTGTACCTAATGACACATAGCACATCGGCATGAGGTAGCATTCCATCCAAAGGTGTACCGAGATCGAGGGTGGCTAGGAGCGAGGTCACCTTATCATGTAGCGCTTTAACTCGAGCCCGGGTCATTGGTCCACTTGGGGGACTTGTTGGTCTTGGTGTGGCGGTGTCCGAAGGCCACCCCGCATCAGATGTTGTCTTCAACAGAGCCATGATTCTCCTCATGAATGTACAACCATTTTTTGCGCCACCCTTGTACTGAGTCAGGGAACTTGACGTCAAAGTACTCGACGTTACGGCGGACGCAGATGACAACACCGCCAATGTTGTAGGAAACATTGGGAGAGCCATTACGGCGACAGAAGAAAATGCGTTTCCATAGAGCCCAGTTAGGCTGGGCTCCAAGGAAAGCTTCACAAAGCGTGATGAAGATTGAGATATGGAGGATGGAGTTGGGAGTAAGATGATGCAGTTGCAGTCCATACATAAAAAGCAACCCCCGTAATAAATTGTGAATGGGGGCGGAAAGACCACGGATGAGGTGGTCGACGAAACTGACCCGATACTCCATTGGAGGGGTTGGATAGCTTTCTTCACTGGGGAAGCGGAGCGCGCCTTCTTTCTTGCTGATCCCCAGTTTCTTCAGCAGATTGATGTCCTGAGGGGAGATTTTGGATCTCTCCCACTCCATGTTCCCCAGATCTTCGGTCGCCATCTTGGATTCGGGTGCGCTGTGTTTGGTGAGCCTGCGCGGTGGCATCAACAATGGCGCAGGAGTACAGTGCGAGCATGGTGGAGCTCCAAGAACGATAGGGCGCAAGGGAGAATTTTGCAGAGGAGAAGCAGAGGTGCGGCGCGAGCGAAAGGACTAGAGGAGGAAGACGATGCCTTTATATCGAGGTGCGGTGAATCGACGCGCTGTTGGATTGAGAGATTGTGGGACAGATGATGTACACGTGGACAAGGGGTAAAAAGTAATTTCATACGGACGAGAAAGCACAGGAGTTACAGTACGTGCGCCAGGAAAAGCGGAGGACGTGTGTCCCCCACTTGCACGACGTGTCAATACGATGTGCAATTTGGGCCCGCCAGACAGTGTGAGCGAAGTTCTCGCGTTTTTTCTGATAAAGTGACCGTGGCTATCATCAGTAATGATGTCACCTTGGCAAGAGAATACCTCGGCTACGAAGGTCCGTAAAAATGGCGACAGCAGAAGATTCTTGATTATTTCGAGAAGCCTTTGATCAAATACAAGTTTTTGCTCAAATGCTCGGGGGCTACTTTGGAAAAAAAAAATATACGAGTATGGCAAAATAGAAATGGCGAGAGCCTATGATCAAATGCAAGCATTTGTCCATAGCCTCGGGGGCTACTCCCATCGGGAGCGCTATTCGCGCACCCGATAAATATAAAAGTTTGAGAAAGAATGACAATATAGCGACACGAGGCATTAAAGTGTTGAGCCTACAACCAAGCACTAGTCCTTGGTTGTAGCCTCGGGGGCTACTCCCATCGGGAACGCTGTTCGCGTGCCCGATGAAATTAAAAAAAAAAAAAGAGAAAGGAGAGAAAAGAGAAGAGAAAGTAAGAAAGAAGAAGTGAGTATATTTCGAGTTATATAAATAACTCTGCATATACTCCCATCGGGAGAGCAATATAAGTCATCCGTTGACTCAATAAAATGTGCTATTCCAACAGCCGAATAAGCACTCGACAATATATTCTCAAAACGCCAAAGTTGCGAATAATTTCTGAATGCCGCAAAACTTTGCGAAGGTAAGACCCTAGATCCGTTCTGTGTGGCGTGGCGCCGTCTCTGACGTCGGTTTGCTACTTTTTTCCGTATCAACAGATACGAAGAAAAATCCTAACGGACGCGTTAGGTACCCGATAAATATGACTCGGGACTCGACGGAATGGTAAGACCTTAAGAGGCACCCGTCGAAGTTTACACCAGTATCCCGAGATCATGTCCAGGGACGTGATTTTGAAGTAGGTTTTTGCGGATTGCCACTAGAGCAGTTAACTAGTACCTGATCCGTCAGATGAACTAGCCCCAACTACCATTATCCCTGTACAATATAGAAATTCATATGCAAAGATATATGATAAAGTTCAGAGCTATCGAATAAATATAAAGGTGGAGATTTTCCTTGACTCTATGATTCAAACAAAATCTCGGGGGCTACTGACATAGGCATCCCCAATGGGCCTGCCGAAGAAGGTACCCGGGGTTTATTGAAGGCCCATGACCCGAAGGATAAGAAGATTCGGAAGCCCAAAATATTATTAAGGAAAGCTAGAGTTGTAATAGGAAGCATTATTTGTAATCTTGCGGGACGGGTTAGAAACCCTCCCGGACTCTGTAAACTTGTGTATCACGAATCCCTCGGCTCCACCTCCTATATAAAGGGGAGTCGAGGGACAAAGAAAGGATCGAATCATCGTCTCGCAAACCCTAGCTTTTACATCGTCGAGTACTTTTCGGCTGAAACCTTCGAGATCTACTTGCCCTCTACATCCAACGAAACCCTAGTCTACTATTTGTAGGCATTGACAAGTTAATACCTTGTCATTCGGTGTGTGGTGTGAGTACCGCATCTTGGGGTGAGGCCTTTGTGGCGTTGGTGTGCATCGAGCAACCACACCTCAAGGTGAGCCTCTTGTGGCGTTCGGGAGCACTAAGCAACCGCACCTCTCCACCGGAGATTAGCACTCGCAAGAGTGTGAACTCCGGGATAAATCATCGTCTCCCGCGTGCCTCGGTTATCTCTATACCCGAGCTCTTTACTTATGCACTTTACCTTGTGATAGCCATCGTGCTTGAAGTTATATATATCTTGCTATCGCATACTTGCTTGTATTGCTTAGCGTAAGTTGTTGGTGCACATAGGTGAACTCTTGCTTAGAATAAGTTGTTGGTGCACATAGGTGAACCATAGTATATAGGCTTTGGGCTTGACAAAGTAAACGCTAGTTTTATTCCGCATTTGTTAAGCCCATCTCGTAAAAGTTTTAAATCGCCTATTCACCCCCCCTCTAGGCGACATCCGTGTCCTTTCAAAAATGACACAGTGCCAGTTCCCTGTTTTCTGCTATTCTGTATTTCAGAAAAGTTGTACATGAAATATTCTCAGAATTGGACGAGACAAAAGCCGAAGTTCCTATTTTACTGTAACGAAGACGGAGTCCAGAGGGCAGACGAAGAAGTGCCAGGAGGCGGCCACGCCATGCCTAGGCGCGGGCCACCCCTGGCCACGCCTAGGTGTGGTGTGGGCCCCTCGGGTGCCCACCGACCTTGCCCTTCCGCCTATAAATACATCTGATCGGGAAAAACCTAAATACCCGAGCCTCCATCCATGAAAAGTTCCGTCGCGGTCGCCATCGCTGACCCTAGCTTGGGAGGATTCTGAAGCTCTTCCCGGCACCCTGCGGAGAGGGAGATCATCACCGGAGGCCTCTACATCGCCATGCCCGAAGTGATGCGTGAGTAGTTCATCTCTAGACTACGGGTCCATAGTAGTAGCTAGATGGTTGTCTTCTCCAATTTATGCTTCATGTTTAGATCTTGTGAGCTGCCTATCATGATCAAGATCATCTTTATGTAATGCTACATGTTGTGTTTGTTGGGATCCGATGAATATTGAATACTATGGTTGAGATTGATTATATACTTGTAATATGTTATTTTTGATCTTGCATGCTCTTCGTTGCTACTAGATGCTCTAGCCAAGTATATGCTTGTGACTCCAAGAGGGAGTATTTATGCTCGATAGTGGGTTCATGCCTCTAGTAATCTGGGAGAGTGACAATAACTTCTAAGGTTGTAGATGTGTTGTTGCTACTAGGGAGAAAACAACAATGCTTTTTCTAAGGATGATTCTATTGTTTACTTTACACACTTTGCTTAATGCGATAATCTGTTGCTTGCAACTTAATACTGAAAGAGGTGCAGACGCTAACCGGAAGGTGGATTATTAGTCATAGACGCAGTTGGATTACGGTCTATGTATCATGTTGTAATGCCCAAATGAATCTCATACTAATCATCTTGTCATGTATGGTCCTTATTCTATCAATTGCCCAGCTGTAATTTGTTCACCCAACATGTTATTTATCTTTACGGAGAGACACCTCTAGTGAACTGTGGACCCCAGTCCTTTCTTTTACAGTGATAAAACCATCTACTGCAAACACATGTTCTATTTACTTACTGCAAGCATTGTTCTCTTTATTTCACTGCAAACAAACATCTCTTTCCACACTATACGGTTAATCCTTTGTTTTCAGCAAAACCGGTGAGATTGACAACCTCAGCGTAAGTTGCGGCAAAGTATTTTGGTTGTGTTGTGTGCAGGTTCCACGTTGTTGCTGACGGCGGTAGTTCGTCCTACCAAAAGTCAGCTAGCAACACCTTCAGAAGTGATTTCTTTCTCCTACTGGTCGATTAAACCTTGGTTTCTTACAGAGCGAAAACTTGCTATTGTGCTCATCATACCTTCCTCTTGGGGTTCCCCAACGGTGTGCCCTGCACAACATCAAGGTAGCAAAAGAAAGGCAAAACCATAATAGCTTTTGAACATATTGTCACTATCCAATTACTAAAACCTTTGCTACTCCATCTGACACACACATCACCCCTGATGTTCCACAAGTATAGGGGATCGTGTGTAGCCTTTTCGATAAGTAAGAGTGTCGAAACCAACGAGGAGCTAAAGGTAGGATAAACATTCTCTCAAGTTCTATCAACCACTGATACAACTCTACGCACACTAAGCGTTTGCAATATCTAGGAAATAAAACTAGAGCGATAACGGGTATGAGAGGTGACTTTGCAGAACAATAAAATACACGGAATAAATGTTAGTGCTGCAGCAATAAAACAAACTAAACTAACAAGTACCATGAGTGTGGAAAGGCGGTGGTAATAGTGGTGGCTTTGTCCAAGATCAATTAGTGAAGATCTTGGGTTCAATGTCTTCGATGCAGCTTTCTATGTAGGAGAGGCTAAATATATATGCTCTCCCTCCGGGATTACAAGTACTATATGATTGGCTTGCTAGCAAACATCCGTAAATACTAGCAAGCATTAAGGTTTCCCCAACCATAGCCTTAAGTAAATGGTCCTCTTACTCCCATACATGCAACTATCCGGTTCGCGTCCTTAGGTTTCTGTCACTCCGGCAGAACTTCCCCCTTCTAGTATACAAGTACTACCAACCCTATGGTGCTTGATCCATGCGCGCACAAATATAATGGGCACCAAGGACGGTAACATATCAACATACAACTCTAATGAACCAAAGAGAAACAACCATCAATCAAAGAACAAATAAACTATGGCAACATGACATAGATCATAGGATTATAACTTATAGCATCAAACACCATGTTTACATAGGGCGGTACAGAGGATTGTGAGAGGATGGACCACTGAATACAATGAGAAGTTGGTGATGGAGATGGCGGTGAAGACGTTGGAGGGCTCAGCAAGGAGCGCCGGGAGGCGGAGGCGTGGGCGGCGGCGGCGGCGCGGGACTCCTTCCCCGCCGCCGGCATCATGGGGGAGCGCCGCCCCTTAGCCTTCTTCTTCCTTGAGTTGGTGCTGGTGTAGATGAGTGTTTCCCCCTCCTTGGCTGCTGCCAAGGAGGAGGATTTTCGTGACAATGCTTGGGGGCCTCCAAAAATAGGTTTCCCATCAATATATTTTTTCGATAAAGGGAATATATTAATATCAAGAGATACCAATTACACCCAGCCTCTGCAACAACGCACCACCCTAATGGCACTACGGATGCACACATCCAAAAAAGGAAAAGAAAACTAAGAAACAAAAGTCCCGCTAAAGTATCTCGGGCCTAACAACAGCAATACATCCACCGCCATGACAACACCTGAATTACAGACTCTTCAAAAAACGACGCCTCCAAGAAGGGAACAGTGCTCAAACACCATCGTCGCCCGATCAAAGATCTTGGGTTTTCACCCTGAAGATAGTCCCCGCTCTCAAAACAATGCCTTCACCAAGGTCATTGCCAGGCACAACCAGTTAAGGCCAGACCTTGGGTTTTCACCCTGAAAGGTAGGACTCTACACTTCACCTATGTTGTCGCCCCCACTTTCATACCGCTGATGTGAAGCCCGGAACACCAAGCAAGCCCCTCAACAGCGCGGAGACTTGAACCTCCCTTAGCTAGTCCTCCCCTCCGGCCTTCATGAAATTCTCTTCTTCCGAGTTTCATCATGGATCCATAGTCACTTGATGTCAATACAGAAAAAGAGCTTCGCGCCGCTCCCTCCAGAACCAATCGGTCGGAATAAAAGCATGGGTGCGCACAACCGAATACCTCCGATCCAGCAAACTCCGGGCAAAGCACTGTTACATTCGCCGGCGGAGCCTTCCGGAACTCAACCCCCCGGCTAGATCACGAGTCCAGGCCTCCGGTAGGTCCTCCTCTTCACGCAAGAGAGGCCCTAGGACCGCCGCCTTTATTCAGGTCGGACCCCCACGTCGGCGACCATCCCGGGCTGGCCAATCCAACCCTCCACCGGCGACACCATCGCCGGCTTCCATGCTCCTCCATCTCGCCGCCGGATCGCGGTGATAGATCAAGGATCCACCACCACCGACCGCAGGCCGACCCTCTCCGGCGAAGAAGAGGGACACCTCCTCCGTCGAACCCAAGGCTGCTGCCCCGGGCGCCCTCGTGTCGCGGAAGAATCCCGAGATCGCCTCCACGCACCGTCGAGAGGCGCGGGGGAGGGCATGGCGCAGACCGAGGGCCTGGCCGCCGTCCACCCAGCCCCTGCTGGAGTGCTGCGGGGGAAGCCGACGGAAGGAGGGAGACAGGCCGCCACCGCCCAACCCACCCGCACCGGCCGGTCCGCCAGGGGATAGCCGCCGGGAGGAGAGGGCTGCAGCGCACGTCGCCCATCCCATCCGATCTGCGCCTGCTCCGCCATGCGTCGAGGAGGTGGGATCCGGCCGCCATTCATCACGCAGCGACGAGGAAGGGCCTCCGCCGCCGCCACGCCCCGAGGGTCTTTGCCCCGGTGGCGCTACCGGCGGCGGCGGCGGTTAGGGTTGGGAGGGTGGGGTGTGGGAGGGAGGGTTAGGTGCGGGAGAGCCAGATGCGTTTTTTTTTTGAGCCAGATGCGTTCTCTGGGAAGTGGACTAACTGATGCTTGTGTTCAACGGCGTTGGGGCAGCCTCTAGAGCCTTCCTAGGACTCCCCTGTGTCCTTCATGAGCCTCACAACTCGTGGCTGGGCCGAAATATCCAGGTATGGAAAGAGTTTGTGTCAAATATGTCACCAACTTTCGGAGTCCCGAGACTGCACGAACCTCCGCAGTAATTCTGCTGTGCCGGATGCATCCGTTGTCCGTTCTGGACGAATAAGATGTCCAAATTGTTCGGCTTGAAAGTCTCTACAACTTTGTAGTTTACGACTTTTCCATTGGACGTTGTTCTGATGGAGTTTCGAAGCAATCTTTGAAAAGTGTTCATCAGGGACAGATTTCGGGAAATTCCAGATTTCACCATAATGAGCTATTTTCTTCCATATTTGCCTATTTCCTGCACAACAAAGTTGAAACCAAGAACTTGTGCACTTTTGCAACTATTAATAGGTTAGTCTCTTAAAACATATAGTAATTGGTGTAAAACAAGCATGGAACATCAAAAATTATAGATACGTTTGCGACGTATCAACCCCACACACGCTCTTGCATAGATGTTGGATCAGAACATAAACTTAAGAACGGGGTACATAATATGCATCTATCAACATATATAAAAAAATATAATACGATCAGATCTCATAGAACAATATCATAGAACAAGGATGCACCATATAGGTATTAAAAATATGACCATAATCATGATAGGCTGCTCATATGGCACTAAGTACTATGAAGAACATGAGAGAAATAAATCAAGATACTGCCACAAAACCGTAGTCCAGAGGGGGACTACTCCCTCTTGGTCATGGTGATGATGATGAAGACGTTGGAGACGGTGGAGATCCCTCCGGCGGTGATCCCATCGGAGTTTCCCCCTCCAATCTTCTCTACAGCAGCCTCCGCTTGGTGTTTCTGTCTTTCTGCGGCGCTCTCCTCCCGATAATTCTTTGGGACCATATATATATAGTTGTTTTTATGGCAAAATACGTTGGTGGGCGAAAGAATCAGGGCAATCGAACAATCGAAGTGCGAACGGAGGTGGGTGGCGCGGCCAGGAAGTTGGGCCACGCCACCTGGCCTCGTTCGCTCCTAGGGCCTCTCCAGGTGTGCTCCAAAAGTTCATTATGTTTCTCCCGGTGAAAAAATGATGCTCCAAAAATTCCAGGTCAATTTGACTCCGTATAGATCTCTGAAAGTGAAATATGCGAAACAGGGTTTTCCTGTTCTGCAGGGTTATAAACCAAATAAAGGCGATCATTGGTAAATCATATATGTTGCAACTATGTAAAACATGGTATTATCATCATATATGTAAAATATGGTATTATCATCATATATGTTGCAAATATATGGGAATTCAATATGATAAAGGACTAAGTTTATGTATGCATTTTACATGCATCATGCATGCGGTCAACGATGAAGCTGCAAATGTTGGTTCGCCTGCTACGTGCGGTTGGTGGTGGAGCTGGAAAGAAGGGGTCGTTGTGCCGTGAGCAATAGGCAACGGAGGAGCTGCAAGGGAAGAGAGGTGGTGCTTCAAAAGTTGAGTGACAGAGCTGCAAAGGAATGACTATGCTGCTGTGAATGTCGTGTGTGTTGCTTCATGATCTTCATCTATATTAGTGTAAATGTTTTGCTACAATTGTTCTACGATTCTTCTACTTTAGTATAAACTTTTTGCTCCGATGTCTCTGGTGATGTCTCCGGCGAGATCGATTTTTACCATAATAACACAAATGTTGCAATGCTACAATAATAGTATGTATTTTGTGCTGCAATAGTATTCCTATGTTGATACTTTAGCGCAAAAGTACTGATGTGAGGTCTTCGGCGAAGTTCAGTGCTCCGACAAGGTCTCCGGCGAGTCCCCAACGAAGTAAGGTGCTCCGGCGAGGTCTCTGACGAAGTCCCCGACAAGGTCCATGTCCACTGGGTCTATTTCCTTTTTATTTTTAGTTGAACCATTTTTTTTTCTTCAATGAAGCAAAAGCGAGGTATTTTTTGCTGCGACGAAACAATATCTGAATTTGATGTGAAATTGTACACGTGTTAGATGGAGAACCCGGAGGCTGGGAGACTCTGTGCCTCCAGAGGATCCTCAGCGTCCTCTTTCACAATAGTAGCAACAACTTACTAATGCAATGTCAGTCGAACCAAAATTCAGTGCAAGATGTGCGCACCGGCCGACAGATCTAATGGAGCTGAGAGTAGTTCCAAAGCTGGCTTCGCAGATCACGATGAGCCGCTCGCACGTTGTTTTCCGTAACTCGGCCCATGCATCGCCTCGCCACCGCACATCCGCATACCCGACCGCGCTCTTCTCCTAGAGTGTGTTTGGTAGCATGTGGTACTTTTTTTTGCATGGACTGGTACGAAAAATGGGCCTTTTGATTTCATGTACTCTTCTCCATTGTTGCACGAACCAGGTTTTAAAGCACCTCCGGGCCAGGCCCGGGAGGAACGCCCAAATCGGTCGTTGCTGTGGAGCCTGGCCCATTGTCTTCATACGTCTACACGCGTTGGGAAGGGAGACGGAAACGTCGCATCCCTTCAGGAACACGCGTCATAACTCGCCTCACCACCCCATCTCGTTCCTCTCACTCGCCTCTTCTCTCTCACCTCCCTCCAAACTATCACATCACCAGAGCGGTTGCTCCACCGCTGACAAATCCGCTGCACCGCCGCAAGAGTACAAGCACTCATTAGTGGATGGAAGGGAAAAAAGTTATCTATGGGAGGTAAGGAGATGCTCATAAAGGAAGTTGCTCAAACCATACCGATATTTGTGATGACAATATTCAATATCCCAAAGAAAATTTGTCATCGTATTTCGCAATTATGGTGGGTGATGAAGATGACCATAAGAAGATGCATTGGGTGGCATGGTGGAAAATGTATATCCCTAAAGAAAGAGGAGGTATGGGGTTTCGAGACTTACATACTTTTAATACCGCCATGTTGGCGAAACAACGTTGGAGGCTTATGGAAGAGCCGAATTCCCTTTGTGCAAGAGTTCTCTGTGCTAAGTACTATCCATATGGTAACCTTCTAAATGCACAGCTTAAAAGCGGGAGCTCTTATACGTGGCAAAGTGTAATCTATGGTTTGCAAACTTTTAATCGAGGTTGCATTTGACGTGTTGTGGATGGGGAGCAAATATATATTTGGAATGACCCGTGTACACCTACCAACTAGTCCAACAAGGAAGGTGTACACTCTGGAAGGTGCTATTTTGCTTAATAAAGTGTCTGATCTTATTAATCCAGGCATGGGATCATGGGATGAGGAGTTGGTACGTGAGCTGTTCTGGAGTGTTGATGCTAATAGAATTCCTGAGGTTCCTATAGCTCCACCAGAGATGGAAGATTTTGTTGCGTGGCATCTTACAAAAACTTGCAATATTTACTGTTAGATCAGCTTATCACGCAGAGTGGGAATGCGAGTTTGGTAGACACAACCCGAATGTGATGGACATTGGTGGTTCACAAGGGAGTACTGTGTGGAAAAAATTATGGGGTTTACCTTACAATTACCATCCAAGGTTAAGATCTTTGATGATTGTAGAATTGTTACTTCTGGTTTTGGAGAGATTTTTTTGAGCATTGTAATAGGAAGACCAATGAGGTGGCACATGAGCTAGCTAGGCATAGTTTTTGTGACATGCATGTTGATTTTTTCTGGGATTCCCTATTTCTTTATTTTCGAAACTCATGAACCATGTAAGTGTTTGAGAATCAATAAAGCTTACCGACATGCTTTTTCCTAAAAAAAAAGAGAATGCAGGGATGGGGCGTTGGATACTTGGATGCCCCAACCCAACCCAGGCCGGAGCCGAGCGGCTCAACACATAGAACGGGGAAGAGTCCATGAGCTAGCAAGGAAGACGGGTAGCGGCTGCACATTAAAAACTGGCCAAGACGCCACACACCCATGCACATACAATCGCACCGCCCTTCCTCCTCCTCTCTAGTCTCTAGTACCTAGCTAGCGCCGCAACTCTCCGGCAGCGCGGCGCCAAGGGAAGGGTTGGGGCGGGGCGTGTTGGATCGATCTCGGTAGATGGCGGTGGGAGGGGGAAGCGGCGATGGCGGAGGCGGGGGCGGCGGCGGCGGCGGCAGCAAAGGAGGAGGAGGCGCCGCGAAGAGGGTGCCGATGCACCGGCTCTTCGCGTTCGCGGACCGGCGGGACGCGGTGCTCATGACGGTCGGCGCCGTGGCGGCCATGGCCAACGGCGTCGCGATGCCGTTCCTCGCCTTCCTCGTCGGCGATCTCGTCGACGCGTTCGGCCCCGCCCACCGCGCCAATGTCGTCCACGCCGTCGCCAAGGTTCGCGCCGTCTGAGAGGGTTCCGCTTATCTCGCGTTCCTGGCTCGTCGATTCCATGCCGTTCCTCGCCTGCCTATTTCCCTATTTGCTCTTGCCTCACTCGGTTAGAGGGTTAAGGGTTTTGGAATATGAAGCGTTCGTCTCTAGATTTTACCCCAATAAAGTAAATCGGATAATTTCGGGTCGAAGTTTACCAAACCCCCTCGGATCGAACGTTTAGACGAGTTTGTGCATGAATTTGCGTTTAACCGGCCATTTGGTGCTGGATCGGATTTACTGATCTGAAAAGAGCGGTCGATCACAAATTTCTCATTAGTTTCCTTCGAGATCCTGTGCTTTTTGTATAAAGTTTCAGATCCACAAGCTACGCGATTTGGTATGGAGCTTGAAACGTGCCAATCGCCAGAATTTTCAAGCTACTATGTCGTACGCATCTTAATTTTCTCTAACGAATTTGGCAAGATCGACTGTGACTGTGTGATCATAAGTTCATAGGTATGAGAAGACCTCATCTAGAACGGTTGATAGGTCTGCTTCTGTTGTAGGCTAACACGGTTCAATGTGGGAAACTGTTCAATAGAATATACTACTTTTGTTTGTATCTCAAAAGTTGGCTGGATGTATCATATTTTCATCCGAGAATATAGGTCTGTCTGTATCTCAAAATTTAGCTGGCTGTAATTATATTTTCACCCAAGAATGTTATTCAATAATTGCTATTTATTGTGTACACGCACTAGTACTCCCCAAGTAGTTCTGTTTCTATTTTTGATGCCTGGTGCTCTTGAACTTTAAAGTTGAACATGTCAGTGCTGTAGTTTCGTGTTCCTGAAAAGGAATTTTCCCTCTGTTGGCATTAATTAGCTGGCTTGCTTGCTTAGTCGGTGCTATCTTTTGACCATTTGTCATTGTGTGCTTTTGGTTTTCAGGTTTCTGTCAGATTTGTGTACCTAGCAATAGCTTCTGGAGTAGCAGGGTTTCTTCGTAAGTCTCATTTCTGTTACAGAATTTAGTTTGGAAGTGCATTATCCCATATTGCCTTCTGTTAAAAATTTCTCACACAGTATCCGTTTACTTTTCTCACGTATAGTTACGTAGTTTGTTATAAGATTGTGTACTTCCGTTGAGTCTCCGTGTAAACTTTAGATTCAAGGTGCGTATACTGAATATGTTCTTCTCGAAAAGTATGTATTATTCTATTGTTGGAAAATCAGCAATCCTGCTTTGGAAGGAATTAAAGATGAAAAATCATTTGCAAATGAAGTAAATTGTAAGCATGTGGTAGTATATCACCACAAATTATTATTTGACGATTTTCCTTAACTACACTATATGACGTGTCAGACCCAATTAATTATGCTAATTTAGGCCCCTACTGGAAACAAATTTATCTCTGGGCAATGTATGTGGTGTGTATCCTACCCTTTCCTATTTTGAGGTTATCTATTTGGGGTCGTGTCAGACCCAATTAATTATGCTAATTTAGGCCCCTACTGGAAACAATTTATCTCTGGGCAATGTATGTGGTGTGTATCCTACCCTTTCCTATTTTGAGGTTATCTATTTGGGGTATTTTTGTTTTTATTTATATATAAAAGTTCTAAAAACTTCTGGAATTTGTCACAGCCAAGTTGATGGTTTCCGGATTTTTTTTTATCTCTGTATAGAAGCTAATTATTATATATTCTTAGTTTCCACACTGAAGAAAACATAAAAGGACTAGAATTTATATTGTCAGGAGTAAAAGAAAAGACATAGGTCCAACCAGCTGATAAATTCCAATTTTATTAGCTATATTTTAAGTCTAAACTTTTTTTGTACAACATTTCCAAGTCGATTTGTTTGGAGACTCAGTGTATAACTTCTCCCACCATAATTTGAGTTAAAATCGGGCTATAGTTTTCATAGAGATCTAAGCATTAAGAAATTAGGGTAGCAACCAAGAATGGGCCACATTGACAAGACAAGACATTTTGGTGTACACATAATCATAAGTATAATGTTGGAAAATAATGTAGGCTTTAGTACTCCCTCCTGCCCCATTTAATTTATGCAGGTTTAAACTAGGCATAGCTAATCTGAATCTATGAGCTGTGAGAACTAAATCGGGCCAGAGGGAGTATTATTACTTGTAGGGATGTCAGAAAAGGCAATTGGTTACATATCCTTATCATACTACCTCTCTTAACTGTGCTGATGCATGCAGAGGTGTCATGCTGGATGGTGACTGGTGAAAGGCAGGCTGCACGCATCCGAGGGCTGTACCTTGAGACTATACTTAGACAAGATATATCATTTTTTGACGTGGAGACGTCAACTGGAGAAGTTATTGAAAGGATGTCTAGTGACACAGTGTTAATTCAAGATGCCATTGGAGAAAAGGTTAGACACATGTCTTATCCATGTGAATCATAACTTGCTCCTGAATTTTGACTATATGATGTGCCTTGTCTGAAGTAATTTTATGGAAAGAAGTTTGATGTGAAGTATACAACTTGTGCCTTCAGTTTTCTGTTTCTCTTAGAAGTACCACACAACTAGGTTCATTGTTAGGTCAAGTATATGTTACTGGTGCATGGATGTGTGAAGGCCACAGGTTTTTTCTGAAGTGTTCTTATGCAAATAGGTCTGATTATATAACTTGTGCCTTCAGTTTACTGTTTCTCTTAGAAACTATAAAACGTTGACCAACGGGGGAAGGATCCCTCCGTTGTTAGATAGATGAGAACTCTCCATAGATTTCTTTCATGCGGATAGGATCCCGTTTATTCCGAGTGCTTCACCTGCGACGAGAACCCGGGTGGACCGGCTCAACACCTTCTCTTAGAAACTATTAACACGACCAGGTTCATAGTTAGGCCAAGTATATGTTTCTGGCGCATGGACCTTGCATGGATCTGTGAAGGTCACATGCACTGTCCTGCCTTCGTTATTTTGAGTGAATCGTGATTTAGTGTAAGTTACCTTTCATAAGAATCTTGATAGCTTCAACTATGCAAATTTTGAGGCTATTTTTGGTATACAAATTTACTGATTAGAGTAGCAAGATTCTATAAAATGCATAGATTGACACACTTTTGATTTGACGCGCTTATGCAGGTGGGCAAGTTTCTCCAACTGATATCAACGTTTCTTGGTGGTTTTATCATTGCATTTTCAAGAGGCTGGCTTCTGTCCCTGGTAATGTTGTCAAGTATTCCTCCTGTTGTAGCATCAGCTGCAGTCATGTCGCTTGTCCTGTCAAAGTTATCATACCGTTCCCAGATGGCCTATGCCGAAGCAGGGAAAGTCGTTGAACAAACAATAGGATCAATCAGAACGGTAATATCTTTATTTCAGAAACTCCTACCCATATATTTCTTGTCCTTAGCTAACTTTTCCTTTTTTATCTTTATGAAAACAGGTGGTATCTTTCACTGGGGAGAGGAGAGCAATTGACAAATATCAGGAGTTTTTAAAAATATCATACAGGTCAACAGTCCACCAGGGCACAGCCGGGGGCCTTGGAATTGGTTCCCTTTTGCTTATTGTTTTCTGCAGCTATGGATTAGCTGTATGGTATGGTGCAAGGTTGATTATTGAGAAGGGATATACTGGGGGATATATCATTAATGTATTGATGGCGATCATGACTGGTGCAATGTTAGTATCTTCCTTTACATGGTTCAAGATACAAATAACCAAAATCAAATTGAATTATATTCATTTGCATGACGTTTTTTTCTGATTGTTGTAGGGCTCTTGGCCAATCTTCGCCATGCTTAACTGCTTTTGCATCAGGACAGATTGCCGCTCATAAAATGTTTGCAACAATTTATAGAAAACCTGAGATTGATGCCAGTGACAAGGGTGGCATTATACTGGACAACTTTGTTGGAGATGTTGAGTTGAAAGATGTCAATTTCAGTTACCCTGCACGGCCTGAGCAACGTATCTTCAATGGCTTCTCTATTAGCATTCCAACTGGCACAACAGTGGCATTGGTTGGGGAGAGTGGAAGCGGGAAGTCTACTGTAATTAGCTTGGTAGAGAGATTCTATGATCCACAATCAGGTGAAGTACTTTTGGATGGTGTTAATCTGAAAGAGCTAAACCTTAGTTGGATAAGGCAGAAAATAGGGCTTGTTAGCCAAGAGCCTATTCTTTTCACAACCACTATAGGAGAAAATATAGGGTATGGAAAAAGAGGTGCATCAGAGGAAGAAATCAGGAGCGCAATTGTGCTGGCCAATGCTGCGAAGTTCATCGACAAGTTACCAAATGTATGGTTATTTGATCCCTTCTTAGCCGTGCATTCTGTGATATAGTATTTCTGCACTATTTCTTTCACCCAATAATGATAAGCTGACAACTCTTACCAGGGACTTGATACAATGGTTGGTGAGCATGGAACACAACTATCCGGCGGACAGAAACAGAGAATTGCAATTGCAAGAGCAATTTTGAAAAACCCCAGCATACTACTTCTTGATGAAGCTACAAGTGCACTTGATGCCGAGTCTGAACGTGTAGTTCAAGATGCACTTAATAATATCATGGTGAACAGAACCACAATAATTGTGGCGCATCGCCTGAGCACTGTCAAAAATGCTGATACAATATCGGTGCTGCATCGTGGACAGCTTGTAGAACAAGGTACCTGTATTTCTTCATCACTTTTCAGTCATTCTTACTGCAATAATTCAACTGGGTCAAGTTTCACATTGTAAAATCAAGCTCTAATGGATGTTTGCACAACAGGACCGCATGCTGAGTTGATAAAAGATTCCAATGGAGCATACTCTCAACTTTTACGTCTTCAAGAGGTTAATACAGATAGGAAGGGATCTCATGGAGATGACTCCAACAGGTTACAATCAGCACCGGATACTGCAAATTCTGCAAGTCAACACAGCAGCATAAATCCATCACTTGAGAGATCTATGAGTAGATATTCGGCACAGGGTGGAAGCAGAAGGAACTCACAGACATTCTCATTGAATGAACACGTAACCGAAAGGGTTGATGATGTGAAGTCAGAGAAGAATGTAATCAGACGCCTACTCTACCTTCATAAGCCTGAGATTCCAATTCTTCTCTTAGGATGCACTGCTGCCGCAGCCAATGGTGCTATACTTCCTGTGTTCGGTATGCTGCTTTCAAGTGCCATTAACACATTCTATGAACCACCCCAGAAATTGAGAAAAGATTCAGCGTTCTGGGCAGAGATCTATGTGATGTTGGGTGTCATCTCCATCCTTATCATCCCAATGCAATACTCTTTGTTCAACATGGCAGGTGGTAAACTTATCGAGCGCATACGTGCTGTATCATTTACTCGGGTTGTTTACCAGGAAATAGGATGGTTCGATGACCCGTTGAACAGCAGGTACTTTTGTGTTCACTTATTCATTTGATACATCAATGTTGTGGAATCGCTATTTTTTTGTGTGTTTCCTGATTCTCATGCATTCTCCAGTGGCGCAATAGGCTCCAGGTTATCAGGGGATGCAGCATCTATTAAGAGCATTGCTGGGGATGTCTTATCATTGATAGTGCAAAGCCTAAGCACTTCTGTTGTCGGTATTATAATAGCCATGACTGCAAACTGGCAACTAGCACTCATAGTATTGTGCTTCCTTCCTTGCGTGATTGCACAGAGTTACGCTCAAGGCAGGTTGATGAGGGGTTTTGGTGCTGACGCCAAGGTACTAATCCTTTTCACCCGCCTGTATCATATTGTAGTTATTTGCTGATCTGTTCCTTTTCATGGCAATCAGATCATTCTGTAGTTATTTGCTGAAATTTTGTGTAATGGTTGACTGCAGGAAATGTACGAACAAGCAAGCACAATTGCCAGTGATGCCATCAGTAACATCAGGACTGTTGCTTCATTTTGTGCAGAAGAGAAGATAATCGAAAGCTACCGAAACAAATGTGAAGGTCCTTTGACGAAAGGAGTTCGTCAAGGGACTATAAGTGGTGTGGGTTATGGATTCTCATTCGCGTTGCTCTTCTGTTTTTATGCTGTATCCTTTTACGTTGGAGCTCGCTTTGTACACAATGGGACAGCAGAAGTTGGGCAAGTCTTCAAGGTGAGAACCAAAAAACTAATAGGGCCAAATAACACAACTGAGACTTCTTCTCATTGCAACTTCTGTTTCTGTTTCTTGAAAAAATGCAGGTCTTCTTTTCTTTAACCATGATGGCTGTTGGAGTTTCGCAGTCGAGTTCGCTTGCTCGGGATTATAGCAAAGTGCAAGATGCAGCTGTTTCTATTTTCAGGATTATTGATAGGGTATCCAAGATTGACGCAAGCTCTGAGGTAGGAAGGACACTAGACACAGTGGAAGGGAATATAGAGTTGCAGCACGTGAGCTTCAAGTACCCTGCTCGGACTGACGTGCAAATCTTCAGAGATTTGTGCTTGAGGATACCATCTGGCAAGGTAATACTTTTGTTTTCACAATCAAGCAAAACGTACCTTCTTCTGATAATCAAAACATCAGTTTTCTCCCATTAAAATTAAGTTTCATACTTATAGAGCTCTTTTTACATGACTTTGAACTTCTGCTGTAAAACTTAAACAAGTTAAAAGTAACTTAAACTGAGGCAGAGTCGATAGCACACAACCCAATGTAAATAGATCTGACAGTTCCTTATGAAATGTTGAGCAGTGTAACAACATTAGAGTTAATACTAATGGAGCCGAAGTGTGTCTCAGACCAAATTGACTTGACGTGCTCTCACAAGCTGAAACTAGTTCCCAGAACTCAAATAACTGGTTGGTCCTAAACCCTGGCTTGCCATTACTAAATACTGACAAGTTTGTTGCAGACTGTGGCGCTTGTTGGGGAAAGCGGAAGTGGGAAATCGACGGTGATAGCCTTGATCGAGAGGTTCTACGATCCTGACTCTGGTGCCATCTTTCTAGACGGGGTTGATCTGAAGACCCTCAAGCTCAGCTGGCTCAGGCAGCAGATTGGTCTGGTAGGCCAAGAACCAGTCCTCTTCGACGACACCATCAGAGCAAACATCGCCTACGGCAAGAATGAGCAGGTATCCGAGGAAGAGATCATCGCCGTCGCCGAGGCCGCCAATGCCCACCGGTTCATCTCCTCCCTCCCACACGGGTATGACACGAGCGTCGGCGAGCGTGGGGTGCAGCTATCCGGCGGGCAGAAGCAGCGGATAGCCATCGCAAGGGCGATCCTCAAGGACCCCAAGCTGCTTCTGCTGGACGAGGCGACCAGCGCGCTGGACGCTGAGTCGGAGCGCATCGTGCAGGAGGCACTGGACAGGGTGACTGTCGGAAGGACAACAGTGGTTGTGGCTCACCGGCTGTCGACCATCACCGCGGCCGACAAGATTGCAGTCGTTAAGAATGGCGTGGTCGCCGAGGAAGGCCGGCACGAGCAGCTGCTGCGCCTGCCCGGTGGGGCCTATGCGTCCCTTGTTGCGTTGCAGTCTAGCAGCTCGTGAACTGAACACACTAGGAATGATGCTCTTGCTTCGTATTGGTAGGATGAGAGTATAGAATAGTCTTTGCCGATTTCAATTGGTTTTTCTTTTTTCACTGTATGGAAATTACCACGCTGTCAACGTAGCAACAAGACAGGCTTCCACTCTTTCTTTCCCCGAAGGGTAATAATGGATATGTCTTTCGTTGATAACTTCCACTCCTGTATACACCTCTTTCGTGTACTTGCAGCATTGCTAAGGCCGTTTCAGCCTGCCGAGTGCCTGCTGCTGCTACTGGAAATACAATGAACAGATCCTACAACTTTTATGAGCTCGAAATTCTCAACGGTTTTATCCCAGATTTCAAGAAAAGCTTTGTTGTCAATCTTGCAAAGTCGATCTAGCAATTGTATAGCTAAACGTTCCAGCAGTAGCACATGAAGGGGAATAGCAGGGTGCATTGGTGTGACCGATCTTCAGGATCACTAACACCAACATGAAACAGCAAATTGATCACACAGCTGAAGGTACAAGGCTGTAGTCACATTTAAGCTCCAAACAGAGTTCCATTAAAATCCTGTTCAGCTGCAATTAGCCATATATACACAAAGCAAAGTTTCATGGAAGCCTGCAGCATCATTGTCACAGATGCTGTTCGGCCATCATGGATTAGTTAACGAGAAGAAAAAACATACTACCTCTGTCCATAAATAGATGTCTTAGATTTATCAAATTTTGGATGTATATAGACACTATTTAGTGTATAGATTGATCCAAATTTAGACAAGTACAAGCAAAACGAAAACTTTTATTATAGCTGTTTCGAACCAACCAGCCTACTGTTATACTACATACAACAGTATGGAATGCCCACCTACACATAAAGAGAGGCGACACCGGAGAGGGGAAATTGTACAGTGAAGAAATGCGAGAACTTTTATTCCCTGCCGTATAAGAACTAAATTCAACACAAAAAATTCAAAAAATCTAAGTAGCATCTACACACAAAAATAAGCTGACAACCATACGTGAAAAAAACGTGAGTCATCTTCAGGGTGAAGATTCAAATAGTTGCTATAACAACTACTCAGCTGCTTTCATTGCCACTGATTCGGGAATGCTTCCCTGTAGGTCATATCCTCATTATGAGAAGCTTCTCTTGTGGCTGCATCCCTAGCTCGAGCATTTAGGAGCCTCTCTGCAATCCTATCTTTTGTGGTAACTTTTTTCTTCAGCATCGATGCTAGTGTGGGTTCCTTTGTTTTACCTCGACGTCGACCCCGTCGGCCCAGTGTTTCAGAAGGTTGGTCATATGCTGCCGCTGAGTGGGGAGTTGAAGCAATAGCCGCTTGTCGCAGAACATCTTCATTATGCTGACGGATTCTCACACGTCGGGCTTTTTCACGCGCTTTCTCATCCATGTCCCTTTTCCGAACATTCTTAATTGCTTGCCTCGCCAGCTGATCCATTGTATTTTTACCAAGATTATGAGCTCCATCCATGACGCCAGTGTCATTGTTACTGTTTGTAGTCATTGAAGGAGAAGGCTCCGGCGTATATTCACCATCACTGCTTCCATTTGTCTCAATCGGAATTCTTCCTCCTGCATCACAGATGTCACCACTCTGCTCAACGGGATCACCTCCTGCACCAGAACTGCCATCATTTAGACCAATTGGCTTTCCTTCTGAATCACGTGGGATGATGGGTCCATGAAAAGGGCATATCTTGAGATCCCTTCTGTGGCAAAGACCTCCTTTCTTCAGAGGTGCACGGCATGGTAGGATCTCAACCGGCTCTTCCTTATAAACAGAATGGTGAACATTTAACTCTGCAATCTTTGCTGCAGGTATAACAGCATCATTATCCATCCTTCCCCAATGGCTGTCGAGCTCAAGCCCCCTCTGGTTTACATGTGCATCCCCATTGGAACCCCACCGGTCCAAGACTGAGCTCCATGATACCAAAGGTGCTTCAGCAAGGAGCCTTGCTCTCTCTGGATCCATCTCCTGAGATGTATTGCCAGCATTTGGCATGTCATTGTCACCAGAGTTCACTGCGCCCACCACCCCCTTTCCCTTTCTAGCGTCCTTGCTGGAACCTGCAACATCCGCACTGCTCTCAGCTCTAGCAGGACTAGGAACTTCAATCTTACCCTCCTCCCAATCTTCATCCTCTTCCTCCTGAATATCCTTCTTCCTACGAACATTATCAAGATCAAGACCAAGCTCATTGCACTGGCCTCTCACCGCGCGTATTTCATTCTTAACATCAATGAGTTCCTTGAGCGCGGAATCTCTGAACCGGTTATCTGCAAGATTGACTCTAATAAGCACAGATATCCAATCCTGAATGGTGCCAAAGTGCTTTGACATAAGGAGCCGGTACGCCTCCCTCAACGCATCAAAAACAGCCTCGTTTTCCTTGGTTTCAGGCACCCATTCCCCGGCCATCAACGACGCTGCCCTGATACTCCGCATCGCCAACGAAGCAACCTCCTGCTCCTCCTCGTCGTCGTCCGCGTAACCCTCGAATTTCTCGTACTCGGCACGGATGATCGCCAGCCCGCTGCGGATCTCTTGGATGGTGGATCGGATTTCAGCCTTTATGGACGAAATGTCCTGGCGCAGCTGCTGAACCTTGGCAGTCAAGATCTCCTGCGTGCGTGCCTCCCGCGCCGCACGAGCCTCGACGGCTGCGCGGATGCCGGGGAACTGGATACGGGCGGACTCCTTGAGGTACTCGACGGCGAGACGGAGCTGGCGGTAGTGCAGGCCGAAGAGGTGGTGCCAGCGCTCGAGCGCCTGGATGGCGGACTTGCGGAGCGTGTTGGCGGAGGCAGCCGGCGGCGGGAGCTGGTCGTCGCTGCGGAAGCCAACGGCTAGCGGGACGAATCCGTCGAGCGCGTCGGCGAGGAGGGAGCGGAAGAGCTTGGAGCGCATGAAGAGCTCGTCGACGATGCTGAAGGCGAGGAGCCGCACCTGCGCACAAAGGGGAAACTGAATGAGCCTAGGGTTGGGGAAATTGGGGAGATCAGCATAGGAGAATCGGGGAGTTGGGGATTAGCGCAGGAGATAAGGAGGAGCTTACGCACATGGGAGTGGGGCTTGGACATGAGGGAGAGGAGGAGGCGGAAGGCGTCGCGGATGGCGCCATCGGAGGCGCGAGCCGAGGACTTGATGGCGCGGAGGAGGACGGGGTCGACGGAAGGAGCGGTGGTGGAGGTGGCGCGCTCGATGAGGGACGCTATAGACGTATCCACCGTCGAGGAGATGGAGGGGTTCGAGCCCGACTCCGCCGACGACGACGAGGGCGGCCGGCCGGAGGAGAATGTCGCACGAGGCATTGCGGCGGTTTGGTGGCGAACGGAGAGCCGTGCGGCGATTCGTCTTGCCTGGCCGCGGGGATAGGGCCGCCCAAGTCAAAAGAAGAAGAAGAAAAGTTCCGTGCAAAAACAGCTCTTCTTTAAAAAAAAAATGTATTTTTTGTTTAATTTCAGAAATAATACACGATTCCAGAAATTTTAAAAATAAATATGGCCTCGGTGTGGCCCACGCCGGTAGGGACCTATCAGCTTCGTCGTCGCCGATAAGTATTTGTTAGCCTATAGTCGACGTCAAAAGCTTCCCATAATAGGTGATGGCCCACCGAGGTACTTATTGGCTTCGCCGACACCAATAAATACTTATCCGTGTGGGCCAAGCCAAATCCATATTATTTTGTAAATTTCTAAAATAATATTATTTCTAAAATTTAATTAAAATGTACTATTTAAAAAATAGCAATTCGAGAGAATTGATTACTGGCTTAGAGCCACGACTTACTTTTGTATTTTTCCATCCGTCTAATGAAAAAATATTTTAAATTTGTTTAATTTCGATGTATCTACATACTTAGATCACTCGGGCACCGTCTCGTGCAGCATCGCGTCCAGCCTATGGTCCTCTTCATCGCAGGATCACCTTGATCCCCGCCCATGGAGGGCCATGGCCGATGGGTGGAGGCCTCCATGCATCGCGAGCTACGCTCCCTCATTCTCTATTTTCCACTAGCTCCACTTCATCGCCCTCATTCTCAACTCTAGTCCCGCCACTCGCTAGGTACATTTCCCCCAAATCCATGGAAAATCAGAGGCTTACGCTGGCGATTTGCGAAGATAAGGGTGTGCATGAGAGCTGTGGCGGAGCGTGACAAGCTAGGCTCGAGATAAAAGGGGGAGAGGGGGTGGGATTTGGTGAAAGCTTTTCAAGTACGCATAGTCCATCAAGCATGGCGAGGACGTGGGTCTCAGAGGCGTAGACGCGAAACACTAGATCTACTTCATCCTCAGATGGATTAGGGAAAAGGGATGGGCACTCCCTAAAATCTGCTTCTAGCTTTGATAGATTTAATCTGATGAGTAGTTGTGGTAGGACAGAAGTAGACAATATGTATGAATGAGTAACGAGATATCAACTTGTCAATGCCTACGAATTGTAGAGTTAGTGTTTCGTAGAAAGTAGAGGGCAAGTAGATCTCGAAAGTTATCAGCCGAACAAAGGTGTTCAACTCAATATTACGGTGGCTGGGGTTTACAATGATTCGATCATTATTTTGACCTCATCGTCCCTTTTATATAGGAGGAGAAACCGAGGGTTACAACGTGTCGTACAAGTACAAACTTTCGGGCCGCAGTGGGCCTTTCTCGATATTGATACAAATTTCCATAATAGCTATACTTTCCTAATCCGAACATCTTCAATCTTCTGGGCCTCCAAAGTTTTGAGTCCATGGGCATTTGGCTACAATAATAAACCAGGGGTATATATACGACATACCCCTTAGGCATGCCTATGTCAGTAGCCCCCGAGATTTTACTCGAGCCGTAGAGTCGGGGAAAATCTCCATCTTTCATCTGTTTGACAATACTTTCGAGTTGTGCTCAATTCTTACTCGATGTCTATATTGTACAAGGATAATGGTAAACGAGGCTGGTTCATCTAACGGATCAGGTACTAGATAATTGCTCTTATGGCAAACCCGCGTAAACATACTTCAAGTTCAACCTGGGATACTGGTGTAATTCAGTACTTGCCGCTTGAGGATTTACCGAAAATTGAATTCCAGCTATTTTATCGAGTACCCAACGCGTCCGCTAGGATTTTTCTTCACATCTATTGATGTGGATAAAGTGGGAGAGCGCATTCGGGTGTGATGCCACGCCACACAGGATGGATCCTGGGGTCTTACCTTCGTGACCCTTTTGCGAGTCACGAGATTCAGAGTTTCTATCGCGACGGACGCGCTCTGAGAATATATTGTCGAGTGCCTTTGTTCGGCTGATGAAATACTCCATTTCTTCGAGTTTATGTATTTCACCAAATAATATCTTGGCTCCCGATGGGAGTACAGGATGAGTTTCATGAAACTCGAAGATGTATGCACACAACCGAAATTCTTCGGTTCCATTCAGTATTGCTTTGCTATCTTGATCTCTTTTATTATCAAGTTTCATCGGGTGCGCGACTAGCGCTCCCGATGAGAGTAACCCCCGAGCCTACAGTCGAGTGTTTGCACTTGGGTGTAGGCTCAACTTTGCTATTAACTAACTCTATTTTTTCATCATTAACTTGTCTTATCAGCAATATAATCTATATTGCTAATAAGAGTAGCCCCCGAGCATATGGTCGGGTGCTTGCAGCCGGACATAGGCTCCAAATTTTATATTTCTCGCCACATATTGTCTTGGTAACTCTAATATTTTCTCAAACGTGACGTCGATGCTGACAAAGACCAGGTGTTGTCGTCTCGGGAAGACACGACTGCTGGTGGACCACTGTTTTGTGGGTCCAAAATCTCTGCTCTTCTCCCACGTCGCATAAGTGGGGCTCGCACGTTCTCCGATATTCCCGGCACACGCGCAGTAACTTCTTTGTTTCCAAAATAAACTGTAAAAATAACTTTACCATGCTGCCACATGTAAGGCCAGGATTATTGTGCGTATATCCTACGGTTCCACCACTTCGTCTTCCAGGTTATAAAAGTTAACCCTGGATCTTATTTTCCCCTTCACTCCGCCGCACGAATCATTTGCCTCTGCCATTGCCCTAGCTCTCACCATCACTCACGCTCGCTGCTCCAAACTCCTCCTCACTTCATCAGTGCTCTTGCGTCGCTGCCATGCCTCCGCGAACCAAGCGCACCAAGAACATCACCGCCGGTGCCTCCGCTCGAGCGGAGAAGGAGAAAGACTCTGGGTGGGAGAGATTGAAGTTCACCAAGCAGGACCACCGCAAGCTCAAGAAGATGGGCTTGCTAACGAATGATGAGACGATGCAAATCCCAGGGGATGAAGCCACTCCAGCTCCTCTCGAAGGTTTCCGGGTAATTTTCACCGATTTCTTCGTGGCCTTCTGTTTGTTATGGGATTCAGCTGTATCAGCTGACTCCTAATTCCATTTTCCACATTTATATCTTCATCACACTTTGCGAGTGCTTCCTTGGCATCCATCCCCAATGGGGCCTATGGAAACACATCTTTTAGCTCCGTCGAAACAACTTGAGAAACGCCATCTACAACGTAGGTGATATTTGTATCTGCGTGCGGCCGGAAGCCAGTTATTTTGACTTGAAATTCGCCGACTGCGTCCAAGGCTGGCACAAGAAGTGGATGTACGTCAAGGATGAATCAACTAGCACCCAACAATTTGGCCTTGCTCCCTTTGATGTGTGGCAAGAAATCTTGAGGCGTAAATCTTGGGATGCTGAAGCTACACCCGAAGAATTGGCGACTACCAAGTCCTTGATTGCTCGGATCGAATCTCTGCAAAATACCCAAGGGCAAGAATTGTCGGGTGTGAAAATCATCGCGCATTTTCTGTGGATTCGTGTGCAGCCCCTCCAGGCTCGTGCGAGTCCCCTCTGGCTATACTCCGGTGCCGGTGATGCTGCTAGGATTTCCAAAGATCTTTCCGTGAAGGACTTGAAGAAAATAGTGTGCCACTTTACTTCGCTTAGAAAAAAGAGTCCAGTTCCTGCCTCCTACCGCGTGGAGCCATTCAGTGGTACCCACGCCCTTCCAGCTGTAAGTGTTTTTCTTTAGTTTTTTGCCTTTGCCTTTCCTGCTTATTTTGAACCTCCATTATGTTAACTCGCACTTTTATTATGTAGAACCATCAAATACTTTCTTCCCTTCCTCCTACTCCCGAAGGTGGGGATGTGCCTGAGCGTGCAATCATCACTGACGACTCGCAAGAAACTTCAGTTCGTGACAGTGAATCCACGGAATCTGAAAAGAGTGCGGGTTCATCTGATAAAATCTCGGAGTCAGTACACGCCTCTTACTCCTCCCAAACAAATTTCGTCCCTCCTGCGGCTTCTCCAGAGAAAGGCAAGAGAATAAGAACACATGACGAAGAGGATTCTGGCACGTCCAAGCTATCTCAGCCAGCTGTCGAAGAATCTTCTCATGAAGAACAAGCAGTGTTTGACCCCTTCGCTTCTGCCGCCGTCGTAAGCTCGTAAGTTTATTTTTCTTCCGCTCAACTATTTTGACTTGATTTATTTTTCCGTATGCTGAAATATTTTGTATATGGATAGGGATGATGAAGAACATCCAGACCTCGATGCTTCCAGACTAGCAAACACGAGTACATCCAATACGTTGGTCATCTCAGAGGACCCAAAAACTGCCCTGGAAACCTCAGATCCACCACGAAGCCCCCGGGTCTCGAAGAAAAGACCAAAGACATGTGCCGTTGGTAAGGGGGTAGTTTCCACTGAGAGTTTATCGACTCCTCTTCTCGATGATGTAAGTATCTTTTTGCCTTCCTTTGCCTTTTTGTTTTACTCGAGAAACATCATCTCTCTAACTATTTTGCAGCCCTTATTGAAGGAGATGGTCGACATAGGTACCCGATTTATCAGGTTCCACGATGAAGCTGACTCCTTAAGAAGTAAGTTTTTTGTATATGTTGATTAATATCCCTTTGTTGTTTTTCTTATAACATGACCCTTCCTTTTACCCAGGAGTCTTGCACCTTGCTGAGAGGCACGCCAAAGAACTGGAAGAGAAACTCGAAGCTAGCGAAGAAGCTGAAACAAAATCTATGAGTGTTGGAGACCTTCGAGATAGGCTTAATGTCGCCGAGACGGCCCTGAGCGAGAAGGAAGAAAAGATTGCCCAACGAGAAGCCGCCATTGTTGTACATCTTGATACACAATCTGCCAGATTCTTGAGTAATGTTCCTTTTTTCCTTCTACCGCCCCTTTTTTTGTTTGCTTGTACCACCGTCATATTTATATTGAAAAGTACTTCTTTCTTCAACAGAAAAAATTGGTGAGATGTATAACAGGAACCAGGATTTGGAAGAAGATGCTCTCCTGGATACTCTCTCAAATCTGGAGATGAACTGCACCTTGGCGCGCGATTGCTTG
>NC_061509.1:201626623-201645015 GCF_022539505.1 Lolium rigidum
GATAACTAATCAAGGTTGAAAAAGTTGGGGTGTTACAAGGAATATTTCAAAGACCAGGCTAGAACATCCGGCCCAAGCTCTGAAGAACTTCACCCGGAATATCCGGGGGGGGGGGGGGGGACTTTTGAGCCAACTTAGGCCGAAACTTCCGCCCCCTCGACACAGAATGGCTACTCCAAGCGTACGGGCTATAAATAGAGGAGCCTTCTTCTTCATCAAATTAGATATGAGGAGCACGAAGACTTTCTCTCTACTTCATTGTTTTTGAGCTCAAATCGAGTAGATCTCCCTCCTTAGCCAACCAAATCCCGCCAAACATTGGGAATTGAAGGAGGAGGGCTAGATTTACCTATCCACCCAAGAAAATTCATGATCCCCATACTTTTCCATAGTGGATTTGAAAATCCTAGATCTCCTTTGTGGGGG
Source organism: Lolium rigidum (assembly GCF_022539505.1). Classification (NCBI taxonomy): domain Eukaryota; kingdom Viridiplantae; phylum Streptophyta; class Magnoliopsida; order Poales; family Poaceae; genus Lolium; species Lolium rigidum. Next base: position 201,627,050 of record NC_061509.1, read on the forward strand.
TCCTTGTAGTTGGTAGAGCATCTCGTCCTAGATCTTGTTGTTGACTAGTTCGTGATGTTGTTGGGAGCCTCCGACTGTTGTGGAGCTTGCCCCAACCTTGTGTGAAGCAATCGCCGCCTCGACCGGCCTTGATAGTGGAGAAGGGAATACTCCTTTGTAGGTTGTTCACGAGGAATAAGGTGACGCCTTTGTGGCGGTTGGCACCTTCGTGGTCCACACCTCCTCAACGTAGACGTACCTCCTTTGGTGGAGGGAACTACGGTAAATACATAGTGCGTCATCTCCGCTATCGTCCGCCCGGTTGTCTCGCTTCCTTCATACTCGTTCTTTACTTGTTCTACTTGCTTGTGTGCATTGCATCATTGTAGGAACACTTTACCTTTGATAGCAATCACCTTTATATTTTGCTTCCGCATAAAAATTGAAAAAGGCAAAAAATTGCATAGCGCCTATTGAGTCCCCTTCTAGTCGCGCCCAATACACATTTACACGTTTCTGAAACAAGCGTTTTCAAACCAACACACCCTTAATGTGCCATGTTAGGGCGCCTAGCAAGGCCGCACGACACAAGTTGTCTACAAATGGGCCTTTGTGGGTCGTGCCATGCCCGACGCATTAACATGGGTCCGGCCCATCCTGTTGGCAAAGTTGAGGGGAAACAACCCAAGATCAGATGGCAAAGAAACGTATGACAAATTGAATTCTAGGAGCTCCTATAGTCCGCCCGTTGCGGGATGGAAATCTCTCCCCCGTGCAGCCTCCCTTCATGGGCCACATTCGGTGCTACCCAATAAGAAATAGGGTTTCTCTTTTTTTTCTTTTCAAATTTTAAAATGTTTAATTTTAAAATCAAACCTAAACATTGTACAACTTTTAAAAGTTCAAATATAGAAAATGTGCAGATTGAAAATTTGTTACAATTTGAAAAATATTTTTAAATTGTTCAAATTCAAACTTGAAAAAAAAATCAAAATAGGAAAGAGTTCAGAAAACCGAGCAGCAAAACCGAAGATAGAGGGGATAACCAGCAAAACTATATAAACCGAAAGAAAAAAAAAAGAATCCTGGATAACAAAGCCCTCTCTAACGGGCCCGGCCCAGAACAAGCAGCCCTAAACAGGGAGCGCCAGATGGTCGAATTCCCCAGAAACAGCGGCGCGTACCAAACGGGCTAGGGCTACCCCACACCCATTCCGCTGCCCCGGCCTGGCTCTCGCCTCACCTGCTCCCAACCCCCAAAACCCTAGCGGCGACTGCGAGGATGGCCCGCAAGAAGGTCCGCCTGCCGTCGCCCTCGCCGTCGCCGTCGCCGCCACCGCCGACGCCTCCGCGGGAGGAGTCCAGCTCCGACGAAGACGATGAGGAGAAGGAAGCCACCCCCGCAGCCCAAAAGGCCCCACAAAACCCTAACCCCCTTTCCACCGCCGCGGCCGACGCCGATTCATCGGATGGAGGCGAGGAGGAGTCCGACGACTCGGAAACCAACGCCGATGCCTTCCAGATCCTTCAGGCCGCCCGCTCCCCCGGCAAGCCCTTGGAATCTGACGCCGATGAGGGGGACGGCAGCTCGTCGGATAGCCCGGACCCCGTCCAGACCAAGCCGGCAAGGAAACCCGGGAAGAAGAGGCAGGCCGCTGAGTCCATTCCGTCTGCTGTCAAGGCGAAGAAAGCCAAGGCCGAGGCGGCTCCTCTGTCTGGCAAGGCGCCCTCTGACCCCAATTCCACCAGCAAGGGTAAGAAGCACAAGGAGAAGGCTGCGCCGGATCGCTCCCCGTCCAAGCCCACAGGAAGACGCTGGACAGTTGAGGACGAGATCAAGGTCCTGGAAGCTCTTGTCAGCCACACCAAGGCTAATGGCACGCAGCCTAGTGCTGTTGAACTTATTGCTGCGGTTGGCGACAGCCTTGAAAGGAAGACCTGTACCAAGACTGAAATGTATGAGAAGGTGCGGCATCTCAAGCAGCGGCATGAGAAAGCAGCGAGTACAGGCACCCTGCCAGATAATGATGACGACCTCCGTAAGTTCAACCTCTCGGAGGCAGTCTGGGGAGAAAGTGCAAAGGAGGTTGCTGCGGCCCCCGTATCTCAAAATGATGCTGCTACCTCAATGAGCAAGAAGGGGCAGACTAACAAGGAGAAAAAGGGTGGTGGTACAGCAAAGGAAGCCACCAGCACCGTGAACGAAAATGTCGGAACTGTCACTGAGAGTAATAAGGAGCTGGCCACCAAAGAGAAGCTAGATGGAGCTACCAAGGGCAGGTTATCAAAGAAGGCTGCCACTACTGATACTCCTGTTAAGAGTAAGAAACGGGGAAATCATAAGGAGGACTTAGAAGGCGATGCAAAAACAAAGGAGACCACCAATGCTGCCACTCAAAACGGCAGCATGTTGGTTAGGAGCAAGAGTGGTAAGTCTGACAAAGAGGAAAAGGATGGAGATGGGGATAGCCTTGGACCAAAGGAGGCCACGGCGGTCACTCAAAATGGGGAGGATCATGAAGACAAAATGGATATAGATCCTAATGTGAAAAACATGCGAAGAGAGTTCGATGAGTTACAGAATTTGTACCCCAACCTTGCCTCTTATGTGGAGCGCATCCAGGCCCAGCATCCATGTGGGGAGACACTGAAAAGAGCATTTGAGTTCATTGCTGACGACAAGGCTTGTGCTTTGGAATCCAAGATCAAGAAACAAAGAGTAATTGAGATGAAGACGGAGATTCGCCGAGCCGACACTAAGAAGGAGGTGACCAACATATTCATAGGATTGCTGGACTGAACCCTTTGGTGCTGTCAACCCATTTATATGGTATACCTTTCTTTCTTAACTTGTGTTAGTATGTTTTCTTGTGATCATATATGCGGAATCATAGGATTACCTAATGTGAACTGAGCTAGTGTGTTTTACAAAATCTGAATGTCACTTTGGAAATTTCAAGCAATTAAACTATTCTACTTCTATGCAGTATACTACAAGTAAGTCTGGCTTTATATATCTCCAATCAAAATTTTCCACCCAACTTAGAGAAGGATAGAAAGATTAGCTAGATGCAGATGATGTAGGAGTTCGGTTGGGCATATACCCAGTGTACTTTTGTGCAGGTAGTGAGGGGTAGTTAATTTGTAGAAAGTAAACAAGGGCGAAGGAGATGAGATGGGTGATGCATCTCATGACTTATGCTCCTATATATTGAGATGTGGTTTCACGTCATTTAAATACTCATTTGCTGTTTCAGTAGATTATTTGTATAGTAAGTTAAAGTGCAATAAGTGTTCACTAGGAGATTGAATTGGTTAGGTTGATGCAATTTGTGCTACTGTTATAATCTGGTATGTTAGATATTGATCAGATTTCAGCTTATGTTGTTGGTAGAGACTTGCATCTCTAGTTGTTGGGTTTATGCCAATGATTACAAGTCAACGAGTCGAGCTGAGTCCCTAGGGTACTGATTCATAGACTAGTCGTGACTAGTGCTTGGGGATTTGTAATAGAGAGTAGCTGCTACACAATACTATAGTAGTACTCAACTTGTAATAGTAGTATACTGCAATGGAGTTCGAAGGCATGAGAGTGGAGCAGAGCAGAGCAGCAACAGCTCCAGGAGTGGTGACAATGGCCTGCCTAATCTCTAGGCAAACCTGACAAGTGGGCCTTTTTGTGAGTCATTTGACTCAAAAACCTAGGCTGGCCAATAATAGTCGACAATTCGTTGACTGGCCAACCCCCCGTCCCCCGTCTCCCCTGTGATTCAAGTCGATCCACCACCCTCATGAGTCGAGTCGACACCCTAGTAGTGACTAGATCAGTCGTGTCTCTTAATCAGTGGTTTATGTTATAATTACCGTCTCCAGATGTTGCAAATGAGTTCATTCCTATGTTAAAGAAAATATTATATGTGTTCACCTTCAATATTCAGGGGAGAGTAACTAGGTATGTGGCTATGGTCACTTGCCAGATTGATTCAACAATATCTGGAGTTTACTGCGATATCTAGCTTCGGTTAGATGTTTTGCCATATTTGTTTCCTGATGATTTGCCACATTCTTTTCCTGTTGATTTAATTTGCAACATCTGACTAGCAAGTGTGTAACTGTATAAGCAAGTATGGAACTATGTTGTAAGGAAGCACTTTTAGGTTGATTTAATTTGCAAATTCATCTCAGCATAATTAGGAAGTATTTTTGATTAGTTTCATTTTTATCTTACTTATGGTTCTTATTTACATTAGTTATAAAAGAGAATGGAATTGAGAGGCTTAGAATTAGTGAGCTTAGAGGAGACACTTGTATCAACTAATTAATGATAAGTAACTGTAAGGAAGTGACGTTTTATCCCAGTTAAACATGATTCTTGAGTGTTGGTTTAAGTTTTACATTTTGGTACAATTATTTATGTCCCTGTAGATTGGTATGTCCGTAATCTGTAATCTGAAACTGAAGTTACTTCATGTGCTGAATGCTACTGAGCATTGGTACTTTGTGCTCTTTATGGCTGAAAATGTTACTTCATGTGTTCGTTCCAACCATATACAGTGCTTAGTATCCATATCGTCCTTTGTTAAAGAAAGCATCTACTTTTCTTCTGTAGTTGCAGCAATATCACAACGAGTCCAAAGAAAAATATTTCTCCTTTTGGTGATTGTATGAAGCTTATACATCTGCTCCTGTTTATTGCAGACGAGGAGAAAAAGAGAGGCAAGTTGCTGTGGAAGACTATGGACCAAGATTATTGAAGTTTGCTTTTGTTCTTGATGCCTACGAAGTGACCATTCCAAGTATGCAGTCTCATTTTGAGCCGCAGTTACCTGTACTGATGGCTTATGCACTTTGGACCTGTGAAGTGGTTTTAAGTTCTTAGCATCCTATAACTGTCAAAAATTTATGGTTCGTAGCAATGTCTCCAGAACTTGATGCATGAATGGTCAGAGATGAAGTTATGAAGTTTGGCAGTTGAAGTTTTGTTATTCATTGTGTTCAGTGGTTCTGGATACCTGTAGTTATTTGAATTTTTTTGGGCGTGTTACTGTCGTGCAACTTCATCAACCAAACACTGTAGGGATCAATTTCTTGTACCTGCAAGAAAGCCACCTCGAGGGAGTTCTGGGCTCTAACGCCCCTGTCAATGGTGTCTTGAGTTGGGAGTTCCTAGGCATGGCATGGAGACTTGTTCAGGATGAATGAAATCATGGGCACGATCTACTGTGGGATATGCGGATTGATTAGGTGCTCGTGCTGGACGTATTTTTTAAATTTCGTCAAAATCTGTTGGGATACAATCAGGCATGACATCCTGTTAGCCTTTCAGCGGGTTGGTGAGACAAATGATTCTTTGGTGTGGCTGATTCAGAAGAAGAAACGTCCCGCTGAAATCAAATATTGGGGGTTTGGGGGTCTGAAATCAAATATTTGGCCTTTCGGGGTTTTCAGTTTGTGGTGCGGCTCGTTGGACGCGTGGCGGGAGAAATAGGTAGGTTGATCTAGACTCTAGAGACGCCGGCAATGCCTTTTGAAGTACTACCTGGCGGGAGAAATAGGTTGATCTAGACTCTAGAGACGCCAGCAATGCCTTTCGAAGTACTACCGGTTTATTGGCCAGAGCATAAATTTAACCAATTTAATACGTTATATATATTACAAAATATATATCATTAGAAATTTTGAATGTTATGTTTCTAATGATATATTTTTATGTTATATAATTTAGATCTAGGGATACGTGCGGACCTATAAATCGGGCATGGAGGGAGTAGTGAGACTAAAGTTAGATTAGTGCTTCTTTGTCACTAAAGGGAAAACTCACTTTGGCTCTTGAGTTCTAGCGATTCCTTTGTTTTTACACAATCAAAAATCATATTTTTGTACTCCACAAAAACTTTCATGATATATCCTACCTGCAAAATCGTGATGCTACATAAATTTTAAGATACATAAAAATAACAAAATCTAATAATTTATTTAAGAGAGGTTACCTAGCAGATCCTGTCTCTAAATGGCCCAACCAACGAACAATGCCCTCCATGTGATTTGGTTGAACCACTAATCAGTTTTTATTCATGTGCCCCATGGCAATCTTCCTTTGGACAAGTATCACAAAAGCTGGCTGGCTTGCACATCCTACTTATATCGTGGATTTGTTATCTCTTACTACACATGGGCGTGTGGATATTTTTGATTTCATTTGGATTGGAGCTGCTGTGACGAAGTGGTCTCTTTGGACCATTCACAATCATCTGCTTTGCATGGGGAAGGTCATTTGACATCCCGTTGATCTTGCATTTTGGATCATATCTTTCTTACAATTGTGGTGGGCGCTGTGGAGGTTTAGGTAATATGGAAGTGCATAAAGTGTTTACATGTTGTTCATCCAAACTACCTGGTGATCTTTTGGTGTCTTTAAAAGTGCATAGGACAAGGTGTTTCTACACCTAGGTGCATATGCACCCTTTATTTGAAATGCATATTAAATATATTTCTAAATGTCAAAAAAATACAAATAAAAATGCCTCGTGTATATCTTAACATGTTACATATTCACAAAGTTGTTTCAGAAAAAACCGATATGTTTTGTGCATATGCACCCTATATGTATAACACATATTTCAAAAAGTAAAAAATTAGAAACAAAAATTTAGCATGTAGAGGGACACGTTCTATGAGTACACGTAAAGTTTCACGTAAAACCGACAATTTTTGTACCCTATGTAAAAAAGACAAATAATGTCTCGAGAAATAGACTATTTTAACACCAAAAATTTGTCTTTTTAGTACAAGACACAAAACATATCGGTTTTTTCTGAAACAACTTTGTGAATATGTAACATGTTAAGATATACACGAGGCATTTTTATTTGTATTTTTTTTGACATTTAGAAATATATTTAATATGCATTTCAAATAAAGGGTGCATATGCACCCAGGTGTAGAAACACCTTGTCCATATGCAGAAAACCAAAACTGTTCATGGGTGCATATGCACCCATGATCAGTTTTGGTTTTCTGCATATAGTGCCCCTTCCGGTAGGTTTTGGATGATTGATGACCACGTGACTAAGGACCTATCAATTTCATCAAGTATACACACTGTCTTAGAAAAAAACAACACGTCTTTAAAGGACTCAAGTCACATACGCCAAGCTTGACGCAATAAGCACATGTAGCTCACTCGTATACTCCTCGCTCTTCTACGATGAAAAACTCTAAAGTTATGCTCATCAAGTCAGAGATCTAAAATAAGATCTTCATCAACCTTCAAGCTTCAGAGTCACAAGATGATCAACATTGAATAATACACACACTCAAGAAAGACCCAAAGACACAAACGCCACAACACATAATACCCTTCCTTGGAAATCTCTTAACCTATTAGTCTTCTTTTTATTGCTTGACATACTAGGGTTGAAGAAGAGGCCACGTCCTAGTAAGCCCGTGTTGAGTCTAGTGTCTCACGCTAATACATGGGAGTTAGGACTTCATGGCCATGGTATACGTGCACAACACTAGATATTTAGGATAACCTCAGATGGGCAAACCACTTTTACAGGACTAGCCATTACACCTGTTCGTTCACAATCACCTTTTGTAATGGCTAGAAAATCTGAAACGCCTACAAATAGAACCCAGCCCCGGGTGGGTAAGGTTGGCGAACCAAGCTAAATGTTGAGATGCTAGTGATCCTATCCATCAAGTTTGCCCCTCCCTCTCTCTCGAGTCTATCACTATCCACTCAGTGGTGGAGAAATTGTCTAGAGTTTGCTTGATCACCAAACAAGAGCATGATGTGGTCAACAATATCAACTTGTTGCCCTTGGAGATTCAGCATCTCCTAGAGGGTTAGGTGTCCACCATCGAGCGTCCAGATTATGGACCTGCCGAAGGTTTACCAGCGACTTGCCAAGGTGTGTGAAGGTCGTGGTGTTGTCATCAAGCGTCCAGAGTGTGGACTGACCGAGGTGAAAGGTTCGGCTATCACCTATAGAATACATGCCACTATTGGTTGGGCAAATCCGGAAGGGATTGCACTAACACAGAAGATGGCATAGTCATCGACAAGCGAGGCCGATTGGACTTAGGTACATGCCTTTCCAAATAGAGACGTGGAGCTAGTGTTGATAGTGTTGAACTCTAGGGAAACAAATCAGGTGTACTCGTCTCCTTTCCTCGCCATTTGCTGTTTGATCCATTATATTTTTCTGATTTAAGTACTCACTCACTCTGTTTGCACCATCTTCATCCCGAGCGTCTTTCTTCATCATGTGTCTACTTTTCTCTGATATGTTCCTCAACATGTTGTTTGTTGTAATTACTATATTTATTCCACGCATTATATTTTAAATTTACAGTAATTTGCATAAACTCATATTCACCTCCCCTCTAGTCAGCATATCTGGATCTTTCAATTTTTTTTCTTTATTTTGGAAGATTACGGAATGCTCTTTAGACGCTGAGATTTTTTCTAAAAAGTTGGCTTCTGAGTAATAATAGGTGTGTGTTGTGTTGCTCGTGGAATGTGTTGGTTGTTCCTTCCTATCTTTGTTAGGGAAGCTTGGTTAAAGAGTAAGACATTTGTTGACTTCTTTTGTTGGGATTTTATATGTTGAGTGTTAATTGAGTAGCTATGCTAATCTGGTAAAGGATGGAGGTTCCCAGCATGTGAAAATGTTGTAAGACCATGACTTTGTATAAAGAGCATGGATGTGGCCTGATTTTCTAAAATTGTGTGGTATACAATTTTGTTGTTGTTGGGAGGAGGTGTATTCTCGTATTTTGTGATGCTATATGATTAGATGGCGTGTATGATGGCCTTATGGCAAATGTCATTTGCAGTAACAAATTTTGACACGACGATGTTTTGAAAATAGGTTGGGTTACCTCATTGAAGCACAACTTAATAAGATTTCCTTGATGGGGGATCAATTGAAGGCTCGATCCGTACACGACTTCACGAGATCAAGTCCAAGGCACTCTTTCTCGACATCGATCCGAGCCATGGGAAACTTCTCAAGTTCGACCCTAGGCTCTCTGAACGCGTCTTGAAGCTCTGGTGCCCTCGTCTTGATCCCATTAAGTAGAGAGAGAGATGCCAATTATGTCACCCACGGGCGATGCTGCGTGTAGTTGACACGTCCGTTGGGAACCCCAAGAGGAAGGTGTGATGCGCACAACAGTAAGTTTTCCCTCAGTAAGAAACCAAGGTTATCGAACCAGTAGGAGTCAAGGAGCACGTGAAGGTTGTTGGTGGTGGAGTGTAGTGCGGCGCAACACCAGGGATTCCGGCGCCAACGTGGAACCTGCACAACACAATCAAAGTACTTTGCCCCAACGTAACAGTGAGGTTGTCAATCTCACCGGCTTGCTGTAAACAAAGGATTAGATGTATAGTGTGGATGATGATGATTGTTTGCGAAGAACAATGAAAGAACAATTGCGATAGATTGTATTTCAGATGTAAAGAATAGGACCGGGGTCCACAGTTCACTAGTGGTGTCTCTCCCATAAGATAAACATATGTTGGGTGAACAAATTACAGCTTGGGCAATTGACAAATAAAGAAGGCATAACAATGCACATACATATATCATGATGAGTACTATGAGATTTAATTAGGGCATTACGACAAAGTACATAGACCGCTATCCAAGCATGCATCTATGCCTAAAAAGTCCACCTTCAGAGTTATCATCCGAACCCCTCCAAGTATTAAGTTGCAAACAACGGACAATTGCATTAAGTATGGTGCGTAATGTAATCAACACAAATATCCTTAGACAAAGCATCGATGTTTTATCCCTAGTGGCAACAAGCACATCCACAACCTTAGAACTTTCGTCACTCGTCCTGCATTTAATGGAGGCATGAACCCACTATCGAGCATAAATACTCCCTCTTGGAGTCACAAGTATCAACTTGGCCAGAGCCTCTACTAGCAACGGAGAGCATGCAAGAACATAAATAACATATATGATAGATTGATAATCAACTTGACATAGTATTCAATATTCATCGGATCCCAACAAACACAACATGTAGCATTACGGATAGATGATCTTGATCATGATAGGCAGCTCACAAGATCTAACATGATAGCACAATGAGGAGAAGACAACCATCTAGCTATCGCTATGGACCCATAGTCCAGGGGTGGACTACTCACCATCGATCCGGAGGCGATCATGGCGATGAAGAGACCTCCGGGAGATGATTCCCCTCTCCGGCAGGGTGCCGGAGGCGATCTCCTGAATCCCCCGAGATGGGATTGGCGGCAGCGGCATCTCTGGAAGGTTTTCCGTATCGTGGTTCTCGGTACTGGGATATTCGCGACGAAGGCTTTAAGTAGGCGGAAGGGCAGGTCAGGAGGCGTCACGGGGCCCCCACACGCTAGGGCCGCGCGGGCCCTCTGTAGGCCGCGCCGCCCTAGTGTGGCGGCGCCCCGTGGCCCCACTTCGTAACTCCTCCGGTCTTCTGGAAGCTTCGTGGAAAAATAGGCCCCTGGGCGTTGATTTCGTCCAATTCCGAGAATATTTCCTTATTAGGATTTCTGAAACCAAAAACAGCAGAAAACAGCAACTGGCTCTTCGGCATCTTGTCAATAGGTTAGTGCCGGAAAATGCATAATAATGACATATAATGTGTATAAAACATGTGAGTATCATCAATAAAGTAGCATGGAACATAAGAAATTATAGATACGTTTGGGACGTATCAAGCATCCCCAAGCTTCGTTCCTACTCGCCCTCGAGTAGGTAAACGATAACAAGGATAATTTCTGAAGTGACATGCTATCATAATCTTGATCATACTATTGTAAGCATATGAGATGAATGCAGCGATTCGAAGCAATGATGAAGATAATGAGTAAACAAATGAATCATATAGCAAAGACTTTTCATGAATAATACTTTCAAGACAAGCATCAATAAGACTTGAATAAGAGTTACTCATAAAGCAATACATTCAAAGTAAAGGCATTGAAGCAACACAAAGGAAGATATAAGTTTCAATGGTTGCTTTCAACTTCAACATGTATATCTCATGGATAATTGTCAACACAAAGTAATATAACAAGTGCAATAGGTAAACATGTAAGAACCAATGCACACAGTTGCACAAGTGTTTGCTTCTGGGATAGAAAGAATAGGTAAACTGACTCAACAATAAAGTAGAAGATAGGCCCTTCACAGAGGGAAGCATGGATTACTATATTTGTGCTAGAGCTTTTCATTTTGAAAACATAGAAACAATTTTGTCAACGGTAATAATAAATCATATGTGTTATGTATAAGACATCTTATAAGTTGCAAGCCTCATGCATAGTATACCAATAGTGCTCGCACCTTGTCCTAATTAGCTTGGATTAACATGGATTATCATTGCATAGCATATGTTTCAACCAAGTGTCACAAAGGGGTACCTCTATGCCGTCTGTACAAAGGTCTAAGGAGAAAGCTCGCATTGGATTTCTCGCTTTTGATTATTCTCAACTTAGACATCCATACCGGGACAACATAGACAACAGATAATGGACTCCTCTTTAATGCATAAGCATTCAACAACAATTAATTTTCTCATAAGAGATTGAGGATTAGTTGTCCAAACTGAAACTTCCACCATGAATCATGACTTTAGTTAGCGGCCCAATGTTCTTCTCTAACAGTATGCATACTCAAACCATTTGATCATGAAAATCGTCCTTACTTCATACAAGACGAACATGCATACCAACTCACATGATATTCAACAAAGGTAAAAGAGTTGATGGCGTCCCAGAAACATGGTTACCGCGCAACAAGCAACTTATTAAGAAATAAGACACATAAGTACATATTCTTCACCACAATAGTTTTTAAGGCTACTTTCCCATGAGCTATATATTGCAAAGACAAAGAATAGAATTTTAAAGGTAGCACTCAAGTAATGTACTTTGGAATGGCAGAGAAATACCATGTGGTAGGTAGGTATGGTGGACACAAATGGCATAGTATTTGGCTCAAGGATTTGGATGCACGAGAAGAATTCCTCTCAATACAAGGCTAGGCTAGCAAGGTTGTTTGAAGCAAACTCAAGTATAAAAGGTGCAGCAAAGCTCACATATGAACATATTGTAACTATTATAAGACTTTACATTGTCTCCTTATTGTTCAAACACCTTAACCAGAAAATATCTAGACTCTAGAGATCAATCATGCAAACCAAATTTTAACAAGCTCTATGTAGTTATTCATTAATATGTACAAGGTACATGATGCAAGAGCTTAAACATGATCTATATGAGCACAACAATTGCCAAGTATCACATTATTCAAGACATTATACCATTTACCACATGCGGCATTTTCCGTTTCCAACCATGTAACAATGAATGAAGTAGTTCAACTTTCGCAATGAACATTAAAGATAAAGCTAAGAACACATGTGTTCATACGAAACAGCGGAGCGTGTCTCTCTCCCAAACAAAGAATGCTAGGATCCTATTTTATTCAAACAAAACAAAAACAAAAACAAACAGACGCTCCAAGTAAAGCACATAAGATGTGACGGAATAAAAATATAGTTTCACTAGAGGTGACCTGATAAGTTATCGATGAAGAAGGGATACCTTGGGCATCCCCAAGCTTAGACGCTTGGGTCTTCTTAAAATATGCAGGGATGAACCACGGGGGCATCCCCAAGCTTAGACTTTTCACTCTTCTTGATCATATTGTATCATCCTCCTCTCTTGACCCTTGAAAACTTCCTCCACACCAAACTCAAAACAATCTCATTAGAGGGTCAGTGCATAATTCATATATTCAGAGGTTACATAATCATTCTTAACACTTCTGGACATTGCACAAAGCTACTGAAAGTTAATGGAACAAAGAAATCCATCAAACATAGCAAAACAGGCAATGCGGAATAAAAGGCAGAATCTGTCAAAACAGAACAGTCCGTAAAGACGATTTTTTTGTGGCACCAGACTTGCTCAGATGAAAATGCCCAAATTGAATGAAAGTTGCGTACATATCTGAGGATCACGCACGTAAATTGGCAGATTTTTATAAATTTTCTACTGCAGGGGCGGCTCAATTTCGTCACAGCAAGAAATCTGTTCCTGCGCAGTAATCCAAATCTAGTATTGACTTTACTATCAAAGACTTTACTTGGCACAACAATGCAATAAAATAAAGATAAGGAGAGGTTGCTACAGTAATAACAACTTTCAAGACTCAAATATAAAATAAAAGTGCAGAAGTAAAATAATGGGTTGTCTCCCATAAGCGCTTTTCTTTAACGCCTTTCAGCTAGGCGCAAAAAGTGTGAATCAAGTATCATCAACATTACCTCGGGCTTTACGCCTACCCTTATTATTCTTTTTCTTACTCTTTGGTTTAGGGAATACATGTCTACCTCCCGGTGTAGAGGTGAATTTTAGGGTGCCTTCTCCCACATCTATGACTGCTCCCAATAGTTTCAGCAAGGATCTTCCAAGTGTGATTTGTCCTGTTCCTACACATTCAATAACAAGATAATCAGTGGATATTGTTCTTCCAAGAATGGTTGTATGCACACCCTCGGCTATTCCCTTAGGAATTATAACAGAGTTATCAATAAGAGTTATTCCTTCTCCCCTTCAACGAGTCCCCAAAGTGTCAAAGATTCATAAACACTCTTAGGCATAAGGCAAAATTCAGACATAATATCACAATGGGCATGAAAAGTTTCACCACCAATAACAACTTTAATAGTAGGGTCCCATATTGAAGGTTCAGAGTTCACTAAAACTTGATCAAGACGGTTACGAACATAACTATAATTTTCTTTCAAGCAAGATGCACTTGTCTCAAGAGTGTTTAATCTATTATAAATGCTAATAAGAGTCTGAATCAAAGTTATTAGCTGAACTATGTGATGCAACCAATTTTTTTATGGCATTAAAAGCTTGATCCCCATTGCAATGAAGGAAATCTCCTCCCACTATAGCATCCAAGGCATATCTATAGCGAATCATAAGCCCAAAATAAAAATTACTAAGGAGCAGACTTAGAGTCATTTGAGGTTTAGCTTTACGATAAGAATAAAAAATTCTAGACCAAGCATCTTTAAAACTCTCCTCATCCCCTTGTTTAAAAGTAAAGACTAATTCCTCAGGTGAAGAAGTAACAGGTACAGAGCTAGACATGATAACAAAATAAACTAAATGCAAGTAGCTAATTTTTTGTGTGTTTTTAATATAGAGAGCAAGACAGTAAATAAAGTAAAACTAGCAACTAATTTTTTTGTGTTCTTGATATAAGAGCAAACAAAGCAGTAAATAAAGTAAAACAAAGCAAGACAAAAACAAAGTAAAGAGATTGGAAGTGGGAGACTCCCCTTGCAGCGTGTCTTGATCTCCCCGGCAACGGCGCCAGAAAATCCACTTGCCGCGAGTAGTTGACACGTCCGTTGGGAACCCCAAGAGGAAGGTGTGATGCGCACAGCAGTAAGTTTTCCCTCAGTAAGAAACCAAGGTTATCGAACCAGTAGGAGTCAAGGAGCACGTGAAGGTTGTTGGTGGCGGAGTCTAGTGCGGCGCAACACCAGGGATTTCGGCGCCAACGTGGAACCTGCATAACACAATCAAAGTACTTTGCCCCAACGTAACGATGAGGTTGTCAATCTCACCGGCTTGCTCGTAAACAAAGGATTAGATGTATAGTGTGGATGATGATGATTGTTTGCGAAGAACAGTAAAGAACAATTGCAGTAGATTGTATTTCAGATGTAAATAATAGGACCGGGGTCCACAGTTCACTAGTGGTGTCTCTCCCATAAGATAAACAGATGTTGTGTGAACAAATTACAGTTGGGTAATTGACAAATAAAGAAGGCATAACAATGCACATACATATATCATGATGAGTACTATGAGATTTAATCAGGGCATTACGACAAAGTACATAGACCGCTATCCAAGCATGCATCTATGCCTAAAAAGTCCACCTTCGAGGTTATCATCCGAACCCCCTCCAGTATTAAGTTGCAAACAACAGACAATTGCATGAAGTATGGTGCGTAATGTAATCAACACAAATATCCTTAGACAAAGCATCGATGTTTTATCCCTAGTGGCAACATCACATCCACAACCTTAGAACTTTCTGTCACTGTCCCAGATTTAATGGAGGCATGAACCCACTATCGAGCATAAATACTCCCTCTTGGAGTCACAAGTATCAACTTGGCTAGAGCCTCTACTAGCAACGGAGAGCATGCAAGAACATAAATAACATATATGATAGATTGATAATCAACTTGACATAGTATTCAATATTCATCGGATCCCAACAAACACAACATGTAGCATTACAGATAGATGATCTTGATCATGATAGGCAGCTCACAAGATCTAACATGATAGCACAATGAGGAGAAGACAACCATCTAGCTACTGCTATGGACCCATAGTCCAGGGGTGGACTACTCACACATCGATCCGGAGGCGATCATGGCGATGAAGAGACCTCCGGGAGATGATTCCCCTCTCCGGCGGGGTGCCGGAGAGCGATCTCCTGAATCCCCTGAGATGGGATTGGCGGCAGCGGCGTCTCTGGAAGGTTTTCCGTATCGTGGCTCTCGGTACTGGGGTATTCGCGACGAAGGCTTTAAGTAGGCGGAAGGGCAGGTCAGGAGGCGTCACGGGGGCCCCACACGCTAGGGCCGCGCGGGCCCCCTGTAGGCCGCGCCGCCCTAGTGTGGCGGCGCCCCGTGGCCCCACTTTGTAACTCCTCCGGTCTTCTGGAAGCTTCGTGGAAAAATAGGCCCCTGGGCGTTGATTTCGTCCAATTCCGAGAATATTTCCTTACTAGGATTTCTGAAACCAAAAACAGCAGAAAACATCAACTGGCTCTTCGGCATCTCGTCAATAGGTTAGTGCCGGAAAATGCATAATAATGGCATATAATGTGTATAAAACATGTGAGTATCATCAATAAAGTAGCATGGAACATAAGAAATTATAGATACGTTTGGGACGTATCAGGCGACACACGAGGTATGTCACCTACAATGTGGAAGATTCCTTGAAAATTAAAAGTACCACCTAAGGTTAACATCTTTTGCTGGAAAGCTATGCATGGAATAAAAACGATCTATAAGCCGTTGAGTCTATTATCCACAACTGTCAAAGGGACTTTATTGCAACTACTAATAGGTTCATGGAGTTCACTCCTGAAGTTTTTTTTATCCTGGTACTTTGGATAGGTCGCCGGTCAGCCTAATTACAAAGGAATTTCAGAGGTTGAAATGAGAATGAAGAACTATTCAGCTTGTTTTTGAGGTTAAGCACGCCACTTTATTGAATAATAACATTATTCAAGATACAAAGACCTTCAGGAGACTGGAGGAGCCACACCTGACCTCCCACACTACTAGAAACATCAAAACATGCCAATCGATGAGCTTCACCATTGGAAGCCCTGTTTTCATATCGAAAGGAAGCCTCGGTGAGTAAACTCGCATCATCCTTCACCTCCTCCAGAACCATACTGTAGCCCCCCTTAAACCCTTCAATTTTCAGAGCTTTGATTACTACCAGGCAGTCGGATGCCACAGTTACTCGAGGGAGCTGCAGGTCCTTTGCCAGCGCCATCGCCTCCTGCAAGCGATCGCCTCCATAACCGTGGGATCAGCAACTCCTGGGACGCTGAGCGAGGAAGCACCCAGGAAGACGCCCTGCTCACTTCTACAGACGATGCCAACTGCCCCACCCCGATTCTGCTTGGACATGGCCGCATCGACATTCAGCTTTGCTCATCCTGCACTCGGAGGGATCCACCTTGGGTCCATAGGCTGGGCAGCTCCTCCCGGTATCTTCTTACTAACCTTGGTCGAGATAGCTAGGTCTCGGAGGTAACTTTCGATCAACAAGTGAGTAGACAGGGGACTCTGGAATTCCTCATCATGGATGATCTTACAACGCGCATACCAGATCGCCCATAAAGTGACTGCCACTCTTGCAAAGTCATCCCTGGGTAGGGACTCCATCATAGTGAAGATCCATTGTTTCGCACTGGGATCCTCGTTTCTGCATAGATGCTCCACTATGCCCTCGTCAGCAAGGGCCCACAAACATCTTGCCACTGTGCAATCTATCAGGGAATGTCTCCAAGATTCTTCGGCCCCGCAGATAGAGCACATACTATTCTCCACCATATGCCGATGACACCAAACATCAGTTGTTGGTAGTGAATGCCTGGCTAGCCGCCAAAGGAACACCCGAAGCTTTGAGGGAACTTCAGTTCTCCAGAGACGCTGTCAGGCCTTGCTCTCGCCAACATGGTTCGAGCCACCTGATCTGCCTTCTAACCAGCCTTCCCGCCTCCTCTTTGTTTCCACTAGCATGCGGTATGCGGACCGCACAGTCAAGATTCCCGTCTTTTCATAGTGCCACGCCCAACTGTCCTTCATCCTCCTGGTGCTTAAAGGAATCGCCTGAATGGCCTCCCTGTCCATCGGCAGAAAGAACTCAGTCAACATTTCCGTCTTCCAGGTGGACGACATAGGGTCAATAAAGTCTGATACAAGCATCGGAGGGTTCTCGTTCAGGCAGGCTAGCGGACGTAGCATGTGATCACGTGGTAGCCAGTTTTGATTCCATGCATTAGTATCCTCTCCTAACCCAATTCGCTTAATCAACCCAATTTTCATTGTGTCTCTGCCTTCGACCAAGGCCCTCCATATTTGTGATGGAGCAGATCCCAGCGGAGCCTCCATGAAGTCCACACTTGGGAAGTACACTGCCTTCATAATTCTCGCACTAAGAGTTTGAGGATTCTGAAGAAATCGCCACAATTCTCGCACTAAGAGTTTGAGGATTCTGAAGAATTCACCACGCCTGTTTCGCAAGCATAGCCATATTAAAAATTTCAATGTCGCGGAAACCCATGCCGCCCGAGTGTAGGATAACGTTGCATAGAAAACAAAAAATTTCCTACCGCGAACACGCAATCCAA
>NC_061509.1:201645115-201692617 GCF_022539505.1 Lolium rigidum
TCGGAGGAGGCCATCCGAGATGGGGCAAGGAGGAGGAGGAGGCCGGGCGGAGAGGCAGCCACCGCGGCGCCCGGCGGTGCTGCAGACTCCTAAGACGCCCGGAAGGAGACGCTCGGAAGCTTGGCCGGAGGAGGAGGAGATCTGGCGGAGGAGGAGCTAGCCGCCGGAGAAGAGAGAGCTCCTCTCTCTCTCAATCCACTCGATTTAGGTCACGGTGTGTTTCCCTCCTTCTCTCCTCTCTTTACCCTGTCAATCCCCCCCAATTTCCCTCCAATTTGGCCCCATTTCACTTTTCCTGCCGCCAGCTCTCTTTCCCGCTCACCATGGTTTTTGAGTCGCGACTCAAAAGTGAGTCGCCAAACCCTGCGACTCATGTATAGTCGACCAAAAAACATGTATAGTCACCATAAGTCGCTGGATAGTCGCGAGTCACCGCCATTTTTGGAAAACGACTCGGCGACTATACAACGACTCAAAAACCATGCTGCTCACCTGTTGATGGCGTCCCAACGCGAGCAGAGCGTCCAGAAGCGAGGAAGGCGACGACTTCGACGCCTACGCGAGGGAATCTGGACGCCTTCGTCAGAAACCAAAGGCGAGCCCGATGCCCTGCCCTCCTCGACCGCTCGGATGCCTAAGCGACGCTTAGGCGACGCCTTTAAAACCATGACCCCCTCAAACCCTATGTGTAGTACGTACCTGCATTTCCATTGAGATCTCCAATGAAGAGCTTCTGGTACACTTCTAACGACGTCCTCCAAGTCCTCCCAAAACTATCTCTTAGTGCTCATGTCGAGCCCAACTTGTGGGGCATAAGCACTAGCTTGACTAGGATGACCCTATCCCCGTCTCCGAACATCCACTATTCCATTCTTTGCCGTTCCTAGTACCGGCTGACCCTGAATGCCACAACTTGAAAAATGCATTTATGAACTATGGCAGTCTCGATGAATAAGTGTTTCCAAAAATGTTGCTTGTTGCAAAGCATATAATGGCATTTTAACAAACAACTGTGAGGGGATGTAGATCTAGTTATGAAAAGTAGGGAAGAATTTGGAATTTCTTTCTGCCATTTCTGCTTCTAGTACAATATACCTTCCTTAAAATTTGAATTGAATTCACTTAGTTGATCCTTTTCTTTTGGACCCTAGGCTGCCGATTTTGACATAGCTGCTGCTCAGCAAGGAATCGTCTACATCGACGAAGTTGATAAAATAACAAAGAAGGTACTTGTATTAGAATGATGGGCTGCACACTTGGACCGTTTATCATATATTGTCTATGTTGGTTATGAAGTTTCAATGTCTTGCAGGCTGAAAGCATCAACCTTAGTAGAGATGTTTCAGGTGAAGGTGTTCAACAGGCGCTGTTAAAAATGCTCGAGGGAACGGTAAGCTTGTAAACTTTTGAGGCCATCTGTTAATTATTCATCATTCCTCAGTTACTGCACCAGAAAGAGTTATGATAGCTGGTTGTTTGCTGGCATCGAGTGTTTATTTCAAATGGGCTTCTAGCATAGAGTATGGGTGGCATCTATTAAATTGTGTGCAAACTTGTTTGCTAACATGCCAATATGTGACATGGTTTAGGTTTCATTGTATTCTATTCAGTTCTGAAATGGAGTATATAAAGTAATATTGGTCACTTAATATTTTATAAATTTTGTTCTTTAAGACATACTATGTTCCACATATGCTATTGAGTATTGACAACTCGCTACCTTCACCTTACTTCCATACATGATTTTTTTTTGCGCGCCACTGTGTTGATAGTAGTTTATTTGCTTCTGATCAGCTTAAATTAATTATGTGTGCTTATTAGTGCACATTAGTTTGTACAACATTACCAGAGACTCAGAGGTCAATTTCAGGATCCTGGTGCGCAGCCTTTTTAATTATCATGGCAGGCAATTGTATTAGTGATGCAAATGATGGTCATATCATTTTATTTGCTCCACATTGATTAGTGTATGAGGTTTTGTACAATCAGTGATGAAATAAACTTTTCAGGTTTTTGATGATTTCTGTTTTTATGAAGTTCAGCAATTCTCGCAAAAATATGTACTCGCATGTATAGAGTACAGATTGATCTCCTCTAGGTTTTTCTTGTTATGTGTTTGTGTCTTAGCCACTGGTATTAATACTCTTGAATATTTAATGTGAAGTATTAAGATGCACAATAAGGTAACTGCTTACTGATCTTCCAATTGTTTTTATATATTGTCAAGATAGGTTGTGAGTGTTCCTGAGAAAGGGGCTAGAAGGCACCCAAGGGGTGATAATATCCAGGTACCTTGCATGCCAATTTGTTCTTTTGCTTCTGTTTGATATTTGTTCTTTTAGGAAAATTGTTAATCTAGCACCATCTCTTTGTCACTTTGCAAAAGTACCATGGATAGCTACAACATTTCTTAAATAGGACTAGGCAACAATTTGAGTGAATTGGCTCCTCGCACCTTCTCCCACGAGCCTCTCTCTCTCTCTTTCCACTGGCCATCTTCCTCTTTGCTGATGGGGTTATTGGCCAGTGAGTGGTAGTCATGGCAAGACATGGCTCTACTTCTGGTTGCAGGGCATGGTGGACGCGGCTGCATGCGGCAAGAGAAAGGACTGTATCTCTTCGGACAAGCTCCTTGTCAGTGTATGTCCTCGATCTGGCCAGTCACATGCCTATTGTGCTCATGAGTTTGGTCGTCATGGACCTGGGCTGGGGACATGCCTATCGAGCTTATTTTCTGGTCACCAAGGCCTGGGCTCCGTAAGGGCTATTCCAGGGTGGCACACCATGGGGGTTGCCATCTCCATGCTGGGACACTCCGAAGCCTTGTGGGAAACACTCCACCAAGCTTTTGTTGTGCAGTTTGGGTGGAGGTGTGGAGAGTTACATTGAGAGAGGCAACCTCCTGCCAGCGATGACTGAGAGTGAGAGTAGGGGTCAGTGGTAAAGATGATAACCGATGAAGAGGATGGAAGGAAGTTTAGAAATTCAAAGCATCCTTCTAATTGCAACACTTGTCTCATTCTTGAGGCACCTTGGAGTGTTTAGTGCGCATGTATCCATGTTTACGTGTGGTTTTGTATTTTCTCACGTCCCTCTCTGTTACTAGCAGATAACAGTTTTGACCTACCGTTTGTAGATCTAAAATGAAAATGGAAGGAATGCAATTGTTTTTTTCTATCATTGTATTTTGTTGACAAAGACATTCATTTGTATCCGAAATGAGTTTGTCCTACGAGTAACTAGGGAATAAATTTAATTAGATAGAAGTGAGTCTTGAACCTTCGGCTGGGCAGCTCAAACCTCATGGTGCTAGCCAGTAGAACCCAAGGCGTTTCTTGCATTTATTTGCATCTGAATGTACCTGTGAGCCAGCTGGTTTTTGTATAACTTGCACTTGTGTTCACTGTCTCCAAATAAGCTTGCCAAACTTGCTCAATATGATTTATGTTCTTCTGTATGCGTTGCAGATTGATACGAAGAATATTCTCTTCATTTGCGGTGGTGCTTTTGTGGACTTGGAGAAGACTATTTCTGAAAGGTTGAACATAAGGTGGCATTTATGTTTCACCTGAGATGTCACAGGTTTTTCTTACTCTGGCTTTCCATTTATTTATTGTAGGAGGCACGATTCTTCCATTGGTTTCGGAGCACCAGTTCGTTCTAATATGCGGACTGGCAGTGTTATAAATGCTGAGATCACATCAACTTTGCTGGAATCGGTGAGTCAAAACCAAGTGTCTTTTATTTAGCTTCCTATGTTAGTGACCAACTAGTCGGAATATATATTGTTGTTTTTGTTCTGCTTCATGCTTTTGAGCATCTGATGTTCTTATTTGGAATTAATTTCTGCAGGTTGAAAGTGGTGATCTCATTGCATACGGGTTAATCCCAGAGTTCGTTGGCAGATTTCCAGTTCTTGTTAGTCTATCTTCCCTCAGCGAAGATCAACTTGTTGAGGTAAGTTGTTCCAAACAGGTGCACACATATGTTCGCTTTGGGTTCTTGTTCGAGACACCTGTGATGATTCAATTTATTAGGGTTCCCATGGTTCCTTAACAGGTCCTATATTTGTACTGTCTTACCCCAGTTGCGCACTGTTTTGCATTTATGCATGCTTAATTTTATCTATACATACTTCATGCAAAATTTGCTTTCCTTTTGGGTTGTTAGTGACATAATTATGTCATAAAATTTAGATCAGACACGCCCTCATCTGAAGCGAACCGTAATTGGTTTATTTGCTACCATATTATTCAGTTACTATGTGAAGGCCTGAATCAGTCTACTAGTAGTGACTGCTAAGGCTGGATGGTAGTTAATGGCTTATGGGTTAGCATGTCTATCCGATGACCATTAAAAGCCGGCATACCATTCTAATGGACTGACCTTGAAAACATGGTTACCTGATTTGCTGTTTGCTCGGTTCATAATTCTCAATTTGTGATCAGCAATTCACTACCTCGTACACATTGGATTTGCTAGGCGTACACCACATCTTCGATTCATGAATCAGTGACAAGCTTTGCGAATTCACGTTTTCTGATTCGCAGTCATATAGCTAACAGCTGAGAAGACCATAAGTCTAAATTGTAAAAAACTAACTAGCTCACATATATTGGGCCAGAACAGCGCAACTAGCCCACATATTATGTATGACTAGCTCAACCCAAGACCACATAAGCACTCGAACGGTCTTTGCTCAGGCTGTTGCCACACCATGGCTGCCATCACGTCTGCAGCCGCCCCCTTCCCTCCTCCAAGGGTACCTCCCCGTCCACCCCCTCACTGCAACTCTAGTTTCCTCCCACAAGAACCCACCACCGCAGCCTGCTTGTGAGGTGCATGTCTCCACTCTCCAGCACCGATGCTCCTGCCGTCTCCATGGCACTGGTCAAGGAGACTCTAGTAGTGTCGACACTCTTATTCCTTGCGTGTCTCATTGCTCTGCGGGGCAGTAGGCTAAGCGACGCATGACAAGGACCACAATCAAGTCCACCTACAAGATGAGATGGGTTCTGTTTTGGATTTTAGGATCGCCTCGTTTCCATGAACCTGGGAGAAAATTAACACTGATTTGGAGCAAATACAAACCCTGATCTGGTTTGATCAATCTAGATCGGGTTCGATGCTTCTCGTAATGAATCCTGTAACTATGCTTGAAAACCCAGTTTGATACATGCCATTGCATGCTACCTCCTTTTCAGGGTATTAGCGTTTATCGCAAAACCTGCCAAAATTCAAGTGATATTCATATGTTCTGCTAAGCATGCTTGGTTCCTAGATTGATGATTTATTTCATCTTGCTTAATGCTTATGCGCACTATCTGCAGGTTCTTACAAAACCAAAGAATGCCCTTGGCAGGCAGTACACAAAGTTATTTGGAATGAATGATGTAAGCGAGAATGTTCTTATGAACTTTGAAGCATTGCATGTGGTCAAATTGCTATTGTAGTACACCCTCTTAAGCGTGTTTATTATACTGTGTCGTTTGGTTACAGGTGAAGTTGCATTTTACCGAGAAAGCTTTACGGCTTATTGCCAAAAGAGCAATATCAAAGAATACTGGGGCTCGAGGTCTAAGGTCAATTCTAGAGACTATATTGACTGAGGCGATGTATGAGGTATGTACCCTTGTTCTGCAGCGCTGGAGTTTGTAAATTTGTTGCTATAAGAAATCATGACACAAATTGGAGCACAGTTATGGCACCTGGTAAGTGTTAACGTATCACGGTAGTGGTATCTTTTGGTTCAAGACTTCCAGAATTACTCGACTATTTGGTGTAGTCCTATTACCTTAATCGTCCTCAAGTCATGTTACTTTAACCTTCTAAATGAACAAATTTCATAACTATTGGCAGCTTTGCATCATGCCATTATCTGAAAGTCCCGTTCCTTTAACCATTGTAACTAACAAATTCTTGCAGATTCCAGAAACACGGACTGGTAAAGACAAAATAGATGCTGTTGTTGTTGACGAAGAGTCGGTTGGATCTGTGAATCAGCATGGATTTGGAGCTAAAATTCTTTCTGGTGAAGGAGCATTGGACCTGTACCTGGACAAACAAAATAAAGAATCGGTGGTGCGTGCCACTATCATTTGCATACTGCCTATCGCTTACCTACTGTTGAATCCTGCATCTAATGAGAGGAAATTAGTTTCACAACCCGCTTCTCTCCATAGTTGACCATTTGTCACTACACTATTTGAAGTACTACTAGTTCTAGTCTAGGACGTTGCAGTAGTTCAGGCTAGTCAAGTTATATTTTAGTCTCTTAATATGTTCCACATCATGCAGAGACAACCCCAAACAGCGAGTGTCTCTAACATGTCTCTTGGCACCACCCCCTATACGTATCATGTACAGTATTTACTTCTACACCTCATGGAAAGCACCTGGATTTATCACATTTTCTTTTATCAATCTTTAATTATCCACTTTCCAAATTGGTAAGACCTAGGCATGCCGTTGAAGGATAATGGTTGTCAATTTAATGTATAGGAGAAAAATTAATAAATTGAACTTACCGAGTCACTTAGCTTGGGAACATGTCAGTCTCAGACCGATTTTTGTGTTGGTTGATCCCCCCAGCTTCACCTGTTTGTATGCCCCTAAAGTTACTTGTGTTGCAGGTGCGGCAGTCAGATGGAGAACCAGAGGTTGATGCTGAGACCCCTTCGAGAGTGGCCAACATGTAGGGTTCCCCACAAGACTAACTATGTATATAACTTGTTATCAGCCGCGCAACTGTAGCCAATTCAAATGTAAATTCATGCCCATAAAATTTGTCTATGTACGAGCCCAGCCTGCCCATGTTTGGCGGGTGTAATCTTTCATGGCAAATTGGCTTTGGTTCTGCTGCATTCAGAACAAGTTTAGAGGGGGATCACGTCTCTCGGTCATGCTTTTCTGTGCGTATTGAACGTGGGTCGCGTCAATGGAAGCTGTCAAGCGTGGAAATGCCATCAGCAGAGCCTCGAATGGTGACTGGGTTAGGAGTGTCGGCACTCCAATCTACATAGGACTCTTGGTAGCTGCATGTGCCCATTCCCCACCCCCTTGTAATACACCTACCACCCGTAGGATTGCCATCACCACCGTCGCAGTCGCCTCCCCGTGCTTACATCCTACCCGCCCACCTAGAATCCCCACTGTTGTCGACATCACCTCCACGTCCGACCATCTCGTGGCGTGGTTCGTTGGAACAGATGACAGTGCCATCGGTTCCGCCATTGTCCAAAGGAAAGCAGTCTGATGGTGCTGCTGGACTCCCGCCTCTCCTGCCATTGTGACCACACATCGTCTGTAGGATCTTTTGCGGTGCCCCTCATCCGCTAACCTGACTCGCCGACACAACGTGACAAACGACATCGTCGTTTGTTACCCCGCTGATAAGGTGTTCGGCTGTTTGCCGCAATGGACATGACACCAACAACAAGTGCTGCTGCTCTTGACCAACCTCCTCCGCCTTCGACAACAGATACTCGCCGACCCTCGACGTGGTGGATCGAGGGTGGTTGGGAAGGCGAAGAACAAGGACCGACATCCGCTTGTCAACGTAGTGTTGGTTGACTCCGACTACTTCAAAGAAGACGTGGGACATACTGCCAAGGATTTTCGGCGATGATTCAGGATAAACAAGGACTGTTCATGTGGAATGTGTTGGGCATCACGAAGTATGAAACCCGCTTCATGTGCAAGAAAGACTGCACCCGATTGCTGGACTTCTCATTAGTTCAGATTGCGGTACTTTTTCTTTGGAGTCTTACAACCTCCGATGCTTACTATCAAGTCTGTTCGAAGGAAAACTGAGAGCGATCGAGAGAGAAGCAAATGAATCGAACTGTGTTCTTTATTCCATTGACAATCGGGTATTTATACAAGGTCAACCGTCGCGAAGAGGAGACGCGACTGATCGTGGGGGTGTGAGGGAGCGTCGCGTCGGTTGTCGAAGCAACCGCACGACGACGGTTACATAGGGAGGATTCCCTTTAATTAAGTAAACTAATTAAATCCTAACACTCCCCCTAATCCTTCCTTGTACTTGTGATTGATCATCCTTGGAATAATCTTCTCCAAAAACCACTGTGGGAAAAATATGAGAAGTAGTGTAGGATATGCTGGTAAAACTCCTTCAAACCCTGTGGGAAAATAAGGAGAAAATGATCCAACATATAATGATTATTGCCTCCGTTAACTCGATATGAAGTATATCCATAGAATTTAGAGGGCAATAAATATGTCGTATATACTTTCCTAAAAACCCCGGTGGGGAAAACAGAAAATATGACATATAATCTTATGTTGATATTACCTCATTAAAAACCTTTATGAGAACCCGTAAAGTAAACTCATAAAGGGAAAAAGAGTGTAATATGATGCTTTGAACAGGAATAGTTCGGGAAGGTACCCCCCCGACTCTTGCAAATCCCGAAGTCGGCGCATACCAATTCCATGAATATATTTCTGGAACGTTGAAGTTGGTAGAGACTTTGTGAATAGATCAGCGAGGTTATCGCATGATTTGACTTGCAAGATGTTTATTTCCCCACCCTTTTGGAGTTCATGGGGATAAAACAACTTAGGGGCAATATGCTTAGTGATATTGCTCTTGACATATCCTGTTTGCATCCGTGCAACACAAGCCGCATTATCTTCGTAGATAATGGTAGGTGATTCGATAGAACCAATTCCACATGATTGTTGTATGTGGTTTATCATCCTGCGAAGCCACACACATTCGCGTGATGCCTCATATAATGCGATTATTTCGGAATGATTGGTGGATGTTGCAACTAGAGTCCGTTTCGAAGACTTCCATGATATTGCAGTTCCACCATGTAGGAACACTAAAGCCGGTTTGTGATCCGGCATTATGGGGATCGGATAAATAGCCGGCATCCGTGTATCCAATCATATTGGTGTCCAGATTTCTCTGAAGCTGAAAGAATAGGCCAAGATCCTTTGTGCCTTGGAGATATCTAAAGATATTCTTTACTCCCGACCAATGGCGTTTGGTAGGAGCCGCGCCGTGTCTAGCAAGTAGATTCACCTGCAAATGCGAGGTCGGGTCTCGTACAATTTGCAAGATACATAAGCGCTCCAATGGCATCGAGATATGGGACCTCGGGTCCCAACATCTCTTCTCCATCATCCCTCGGCTCGAACGGATCTTTCTCTACGTCTAGAGAACGAACCACCATGGGAGTTTTAGATGGATAGGATTTGTCCATATTGAATTTCTCCAATATTTTCTGGATATAGGCAGCTTGGTGTACCATTATTCCCGAGGGAAGGTGCTCGAGTTGGAGACCCAAACAAAATTTGGTTTGACCCAAATCCTTCATCTCAAATTCTGTCTTTAGATGATTGCGTGCTTCATCAATATCTTGTGTGTTGCCAATGATGTTGAGATCATCGACGTACACTGAAATGATGCAAAATCCTGAAGAGGACTTCTTGATGAAGACACATGGGCAATCATCACTATTGGAGTAACCCTTGCGAAGAAGGAACTCACTAAGTCGGTTGTACCACATCCGTCCCGACTGTTTCAAGCCGTATAGAGACTTGTTCGGTTTTACACGATACATGTTGCGTTTTGCGCTTGCATCCGGGACAGAGATTCCGTCGAGAACCCTCATGTATATGTCCGAATCTAGTGAACCGTAAAGATATGCGGTCACGACGTCCATCAAGCTGCATAGATAGACGATTTTGCACTCGCCAAAGATATTAGATATCGGAAAGTGATACCACTCATCACCTGGAGAATATGTCTCATTGAAATCAATGCCGGGTCTCTGCGTGAAACCACGTGCTACGAGCCTTGCTTTGTATCTCACCACCTCATTGTTCTCATTCCGTTTCCGGAGGAAAACCCATTTGAATCCCACGGGGAAAACACTCGGGAGGTGTAGGTATTGCTTACGTGAATACCTTCCTTTTATTAAGCGAGGCTAATTCGCTTGTATTGCATCCTTCCATTGAGGCCGGTCGGAGCGTTTTTCACACTCAACGATAGTCCTTGGATCATGATCATTAAGAAGGGTATTTGCAATTGTAGCGAGAAAAATAAGTGTCGACAATCGTAGACTTACGGTTAAATGATTCTCCGGAATCAATATAGTTGATGGATATCTCGTGCACCGTTGATAACTCTTCGTGATTTCCCAATACGCGTGAGTCTAGGTGTTCCGATGTCCCGGCCGGTGTGTGCAAGCTCGGAGCTGGGTTGTGGAGGTTGCCCTTCCACTTGGGTGTATACTACCCATAAGGTGTTTGTCAACGTTGAGTTGACTTGCATCTACCGACTTTGAGGAGTTTCTCCTCACTCTCCTTTCTGCTTGCGAGAAGCGAGGATCCTGGTCGGAGGCCGTACTACTCCCCCTCTTTTTGGGAACGGGTAGTTGAGTGGTTTTAGTTGGTACCTCCACTCTTTCGGGCGCATTTCGGCCGGATTCAAGGATTTTGTGACACCTTTTAAATCGGTAAATGAATTCGGCAGATTATTTGCAAGATGTTGCAAATTTATAATTTTCCGAACTTGGAGTTCGGTCTCTTGGGTACGTGGATCGGAGGCTGAAATGGCAAGAGCATTCCAATCAATTTCCGGACATTCTTTACGGTACTTGAAATCTCCCCTAATGCCGGAAAGTGTTCCTCGTCAAATATGCGATCGGCGTGACGGGCTGTGAATAGATCCCCGCAAGGGGTTCCGGGTACTTAATAATCGACGGCGATTTGTACCCCACATAGATCCCCGGTTTTCGTGTGGGCCCATGGATGTCCGCTGAGGTGGTGAGATCGGGATGTATGTAGCACATCCGAACTTACGCGGATGGGAAATGCTAGGTGGATTTCCACGTACCAATTGCGGAGGGGAAGTACTTGTGATATGCGGTAGGTCGCAATTGTATTAAGTCGGCAGCGTGTAAAGCGCATGACCCCAACACGATGTTGGCAAGCTGCAATTCATCAACAAAGGTCTTGCAATGAGTTTGATCCTCTTAATAAGGGATTCAGCCAAACCATTTTGAGTGTGGACGTATGGAACGAGTGCTGAACTTCAATCCCCGGGGCCATGCAATAGTCATTGAAAGCACGTGAGGAGAATTCTGCAGGCATTGTCCATGCGAATTGATTTAATTCGACTTTCCGGATAATGGGCACAGTAACTTAATTACTTCCCTCATTATCTTGGCAAATGCATGGTTTCGTGTGGATAGAAGGCACACATGTGACCATCGTGTAGATGCGTCAATCAAAACCATGAAATACCGAAATGGTCCAGATAATGGTTGGATGGGACCACAAATGTCTCCTTGAATTCGTTCAAGAAATTGAAGTGGTTCAGCTTGTATCTTGAGGTGCGAAGGCCTCAGAATAAGCTTTCCCGTGGCACATGATGTGCACACAAAATCCGATGACTGAGGAAATTTGGACTCATGCAAATTGTGACCAATGGAATTGCTAGTAATCTTCCTCATCATCCCGATGCCGGGATGGCCTAGGCGATCATGCCGGGTTTGGAATGCGTCAACATTCCGGAAAATTACCTTGTAAGCAACATGTTCTACGGGCTTGATGTACGTATAGTACAATCCGGACGACGAGAAGGAATTTTTTCAAGTACTTGCTTGCCATATCCGTAATCTTTTGTGAAGAGTAGATACTCCTCTTTGTTGTCTTCATGGGTTTCGATGTGAAAACCATTCTTACGGATATCTCGATAAGCTGATTAAGGTACGTGAAGAATCGGGATACAACAAGGCATCCTCAAGTATCACTTGTGTACCGTTTGGGAGGGTAAATATGGCACGTCCGAGTGCCAACAATTACCGTATCGCGTCCGGCGATAGTCAAAATATCACCATTCATCTTTTTCGAGTTTGGAAATATTTCAACTCCCTCAGTATGGAGTTTGTGGTAGCACTGTCCACAAGGCATAATTCCTCTTCCATCGGATTGTTCCCGTAGAGAACTATATATAAAAATGAAGAATTTTCAATAAGAATCCTGTATTTAAATACATAGATTACAATCTTATTATATCAAAGTGCTGATACAATATAAATGACAACAATACTTATGTTCTATTACAACATCATAAATGGACATGAATATATTAGTCACTAAGGAGGTAGCGGGACTAATCGAAGTCTCCAAACACGTCGGTTGAGGTGTACTCAACCATCATGTCCTCCGTTCTCGTAGGGTCCTTTGATGGAAGGAGAGTAACGGCGTTGCTCGGTCCCGAGGGAACGTCTTGCGAACGACCGGCTCCATCGGTGCCATCCGGATGAAGGTTGAAGTTGGCTTCAAACCTTTTCCCTCGAGGTGCATTGCGTCCATGGGATTGCTGGTACAGAATGACCAGATGCTTTGGGGTCTTGCACTTGTCAGTGAGGTGCGTGTAGCATCCACACTTGTCGCAAAGCTTAGATTTGTCAAACTTGGGCTTTGCGGTGCCTTTCCCACGGTCTGAGTTTACGGGCTTCTCGTTCGGTTGCGCTTTCGCTTACCATTGAAGTTCGAGGGCTTTCCTTTGAAACCACCATCAAACTTTCGTCCGTTCGCGACATTCATATGAACTTCGGGTAGAGGTTGAGAACCAACCGGACGCCGAGAGCCATTCTTAGCGAGTAGCTCATCATGCTTTTCAGCCCGAAGTAAGATATGAATAAGATCGGAATAGACTTGGTAGTCGCGAGCACGATGCTGGCTCGCTGGAGGATTCCGTCGGATGGGAGCATAGTCGACGGAGTTTTCTCTATCTTCTCCGCATCGGTAGGTTCCTTCCCGCAAAGCGCAGCTTGGAACCGATCTTATGAACCTCGTGATTGTACTCTCCGATGGACTTGAAGTCCCGAAGACGGAGGTGAGTCCAATCATGGAGTGCTTCCGGCGAGGACAACCGCCTTCTGCTCGTTCATACCTCGTTTTGAGGGCCTGAAACGAGGTACTAGGGGATTCCTCCTCCAAGTACTCGGACTTGAGATGCAGGTGAATATGGTGCCTTATAATGTATAAGGCGGTATACTTCGTTCATTCGTTAGTGGCGTGACTCCGGCGGGCGGTGGATCCTGCTCGGTCTGGATTGCACGCACTATCCCACGAGATGCAAGAGCGATCTTCGTGTCCATGGCCCAAGTAGGGTAGTTGTGGCCATTGAGGGCGAGTGCCTCAAATTCTCGAGCCATCGGTTACCTACATGGGTAAACCGGAGATTATTAATTTACACTTGGTAAACCAAAAACCATCATGGTTATGTTGTAATGAAGGTTGCAAAATTAAGGATGATTTCAAGAAGTGGGCTTGAAACCATTAGTGTGAACTTCAAATTGTTAAGTATGACACGTTGTAGATACTCCCCAAAGAAAATTTCGGGATCCATCTCTCGGCACTAGAGAGTATAATCTGATAAAATCGGTAGATACTCATATTTCTAGTACCTTGTGTCATAACTTAATAAAATGTATGGAAGAGCACTTTAAGCAATCAAAATGTCAATCATGACAAAATGTAGGCTTAATTAGTAGTGGAGATAATCTGCAATGCGAGTAGATCTAAACACCACCTTGTGATTCCAAAACATCAATTTTGAAGAAATCACTTGAAATTTTGCATGTCAATTACGTGCTCGTATTGAGCCGAAGGACTCAATTAAGACGATGAATTGACGTTTTATTTGCAAGAAATTAAATCTCAATTGCAATGGGTATAATTAATCTCAACATGTGCACACATGGAAATATATTACACCACACTTTTGTTCTGGAATATATGGTACTCTACAGTAAACAGTACTAAAATAGATGTACTGAATTTAACAGATCTTAGAACAGCAAAGAAACTACTGCTAAAGCTACTGTTGATAAACTGATTTGTTAAAAATCTGAAATCAGAACTAATACGTGTGGAAACAGAACGAGAACTAAAATGTGTAGAAACGTCTCGATGGCTCCACCGCGTGTACAGGATAAACAAGCTACTTTAGGTAGCCTAGCAGCGGCATGGACAGGATAAGGAAACAAATCCCCAATCCACGATTCCACCATTAGTACAGCGGCGACCACCACGAGCTCGTTCCAGGCCGATGCACCGTCGCTCACCGGCGGCGATTGACGCTCCAGCCGCCCTCATCCTCGTCGGAGGATCCCCAGGGAGCTGGGTCCCCGGGGCGACGCCGTTGGAGTGGCCGTTGGAGAGCCTCGCCGGGCTCCACTCCCCCGGCCGCCGGCCGGCGCGGCTGGCCTGCAGCACGGCGCGCGGCACGATGAAGCGGAGGCGGCGTTGAGGAGGCTGTGCAGCGGCGGCAGAGCCTCCCGCGTCGTTGTCGAGGACGGCGTCACGCACGGCCATCGGTGCGAGTCCAGCGCTCGGCGTGGCGGACTCGACGCTTGACGGGCCGGGCTCGTGCGCCGGAGTTGGGGACGGCAGGTCCGGCGACGCCGCCTCAGGCACCACGGGCTCGGCCTCCTCCTGGACATGGATTCCCTGTGCAAGCCTCGGGCAGGCCCAGCCGTGCACCGGGCAAGGCAGGGGTGGGGGCGGAGCGGCGAGGGCCGAGTCGTCGACGTCAACGTCGTCGTCCGCCGGTTCCATCTCCTCGTCGGCGTAGAGGTTTGGCGCGGCTGGTCCGGCGAGAATCCACGCCGGCAGCGGCTGTGCCTCCGGCATCTCCGGTGGGGCGGATGTGGATGGGACGACTTGGGCGTTTGATGGCCCTGCGCCATCACCACCTCCACGACCACGACGAGGGCCATGGCGGCGAGGGCCATGGCGGCGACCTCCATACCGGTGGAAGCCATAGCGATGGCGTTCGTTCCGGCGGAAGATTTGGCGACGGCCACCAAGATGTCGAAGGCGCCGCACATGGCGGTTGTGGCGGCGAAGTCCACCGAGCACCATGGCGGCGGCGCGCGACGAGGCGGCTCCGGCGACTTTCTGGCGAAGAAGACGAAGGAGGAATCCAAGGAAACCTCCTGCGAGGCATTGTTTCTCACCTTTTCTTCTTGTTCTTGTCTCTTCCGATCTCGAAATCGCTCGGGATTGAGAGCGTGCCGATAACGTGTTCGAAGGAAAAGCGAGAGCGATCGAGAGAGAAGCAAATGAATCGAACTGTGTTCTTTATTCCATTGACAATCGGGTATTTATACAAGGTCAACCGATCGCGAAGAGGAGACGCGACTGATCGTGGGGGTGTGAGGGAGCGTCGCGTCGGTTGCCGAAGCAACCGCACGACGACGGTTACATAGGGAGGATTCCCTTTAATTAAGTAAACTAATTAAATCCTAACAAAGTCAATGTATCTTGATTTGTTAGACGACCAACCTAAATACCTCCAGAAATACATTTGAAAAATGAAGGTTCCTTTGAGACGATATCAAGATTTTGAATACCAATTCTACGCTTAGGGCTTCTCCAGCGGCCCGACGCGTTTGCCTCGGGACACGTACGACGAAAATGGTCTTCATACCATGATTGTCTGTTTGCATCTAGGGGTGTCCCAGTGGCCCGACACATTTTCAGTTTCCAAATATTTTTGTTGTTGTTTTTGGTACATGATTTGAAACATTACAACATAGGTTTTATCACATAATTTGAAACATTACAAGATAGATTTTGGAGCGTGATTGAAAACACTGCAAAATGAGGAAACCTAACTAGTGGGTTCTGATCGCCTTCTTCACTGCGAAGAAAGAACACCCTGTCACCCAAACTAGAGTTCTAAAAATTCGCGGTTTCTGCGCTGCGATGAAAGAACATCCAGAAACCTACACTAGTGGCTCCAACTGACACTTGTCATCTTTGCTGCAAAGAAAGAACACCCTGAACCTAGAGTTGGTTGTCGCTGCTTCCGCCGGAGTCATCATTGGGGTACTGTCTACAACAGGATGAGCCGACGAACACACCGATGCTCATGTCGCCATCGCCTTCGAAGAGGCAGAGCAACATGCATCCGAACTCCAGGCTATGGGCGTGGGAAAACTTCTCAAAGCGGGCGTCGATGTACATCTTGTCTTCCCCGTCAAACAGCACCTGGACAGGCCACCGAAACTCGCCACATATGTCTTCCCACAGGTTGACGGAGGCCGACTCCCGATCTACGAGAAACTCTGCGAACTTATGTAGGAGTTTATTTCGGCCTAGGGGGTCCTCGGTGATATGGACGACAAACTTGAAGTGCGAGGCGAACGCAGGGGAGGGTGAGCGTGTAGGCGACATCAAGCGTGCAGATCCAGCACAGCCGCCCTACCCCGGCCTCGGCGGTTGCATCCTCGGCCTCGACCCCTACAACCTGCCATGGCGCGTGAAGGTGGATGGAGATAAGATGGATGTCGGTGCTAGGGTTGGGGATTGGGAAGGTAGCTAGGGTTTATGTGCGGGAAGAGATGCTCCCAGCGCCCCATTTTATACGGCGGAGGCAGCCAAGGGGCCGGTGACGCGCATTAAGGCAGACACTTATTAGTAGGCTTGGAGAACTTGTATCTCTACGCACCCATTAACTCACCATAATGGTTGCGTGAGCTCTTGATGGACTTGCCTGTGGTTGAAAAACCTGTTCCGGCAATCCTTTTGAATTGTGACAATCAAACTGTAATTGTCAAAGTGAACAATTCTAAGGATAACGCGAAGTCATCAAGACACGTCAAGAGACGTTTGAAGTCCGTCGAGGAAATTGCGAAACTCCGGAGTAATAAGCGTTACATATATTCAAACGAGACAAAAACACAGCGAGATCCCTTTACAAAGGGACTATCACGTAATGTGATAGAAAGTGCATCGAGGGAGATGGGTTTGAGACCCGTTGATGTTACACCATAGTGGTAACCCGGCCTTTGTGATCGGAGATCCCGTGAATTAGGACTCGGGAAGAACAAACTAGTGGTTTAATTGAGGAGAGTATTATGTAACCCTCTCTATGTGAAGATGCACAACTCTCAATTGCTTGTAAGGCGAGGTTGGCAACAAGCCTTAATGTGTTTATATTGGCTATTTTAGCAAAGGTGCTTGTCCTACGAGCATTCTTGAAATAACACACCTATATGAGTCCGATTGTTAAACGTCACAATCTATGAGATTTGGGTGATCTCTAGTAAACTCATGAAGAGACCACGAAGTATGACGCATATGCTTCACCCGCGGGGTAGGCTACTGCGGCCATGTACTGGTCATGACTTTGAGTGAAACCCTGTTCACGCAAAACTTGCAATTCAAGGCTTAGTCCATTGTTCAAGTGTGAATGGATGTAGCTTAAGATTCTAGGCGGAAGTTCAACTTAACGAGTCTCACGTTGAAACAACTGGTATATAAAACAAGCAGCGAGTATTGGTAAATCTCTAAATGGGGATTTGAGATCCGGTGGGGGATTGTTGAAATATTGGGACCACATTTGGTGGCCCATACTAGATTTCGATTTTCCCTATAAATCTCAAAGCCCACATAGTGGAAGCCTTGTGAGTTTGAGCCCAAGTTGGTGGCAGCTCACTAGGGAGTGGCAAGAGGTGGGAAGTTTAGTCCCACATGGAAAGTTGGGAGGAAGTTAGACCACCTTATAAGGTGGGTTGTTCCACCACTAGTAAGTGAGTGAGAAAAGGAGTGCTACACGCGCGCGCTCCTCCTCCTCGCTCGCTCGTCTCGACTCGACTCGACTCGACACGACACGTCACGACGCGCGCGCCGCGCTCGTGGTGAGTGGATTGAGCCTTGGGCTATCTGTAACCGACTCGAAACGTTCGTGCGACGTGGGCGTGGCCCACGTTGCCTAGGGTTTCCCGAGCCTATATAATCTCCTGCCCGGCTACCGCAGAAACACATCTAATACACGAGTTAGTGTTTCCACCTCTCTCTGCTTGCGCCGCCATCATAGCCTACTCCATCTCGCGCGCCGACGTGCATCAGCGAACGAGAGAGCAGGTCTCCGGAACCACTCGTCCTTGCGATCCTGTACGGGAGAGGGCGAATTAGGTTTTTGGGAAGCGCTGCGCGCGGCTCGCTCAAACTCTTCATCACGGGTCGCCTTCAGTCCAAGTCGGGCGGTGCTTGCCTACCGTCGTCTTCAACGCCGTCTACTTCGACCCGTCTTCCCTGTCGTCAACAACGTTGTCATCAACAACGTTGCTGCTGCGACATCGTCACGCTACACCTCCACCGCCACCTCCACCGGATCGGTACGTGCGACATATCTCGATCCGTTTAGCGATGGATGTTGTACCGTTTGCTCTGCTCTTGTTCATGTTGATCACTGCATCTAGTATGTTCGAGTTTCACATGTTAGTAGTTACTTTCGTCATGCTTTATATTCTGGAATTAATCATGGAAATTGTGCCTAATTATCCAACAATCCAAAAACCTAATTGTAGGCAATTTCCTGAGTTAACAATGGCTGGTTTTTCCGATGCAATGAGGCCGGATAAGTTTACCGGTGTGCAGTTTAAGAGGTGGCAGTATAAGGCCATGCTCTGGCTTACTCATCTGAAAGTGTTCGAAGTTACTGATGGTTTACCTGAAGGAACTATATCTGACCAAGATCGGAACAAGTTCAAGGAAAACAATACTCTCTTCGTCGGATGCGTTCTAAGTATTCTTGCTCGATCGTACGTGTGATGTGTACATGCACTTAACGGATGGTAAAGAGCTCTGGGATGCATCGAATGCTAAGTTCGGTGCAACCGATGCGAGTGATGAATCGTACATCATGGAGAGCTTCCATGACATCGGGATGGTTAACAACCGTTACGTAGTCGAACAAGCTCATGAGATACGGTGCATTGCGAAAGAGCTTGAACTCCTTAAGTGTGCCTTACCCGACAAGTTTGTGGTCGGATGCATCATCGCTAAGTTGCCCCCTTCATGGAGGAACTTTGCCACAACTCTCAAACACAAGAGACAGGGAGATATCGGTTGAAAATCTGATAGCATCTCTTGATGTTGAGGAGAAAGCTCGGGCTAAGGATAATGCGAGAAAGGAGAGGGTCGGTCTAGCGCCAACATGGTGCGTAAGAAACCCTACGGCAAGAACAAAGGGAATAACAAGCCCTCCTTCAATAAGCCTATGAAGACTACAACCTTCAAGAAGAAGAAGATGATAAACAAAGCGGATCCGAGCTGCTTTACGTGTGGAGAGGCTCGGGCACTTTTCTAAGGATCTGTCTAGAGAGGGCGGACCGCAAGAAAAAGGCGAGGCAAGTCAACACGGTGACCGCTAGCAATGCTCGATGGGTACGGTAATCTCTTTCTTGTTCTTTCGGTATTTCAATCTCCATGTTGGTGGATTGATACATGTGCTAATGTTCATGTGTGTGCCGACATATCCATGTTCACTTCTTACCGAGTCGCCGGGATTCTTCCGTCTTGATGGGGAATGGGTCACATGCTTCGTTCGTGGTGTTGGCACGGTAGATCCGAAGTTCACTTCGGGAAGATCGTGCAGTGAGGAACGTGCGAGCATGTCCCTACTATGAACAAGAATCTCGTTAGCGGCTCCCTTCTATGCGGAGATGGGTTTAAGGTTGTTTTAGAGTCGAATAAAGTAGTTGTTTCCAAGTTTGGACAATTTATTGGTAAAGGCTATGAGTGCGGAGGCTTGTTCCGCTTTTCGCTTCTCGATTTCAGTAATAAGTCCGTGAACCATATTTGTGGCAATGTTAGTGATGATACCAGTGTTTGGCATTCTCGTTTATGTCACATTAATTTTGGTTTAATGTCTCGGCTATCCGAGTTTAAGTTTAATTCCGAAATTCACCATTGCCAAAGGTTCTAAGTGCCATAGTTGTGTGCAATCAAAGCAACCTCGGAAGCCCCATAAGGCGGCCGAGGAGAGAAACTTGGCACCTCTAGAACTCATACATTCGATCTATGCGAGATGAATGGTGTGTTGACAAAAGGTGGAAAGAGATATTTCATGACATTGATTGATGATGCGACTAGATTTTGCAATGTTTATTTGTTGCGAACTAAAGATGAAGCTTTAGACTACTTTAAAATTTATAAGGCCGAAGTTGAAAATCAACTAGAGAGAAAGATCAAGCGTCTTAGGTCGGATCGTGGTGGCGAATATTTTCCTAAAATCTTTGATGAATTCCGTGAGGAACATGGCATTATTCATGAGAGGACGCCTCCCTATTCACCCCAATCAAACGGGGTTGCCGAGAGGAAAAACCGCACGCCGACCGACTTGGTGAACTCCATGTTAGCCACTGCTTGGTTTATCTAAGGCATGGTGGGGGAGGCTTTATTGACTTCATGTCATGTCCCGAATAGAGTTCCTAACAAGAATAAAGATAAAACCCCTTACGAGGAGTGGGTCGGGAGAAAACCATCACTTTCGTATTTGCGCACATGGGGATGTTTGGCGAAAGTCAATATTCCAATTACTAAGAAGCGCAAACTTGGACCAAAGACAGTGGATTGTATCTTTCTAGGTTATGCTCCTCGGAGTGTAGGATATAGATTTTTAGTAGTTCAATCCGAGGTACTTGATATGCATGTTGATACTATTATGGAATCTCGTGATGCAACATTTTTTGAGAATATGTTTCCTATGAAAGATATGCATAGCATTGCTAGAATTTCTACCGAGATAATTCCCGAGTCTAGTACATCTAATGAGTATTTTGAACAATCACATGAGAATGTTAGCGAGAAGGATGACAATGAAGCTCCTAAACGGAGCAAGAGACGAAGGATTGAAAAATCTTTTGGTGATGATTTCATTGTGTACCTTGTGGATGATACTCCCACGTCCATTGCAGAGGCATATGCATCTCCGGATGCGGATGATCTGGAAAGAAGTTGTCCATAATGAGATGGACTCGATTCTTTCTAATGGAACTTGGGAGCTATCGGAACGACCCCATGGATGCAAGCCCGTGGGCTGCAAATGGGTGTTCAAGAAGAAGCTAAGACTCGATGGTACTATTGAGAAGTACAAGGCGCGGCTTGTAGCTAAAGGCTACACACGAGAGAAGGCGAAGATTACTTCGACACCTATTCACCTGTCGCTAGACTTACCACCATTCGAGTACTACCGTCCATGGCTGCCTCCTATGGTCTTATCGTTCATCAAATGGACGTAAAGACGGCTTTTCTTAATGGAGAGTTGGAAGAGGAAATCTATATGGATCGGCTCGATGGGTTCGTAGTAAAAGGTGAAGAAAGAAAGGTGTGCAAGTTGCTGAAATCTTTATATGGCTCGAAACAAGCACCTAAGCAATGGCATGAGAAGTTTGACAGAACTTTGACTTACGTAGGATTTGTTGTCAATGAGGTCGACAAGTGTGTTTACTATCGCCATGGTGGGGGCGAAGGTGTTATACTCGTTTGTATGTGGATGATATTCGATCTTTGGTACAAACATGAAAATAATACACGAGGTCAAGTCTTTCTTGTCAAAGTGCTTTGATATGAAAGATCCGGGAGAAGCCGATGTGATTCGAACATCAAGCTGATTAAGAACGAGAGTGGGATTACTCTAACGCAATCCCATTATGTTGAGAAGATCTTGAGCCGGTTCGGCTATATTGATAGCAAGCCTTCTTCAACACCTTATGATCCCAGTGTGACATTACGCAAGAACCGAAGGATTGCCGTAGATCAACTGAGATATTCTCGGATTGTTGGCTCACTCATGTACTTAGCGAGCGCGACTAGACCGGACATCTCTTTTGCTCGTTAGCAAGTTGAGTAGGTTCATGTCAAACCCGGTACTCGATCATTGGCATGCACTTGATAGGGTCATGCGCTACCTATGTGGTACAATGAGTTATGGGATTCACTATTCGGGGCACCCAATCTGTGCTTGAAGGATATAGTGATTCAAATTGGATCTCCGATGTAGCTGATCTCTACGCCACTAGCGGGTATGTATTTACCTTTGGAGGTGGCGCGGTGTCATGGAGATCTTGCAAGCAAACCATATTGACAAGGTCAACTATGGAAGCGGAACTTATCGCTTTAGACACAACCACTCGTTGAATCGGAATGGTTGCGTGAGCTCTTGATGGACTTGCTCGTGGTTGAAAAACCTGTTCAGGCAATCCTTTTGAATTGTGACAATCAAACTCGTAATTGTCAAAGTGAACAATTCTAAGGATAACGCGAAGTCATCAAGACACGTCAAGAGACGTTTGAAGTCCGTCGAGAAATTGCGAAACTCCGGAGTAATAAGCTGTTACATATATTCAAACGAGACAAAAACTTGGCGAGATCCCTTTACAAAGGGACTATCACGTAATGTGATAGAAAGTGCATCGAGGGAGATGGGTTTGAGACCCGTTGATGTTACACCATAGTGGTAACCCAACCTTTGTGATCGGAGATCCCGTGAATTAGGACACGGGAAGAACAAACTAGTGGTTTAATTGAGGAGAGTATTATGTAACCCTCTCTATGTGAAGATGCACAACTCTCAATTGTCTGTAAGGCGAGGTTGGCAACAAGCCTTAATGTGTTTATGTTGGCTATTTTAGCAAAGGTGCTTGTCCTACAGAGCATTCTTGAAATAACACACCTATATGAGTCCGATTGTTAAACGTCGCAATCTATGAGATTTGGGTGATCTCTAGTAAACTCATGAAGAGACCACGAAGTATGACGCATATGCTTCACCCGCGGGGTAGGCTACTGGCAGCCATGTACTGGTCATGACTTTGAGTGAAACCCCTGTTCACGCAAAACTTGCAATTCAAGGCTTAGTCCATTGTTCAAGTGTGAATGGATGTAGCTTAAGGTTCTAGGCGGAAGTTCAACTTAACGATCTCCGCTCGAAACACCGGTATATAAACAAGCAGCGAGTATTGGTAAATCTCTAAATGGGGATTTGAGATCCGGTGGGGATTGTTGAAATATTGGGACCACATTTGGTGGCCCGTACTAGATTTCAGATTTTCCCTATAAATCTCAAAGCCCACATAGTGGAAGCCTTGTGAGTTTGAGCCCAAGTTGGTGGCAGCTCACTAGGGAGTGGCAAAAGGTGGGAAGTTTAGTCCCACATGGAAAGTTGGGAGGAAGTTAGACCACCTTATAAGGTGGGTTGTTCCACCACTAGTAAGTGAGTGAGAAAAGGAGTGCTACACGCACGCGCTCCTCCTCCTCGCTCGTCTCGACTCGACTCGACTCGACACGACACGACACGACACGACGCGCGCACCGCGCTCGTGGTGAGTGGATTGAGCCTCGAGCCGAGACTTTCCTTACTTTTTGCAGCTCGGGAAAACGAACAGAGTCCTATACGGACGCGTCGCAGTTAGTCGGTTCGGGTCGCTCCCGGATCGTGGGCTATCCGTAACCGACTCGAAACGTTCGTGCGACGTGGGCGTGGCCCACGTTGCCTAGGGTTTCCCGAGCCTATATAATCTCCCGCCCGGCTACCGCGAAACACATCTAATACACGAGTTAGGGTTTCCACCTCTCTGCGCTTGCGCCGCCATCATAGCCTACTCCATCTCGCGCGCCGACGTGCATCGGCGAACGAGAGAGCGAGTCTCCGGAACCACTCGTCCTTGCGATCCCGTACGGGAGAGGGCGAATTAGGTTTTTGGGAAGCGCTCCGCGCGGCTCGCTCAAACTCTTCATCACGGGTCGCCTTCCGTCCAAGTCGGGCGGTGCCGCCTACCGTCGTCTTCAACGCCGTCTACTTCGACCCGTCTTCCCTCGTCGTCAACAACGTTGTCATCAACAACGTTACCGCTCGCGACATCGTCCGCTACACCTCCACCGCCACCTCCACCGGATCGGTACGTGCGACATATCTCGATCCGTTTAGCGATGGATGTTGTACCGTTTGCTCGCTATCGTTCATGTTGATCACTCGCATCTAGTATGTTCGAGTTTCACATGTTAGTAGTTACTTTCGTCATGCTTTATATTCTGGAATTAATCATGGAAATTGTGCCTAATTATCCAACACACTTATTAGTAGGCTTGGAGAACTTGTATCTCTACGCACCCATTAACTCACTTGACAGAATACGGAAGCGACGCAGTACTACCGCGCCAAGTAGAAGACGAAGCAAACACGGCCGCTGCCAGGTAGGTCCAAGGCACAAAAAAACGGTCATGCGTTGCGTCTAGGCCGACGCATGTCGACCCAAATTTAAGTCGCATTTGCATTCCCGCGGACATACCCATTTATCGATCACGCGGAAAATAAACGATCACTTCATATCGGGCCGCTGAGGAAAGAGATAGAAACTGGGTCGAAATTGACACACACGCCTCACTTTGCGGGTCACTTTGCCTTTGCCTTTTGAGTTAAAGGCTCCAAGT
This sequence comes from Lolium rigidum, assembly GCF_022539505.1. Lineage (NCBI taxonomy): Eukaryota > Viridiplantae > Streptophyta > Magnoliopsida > Poales > Poaceae > Lolium > Lolium rigidum. The sequence goes on from NC_061509.1 coordinate 201,669,389, forward strand.
CGACTAGTCGAGTGTTGGTACCGCAGGCCTGCTGGCGAGGAGTTTAAATTTGAACATGCACCGCACCTCCACCCTGCCCCTGTTGCTGTTGCCCTGTACTGTACTGAATAAAACCCCCAGGCCCCAGCGCAACGGGCAAAGCGAAAGCAGGCAGGCCACCGTACCCCACACCATAACAGCACAATCAAGTGCCCCACCACCCCACCACCACCACCACCAAACTGTGAAGCAAATCTCTTCCGGTCTTCCCCCCAACCTCATTTCCCCTTGCCCAATTCCCCTTCCTCTTCCGCGGAATTCGAATCCACCAGCAAGGAGAGGGGCCGGGAAGCACCGCCGGCCGTCCGGCCGAATCCTAAGCCCGCCCAGGCCAGCCTCTGTACCCGAATCGAATCGGGCACGATTCGGCTCGATCTGCTCCGGGCCATGGAGATGGACAGCATCGAGTGCGTGTCCTTCTCCCACGGCCTGGACGACGACGACGGCGACGACGAAGCCGTGTCCCGCCTCCCCCGCCCCCTCCTCAAGCCATCCGCCGCCGCCGCCTCCGCGGCGGTGAACCTGGTCGTCGTTTCTGCCGGCGCGGGCGGGGTAGGAGGGGCGGTCGCGGGCCCGCTCATAACGCCGTCCACCAGCGTGCACGAGCTGCTCGAGTGCCCGGTCTGCACCAACTCCATGTACCCGCCCATCCACCAGGTCCGCGCCTCCATTGCCTTCTTACTCTGAAATATCCAGAATGGCTTACATGCAATGTCAATAATTCTCCCATACTTCTCAAACATCGCTTTGCATCCTGAATTATCAGTCCAAATGCAAATTAATATAGTTCCAATCATATCGTCTTTTTTTTTTGGTAGTTGAGCTCCCCACTATATTATATCTTTATGTTTGTACTGTAAATGTTGCTATTGCGCTCCCTTACTGAGATCTAGTCCCTCTGTTCGTAAGTATAAGACGTTTTGGACATTTTCAAATAAACTACCATAGTGAGCGAATGTACACACTAAAAATAGACTCCATACATATCAAAATACATGAATCTTTAAAAAGCTAAAACATCTTATATTAATGAACGAGGGAAGCGTGGCACATACACAAGCAATTTAGACCCCTGTTTCTCTAGAAGAAAATACACAAGCAATTTGATGGCAAGTCAAACTCTGAGATCAACGAAAGCTAGCAGCCCAGGACAAAGACAAGCGTCGTCCTTATGCCTTTCATATGTGATTCCATTTGTTGCTGCACTCTGTCAACACGGTCACCACTCAGTCAGTCGTGGGTCACGACCGGTTAGCTCCTTCATAGGAAGGAGCTAATATTTCCTAGGCTGGTAAAATTGTTCACGGATTGGACCCAATCCATGCTAAAATATCTGGGACCATCCTTAAGGCGGCAATATTGCCATGCTGCTATGACGAGATGTGCTGGACTGCCAGTGGCTTTAATGCCAAATCTTTGGGATCATAGCCTCGGGGTAGTAGTTGTAAGTGGCTTGGTTGGTAACTCGTCCATTTGGGACAGCTGATAGGGAGAACATGAAGAGCGGAAGAGAGGTTGAAATTGCGACGACTCATCTTACGTACAGCCTGCTTACAGCTTAGAACTAAGTTCTGTTTAAAGGTAATGAGCCAATGGTTTGAGGAAATTTTTTGTTTCTTCAAAATTTAGTCATTTAATTAATTTGGTCTGGAAACAGCTGCCTAAAAGCAAGCTTATTAATATGATATTTTACCAGCCTGGGAAATATTAAAGTTTGATTTGTTTCTTTACATAAGACCACTCTAACTTGATGCACATATTTGATCCAAACTCAACTCATGAACTTAAACATATCTTATCACTAATTTAATTGGACTCATTCTAATTTACACCACTCCCAACTGAACTAGGGAGATCGACAGAACCTAGGACTAGGATCTGACTAGACTAATTGAATTCACCATGGATTGGGTCCAATCCGTGATCTACTCGTACTCATATTGGACTTGCTACTCATGCTTTTGCGCCCAAGCCTTGCACCTGTAATACGGAGTTCCTCGTAACAATTCCATGCTATGTTATTCCACTACATGTAATAAATGCATTTTACTCCATGAAACAATTTTCTTTTGTAGGCTCATCATTTATAAAAATTGATTTAACCTAGTGATTGTTTGTAATCAAGTTATGTTATTCTATGTTACAGTGCCAAAACGGTCATACTATTTGTTCAACCTGCAAAACCCGGGTGCACAATCGCTGCCCGACATGTCGACAAGAGCTCGGCGACATCAGGTGTTTGGCATTGGAAAAAGTCGCTGAATCACTTGAGTTACCTTGCAAATACTTCTCGCTTGGTTGCCCAGAGATCTTCCCGTACTACAGCAAACTGAAGCATGAATCGCAGTGCAATTTGAGGCCATACAACTGTCCTTATGCAGGATCTGAATGTTCTGTTGTTGGGGACATTCCTTTCCTTGTCACACATCTCAGAGATGATCATAAAGTTGACATGCATTCAGGGTGCACATTCAATCACCGTTATGTTAAATCAAACCCCAGAGAGGTCGAAAATGCAACTTGGATGTTGACTGTAAGTATCTATTTCTGTTTGAGCTGTTTTACTACCTTGTGCAGTTACAGTTTGACCTCTAGTTTTTCTTGATATATTTGATTTCCTAGTATTTTATCTGTTGTACACAAATATAATTTGTCTGGGTGGTACTTTTGCTACCCTTGGCCTCACCGGATCGCATGAACTAGAAATGTAGGACTAAAAACAACACAAGAATGAGATATCTCAATACATGAGAATTTCAGTAGTGATGTCTTTGAATGATTCACATGAAATAACGAATTAAGAGAGAGTGGATTGTGTAGAGATAATGCATGGACTTCTCAATGGAAAAAATAAAATGAGTTTGAGTTTATGTTAGTTTTTTGATGGAATTGAAGGAATTAAGAACTCCAAGTTTATTGCAAGTTTATGATCTAAATGACCCTTGTAGGAAAATACCCAAAGGATTGGACTGATGTCCTCCAAAATTTTGGTCAAATCCTACGATGCAAGGAGGCCCTTAGTGGTCTCAAACTGTTGCTTACATATTTGAATGATGTGATGACAGCAATATTACCACATCTTTTTCGCAGGTCTTCCACTGTTTCGGTCAGTACTTTTGCTTGCACTTTGAGGCCTTTCAACTTGGAATGGCACCAGTATACATGGCTTTCCTCCGATTTATGGGAGACGAAAATGATGCAAGGAGCTACACTTATAGCCTTGAGGTTGGAGGAAATGGCCGGAAGATGATATGGGAGGGCAATCCCCGCAGCATCCGCGACAGCCATAGAAAGGTTAGGGACAGCCATGATGGCCTTGTTATCCAGCGGAACATGGCTCTGTTCTTCTCAGGTGGAGAAAGGAAAGAGCTGAAACTGCGGGTCACTGGCCGCATCTGGAGGGAACAGCAGAATTCTGACACGGGTGCCTGCATCCCAAATCTTTTCAGCTGAACTGAATAATCAGCGAGATGGAATTGATACAGGTGTACATCGAGTTATCAGATGCACGTGTGCCCTCGTTTTTTTTTTGTTATTTGTGCTTGCCGTCTTTATTGTTATGCCATGACGCCATTGTGGCCTGCCTGTAAATTATTCAGGCTGATCATGGAAAAATGAGTGGAGCTTGTATGTTGTGACTATTGCTCATAAATCACATGATAGTCATATTTCTCAATTGCATTCTGTATCTTGTGTCCCCTTGAGATGGAAGCTACTAATATCTTGTTTAACACTATGTAGCATGGACTTTTATATACATCGAAATTCTTGTTATTTTCTAGAACATTTTTGCAGTATCCTTGTACTCGTTAAGTGTAGGCAGGAGTACCAAACAAATCCAGCCATCGGTAGGCAAGGGCAACTTTGGCATTTTGGGCAATTTTTTTTTTTTTGACATTTGCCAAGGGCAGTATGGACTTTGCATGGGCCCTTCTGATCGAGCGGCCCTGTCCTCCGCCGCACTTGCGCGTCTGCTTCACAGCACCCGGCGTGTTCCTTCGGCCTGCAGCAAGGAACACCGAAGGGTCTTCCTTCAGCTTGCAGCAAGGAACAGATGCTGGACATGCGTGATATTTCGTACCCGGCGGCATGCCCCTTCTTAGTTCACCTTCTAATGAGCTGCGTCTTGTCACGCGATGTTTGGGCAACCTGTCTGCATTGGTGGGACAAGCTACACTAGATACCGCAACCAAATACCTGCAGGTTGCAAGAGATGCTTGGAGGGCTGGGAGCAGATCGTGACTTCTGGATAGGTGTGACACTCATCTGTTGGTGCCTATGGCATCATCGGAATGACGTGGTCTTCGAGGGTGTGACCCCTCCAAAGTCGCGGTGATTTCAAGAATCTACGACGATGCCGAGTTGTGGCGAGCTGCTTGGTTGTTCAGAGGCGTTCTCGTATCAGTGGATAAGTGGAGATGCTGCGAGTAGTTCCATAGTGTGTGTGCTGCCTTTCTCCGAGGTAGCGTGGAGTTGCATCTCTTTGGGGCATGTGCCATAAACGTGTTGTACAATGGCTTTCTGGTATTTCTTCTATAAAACTATGAAACAGATAGGTCTTTTCATGATGTATCGTTGAAAAAACCCTGCAATGTCACCTCGCAGTTTCACCCCGTAGGCTATTGTCTGCTTTTTCATCGAGAGAAAGTGAGAGGTTTTGGCAGCTATTGAGGAGTCAAAATAACCTCGTTTTTTTCAAAATGGGTATCCCGTCAGAATAACATCATGCACAGCACAGAAGGCAATGCATCATGCATGATGTTACAGCTCGTTATCCCAACATTTCCATCCTCCTTGCACAGTTGATTGGGATCAGTCATGAGCTTCTTTTGTCCCCTTCCCTACGCAAAACAGAAGAGAACAATCAAATTTGGAAAGCGACGAGAAAATTGGAGATTTTTTGTTGTTGATTTTAACCTCTGTTTTTGCGGCGATGTTTTCAAATTTAACTTGTACTCCACGAATATTATAGAAGTAGTAGCATATATACACACATTCAGGAATGCCGGCCCAATTCTTTTCTGCTGCTCTTATCGCCCAAACCGAACAACATGCGTCACCCAACAACAATATGTATTATATCAAATTTGCTAGTTCTTAGCTAGTTGAGAACTAAGTTCGTGCTCAATTAGGTCCTACACCATTTGTTTTACTTCGTGATTTGTGCTAGTTATCAGTTGCAACATGAATTGCAATTGAAATTTAATGATATATAAACTAGTTCCCAGTCGACTGAGAAACTAGTCACACCCATATAATATACGCGCGCTTGATAAGTGCACAATCCCACGTTGACAATTTCGTATCCAACAGTACAGCTCATCGTAGTTCTGGACATCTTGGGTAGAGAAACCAAGCCTAAGAGTACAAGCAATTCTCCTCCTCATGTTGGTTTCTTAATACGATATATATGGTTGCATCCAGCTAACCAGTCTAGCTAGATACAATTGATAACTACTACTACTAGTATACTGTAAAATGCAGACGTATCAGCTAGAGCTCTTATCGGCCAAACCAAATACTCGCGTAATATATACACGCGTTTGACAGGTACATGCCGAAGTTGACAATTTTGTATCCAACAGTACAACTCATCGTAGTTCTGGACGTCTTGGGGGAGAGAAGCCAAGCCTAAGCGTACAAGCAATTCTCGTCCTCATGGTTGCTTTCTTAATACATATACTCCAGCTAACCAGCCTATAGCTAGATACAGTTGTTAACTACTACTGTAGTAAAGACCGATCTATATATAATCACATCAACGTCATTTCTCTGTTGCATAGTGACAAGAGACAATGGAGGAACTTGTTGCATGCAAGTCAACTTTTGCCCAGCCCTGTCTGTTGTCGCCACTACAATATTTTGCGCCGCAACGTGACATCGATTCCTTTTGCTGCTGTGTGCACGCGCATAAATATACCTTTTGCTTCTTCTTCTTCTAGCTCCTTCTTCCCATTGCACCTGCCAAAAGCTTGGAGCTAGGCCTGGAAGATACTGCCCACACTCTCCCTCTTCTCCTCGGCCACTTCTTTGATCTCTGACGGTGGATCGAAGAAAGCATATTGCGTCGTTTCCCAGGTGAGCTTGTGCCTTGGTTTCCCTGTTTCTGAGTATGCTTCTTTGGCTGATCTGTTTTCTGATGGATTCCTTTTCCTGAAAATTATTTTTTGGTTTATTACTAGTTTTGTGTTGATACCAATGTCTTTGCCCTTTTGTCTTAGGTGCCTTTTTTCATCGCTTTCTGCGAAAAGACGGTTGCTAACTACAAGAAAAGAGTTGGGTTTGCTAAGTCTTGTGAGTTGGTCTCTATGGGCTGTGCATCATCAAAGCAATTCAAGCGAGCTCCACCGCATGAGGATGCTGCTGTTCTGGCCAAGGAGACCACATGTATGTTCCCCGAGACCTTGGTGATTTAATTCAGTACAAGAATGAACCTATATGTTTCCCTGTCGTTCAATTGCTGATTACTCCCCGCATGCAGTTTCTCTGAATGAAGTGGAGGCCCTGTATGAGCTGTTTAAAAAGATTAGCTATTCCATATTTAAGGATGGACTTATTCACAAGGTATGTACATCTTGCATATTGTCTGATTTTAATACGTGGTTCTGAAAACTCTAATCAGTGTCTGACATTTTCTTGAGCAGGAGGAGTTCCAACTTGCTCTCTTCAGGAACAGCAACCGGAAGAACCTTTTCGCCGATCGGGTTAGTCTATAACTGTAGATCTGTGTTCTAAGATTAGGCAAATGTATATAGTATAAGATGAACTGTAATATGCTTATATGAGTGACACAGTTTTTGACTAATGCAGATATTTGATCTGTTTGACCTGAAGCGCAATGGTGTGATTGAATTTGAGGAGTTCGTTCGGTCTCTCCACATTTTTCACCCGGATACACCTACAGCCGAGAAGATTGCATGTAAGGAGATATCCCCTTTTCTCTCCTGATGATTTCTGTGTGAATGTTTTACAAAAGGTTTAATTTCCATAAACTATGGAGACAAGTGAATTGGTAGTAGCCTTCTGTATATCTTCAGGAGGTCTTATGTTTATATACTGCTTCTCCTATTGATATCTGAAGGAATCCCTTGTAGTTGCATTCAGACTATATGACCTGCGAGGCACCGGCAGCATTGAACGTGAAGAGGTTGGCATATTTTATATACTGAATTATTCTTCACAGAAGTAAACATATTTTGTCAGTGAGAGTACTCACTGAAACTGATAATTAATGCAGTTGAAGGAAATGGTGCTTGCCATCCTGAACGAATCGGACCTGCTTCTCTCTGATGATGCTGTTGAACAAATTGTAGACCAGGTACACCACATCAAGATGAAATGTTGCGGCGAATGAAAGAAGCATTAACACTAGGCACATGCTAACTTATATATTCTGTCAGACATTCAAGCAGGCAGACCTAAACAGCGACGGCAAAATAGACCCCGAAGAATGGAAATCGTTTGCAAGTAAATATCCGGCCTTGCTGAAGAACATGACTCTCCCATACTTAAAGTAAGTACTACCTCTACATTTCCAGCCACGGAAAACATGCTTGAGAACATGAATCTTGACTGACATCTGAACGTGCTGTGATGCAGGGACATAACCCTGTCATTCCCCAGCTTTGTTCTCTACTCTGGAACTGGCGATGAGGAGTTATAGCAGCAAGAGACTCTGACCTCTCAAGCCTCAGGGAGACAGCAACCTAATAAGCTTCTCTCATGCGGCTTATGCTTTCCTTTCGCCTTCACTGTAAAACTTTGTAGATTATGCAAACACAGTTTTGTAGCGGAAACTACAATAGCAGAATATGCACTGAGAAATGGAACACAACTTTTTTGCCACCGAACAGGTTCGTCACTGCAAAAGTTGTGTATGCAGTATCTAACAATTTGTCCATATAGATTCTCCACAGTGAATTTACAGGCTAACATACTTGCATTTAACCTGAGCCACTGAACTTCGTGACTTTCAAGATATACATTCCGCTGTGCCGACTCACAAGATTTGTGTGTCAATACGAAAACACAGAAGTTGAGCAAATAACTGCAAAGAAGCTTCAGGTAGGTTCTACTTCTTCAGTTTCACCATCTCCTGCAAGTCCACTGGATAGCACATCTTGGTGTGCTCACCAGACCACACATTTTCGGCCAGGATCCGGTTCACAGTCTCTGTAGGGTGGAATTCATCCCACCACACATGGCTTGACGCATCGCTGCACGCCATCTGTGGAAGAACACATATGAATAGGCCGCCATACTTGCCCAGCCCACAGCAAGCATCAGTGGTGGTCAGAAAGCCTGCATGTTGCAATTCCATCAAAACTGAAGCCTTTTGCAATGATAGCACACAATATAAATACAGCACTAATGATGCATTTGCTCACCATAGCGGTCACGGTTCTCTAGAATGTCCACTGATCCCTCGAATGTATCACAGTAACTGATAATGGAATCTGGGTACTGGCGGATGAACTCACTGGACATGTATCTCAGGCCGTAGTTGAACTCGATCACAACGTTGTTGATGTAGTCGATGCATTCCCCATTTTGGCTGCCGTAATCCGAAAGGAAGTGAGGTGCACAGCCAACAGGAGGAAGGCCCATCAGGACGATCTTGCGAACGTTGATATTGTACAGGTTCTGTATAAACAATAATCATCAGAAGGGGGCAGGAGATACACAAGTAAACAGTTACTTTTGACATCAAAAGTTGGGTGATCTGACAAGAACCATATATAGAACTAAATAGTAACAAATGCAAAATTCAATTAGTTTGCTAGGGTATTACAAAAAATAAAATGAAGCAAACAATTCTAACTTACATCAGCATATGCATGAGATAATGTAATGAGATTAATGGAAATTTCTGCATTCGAGTGTTGGAGAATACAACAAACTACATGTATGTGCAAATTCAATCACCATGCATCACATGTTCTTCTTAAGATCAGATACGGGGGATAAATATCCTCAAGAAATTAAATAAGGGAGATAAATTAGGCACAGACAATCAAGTTATCCACGTATCCATGACGCATGAACCGAGCAGCATGCTGTTACATGGCCGGGTCATAGACAGTTGAACACAAGTGAGATAAGTGTGCCATGTGTTCCACATTTGAGCAAAGTACCACAGACTTGAACTTCCAAAATGAGGGCACCACAAACCACAAACAACTTCAAAAGTTAAGTACAGCCTGAGCATTTCAGTTACTCAAACACATCATTCAGTTTAAACAGTACAAAATGCAACCTACAAACACCATTATAACTCACTGCAGGTTTGGGATAATTGGCCCAATCATTTGAATTTCATAATTTATGAAAAATGCCACAAATAACATCAGCCTGAAACACGTAGCATCTGTAGTACCTATGCATTGTACAAGCAATACCCATAAATTTGATAGTAAGAACTATTCATAGGTAAATCAAAAGTGAAGGAACTGATGTTCCAGAACTGCAAATCAACAAGGATACAGCAATATTCATTCATTTAAATCGATTTCTTGCATTAACTTCCCCAGACAGCAAATTTTCTTGTCTGTCCAGAACTCAAGATTAAGTCAGTAAATTTTGTCCAAAATGCAACTCATAGTTACAGAGATCCCTACGGCTTAACTACGCATGGTGCAACTCCAGCAAGTGAAACCCCAACATTATGGGACTTACGAGACAATACACATCACACTGGTAATCAAAAAGAAGGTGAGCAATCGTATAATATAATAAACTGGGGAGCAAGCAGCAGACCTTGATTTCCTGCCTCACTGAATTAACAAGAAGCTGATTGAACTCCCATGGGAGGTAATGCATCTGGACGCCGGAGACATTGCGCAGGTAGTAGTGGATGAAGTCGTTGCTCCCGATGGACAGAAAGAAGACGGACCTCTTGAACAGGTCCACTGTGGCTGCCTCCCCAAGAGCCAGTGCCAGCTGCTCATATGTGTCCTCAACCTGCTGCACCTGCTGGGTGAGCGACACATGCATCCCCTACAAGAAGCGCAGCCAAGAATCCCACCTGATTAGCATCATATATACTGAAAGTGAACAAACCACAAACTGACGGCCCAAACAGATTTATCCGTCAGCAACACCACGAAGATTATTGTAAGATTGATATTGGGAGGAGGACAGACCAGCTCGGAACCACTGCTGGAGAGAATGCCGGCTGCCGCGGACGCATAGTTGACGCCTTGGATCATTCCATCAATGTTGGTGAGGCCAACGCTGCCGACGCCCATCCGCATGCTCTGCTCGAGGTAGGGAGGCACGAAGGGGAGCCCCAGCTTCTCCGCTGCAGTAAATCCGAAGGCATCAGAGACACGAAATCAAAATCAGCGAGCAAAACTAAATTCATCAATCAGGGTGAACCACGATCGAAGAAGTAGTAAACCCACGAGATTTGAGATGCCAAGAGCTGGCTGAAACCCGCATCTGCAAGGGCACGCAGAATCAAGGAACCCGCGCGCACGACGAGATATATTCGGTAAACGATTCGAGAACCAACCATCTGCATCCCCCAACGAGCAACGAAAGGGAATCAAAAGGAGCGTGACGCGAGCAACCTACCGAGGTAGTCGACGGGGATGCGGCCGTTGGAGAAGCGTCCGGTGGGGCGGTGGGTGTCGAAGTCCCGGCCGTAGGGCTCGCGGTCAGCGCGGGCGAGCGTGCCGAGGTAGTTGTTGGTGCCGACGTCGGCCGTGGAGTCGCCGATGACGAAGAGCGCCGGGACGAGCGGGGTCGGGGCCGCAGATGGGGAAGAGGACCGGGAAGGCGAGGCGGCTGCGGAGCATGGGAGAGCGGAGAGGAGGAGGAGGAGGCACAGGAGGAGAGCGAGGAGAGGCGCCATTTCCGGTGAGCTCGGTGGCCGGTTGGCGCGCTCTGGGTTGGAAAAGCGTGGGGTTGGGGGAAATCGATCGGGTTTATGGAAGGGCTTGGACTTGGGTCTGCCTGCAAGACTCGAGTCGGTTTGGTTGGCTCTCCATCCACGACTTTCTAGCACTTGGGTGGAGAAGAGATGGCTAGATCGTCCGGAAAATCAAAATCAAAATGGAGATCGAGCTCTAGCTCTTTATTTTAAAAATTATTTTTGAAGTTTTTTAAAAAATTCTGCATGTAGCTAATGATATATACTACAAGTATGCAGAATATCAATATGAAATACTTTATATTTTACACTATAAAAATGAAAAAATATGGATATGGATATAGTGCACATTTTCTAACTACAGAATCTGTCACAATTTTATTTTTGTGTAGCATTGAATATAAAGAGTTTTGCACTGCGATTTTACATGCTTATAATATCCATCATTGACTAAATGGGGTCATGATATTTTGAAAATTTGTATTGTGTCCTAAAAAGGTTCCAACTAGTATCCTCAAAAAATTCTAGCCAGAAATCTCTCATTCTCTGTTTTCCGTTAAGCCGAGAGTTGTCGTACTTATTGGTAGGAAAACCATGAGTGCAAGAGATAAGAGTTGGCCTAAGTACCGATCAAAAAATGCTGAGCACCCGACTCATGTGTTGATTCGCATGCCTCTCTGTTAGGTTTGGAACTTCATAGTAGGATGTGTAAAACACATTTTAGTCGGTTAGGGTTTCTCAACTAGAGTCGTTCTAATATATGTCTGGAATATACAAGTGGAGTTGGCTTGTAACCTCCAAGCTTGGACCTTTTTTCTTTCGGAACTGGAGGTACGTTAAACCTCTAGCATCTGCATCAAAATGATGCACACAACCTTGTATGTTATATTATTCAATAGAGTCTTACAAAGAAAATACAATTATCAGCCCTGAGACACCTCACTGGCGACAGCTTCCACAACACCTACAAAATTAATGAAGATGGTGGCTATGTCGAGGCGTGCTTGAACATAGAGGGAGGTTCTTGTGACATTGGTATTTTGTGTGTGTGAACCTCTCCCACGAAGAAGCACAATTGCTACAATATCTGAACTTTTGTGTTTGTGGACGTTGTACATTCTCCCTTGCTCCTGCAATTTACTTTTCAACAATTTTCTATTTGTAGAATTTCATGTTAGGGTGCTTGTACGCAGCTTGTATAGTGAAATTGTTAAACTTTAATTAAGAATACATTCTCGTGTTAACCCTTGTAGACAATAGACTTGATCCTTCAAGTGGTATAATTGCAACTTATCTTTTTTGCTTGGCTTTCCTCCTAAGGAGAAGTTATCTTGTCTAGTGAAGGGTACCACCATGAAGGACTCTGCTTTGATGGTTGAAATTAAACTAGTTGGAAAACATAAGATAATATTAAATAATATTGCTTTTAGCCCTCGATGTTTGAATGTTATTGTAAATGGGATACGATAAGGATCCCATCAAGCCTACCACCATGGAGCTGAAGGATGTTCACTTCAGCCTCAACCTCGCGATCTCCTATTCAATGCTTTGTGTTCCGAGTAGTTCACTCAAATCAGTCGCATCAATGATGCCACATCCATTTAGTGCACTTTTCAAAAGATTCATTGATGCACTTCTTACATCTAGGAATTAATCCAAGATTGCCATAATGATGGGGCAACTCAAGAAGTTTGTGATGATGGATGATGAGTTTCTTATAGAGATATGTACTCAAGGATGAGTCTTATCACCAATTATAATTGTGAGTCTTGGAAGCACTAAAATGACCAACCATTTCAACTTCAAGAAACTCCTTCCTATTGTCGAATCCATGCATGACATTGTGTGCACTTTTCTCCAATGAACGCCAACCACAAGAACCGCAAGTTGACTATGGTTGTGAGAAGAGTTACACTCTTGAGATGGGATTCCCACTCCTTCCTGTTGTCGAATCCATGCATGACATTGTGTGCACTTTTCTCCAATGAACGCCAACCACAAGGACCGCAAGTTGACTATGGTTGTGAGAAGAGTTACACTCTTGAGATGGGATTCAGGACATGCGCCCCTTCCTCACACCCAAAGAGCTATGTCATGTTGAACACCACACATGTTGCCCCAAATATATCAAGGAAGGACGATTATGATACCCACAAGTACTTTAAGAGGTAATGCATGTTCCAAATGCGAAAATGATGAGTGTCGTACATTGGGGGATACTACCTAAGCCGTTTATTATCCCAAGTTATATATGTCACGTATATAACCTTTTATGCACTTTTAGTAGCTACTTTACTACGACACAAGGTATTAATGTTTTAGGTAACTTATACTTATAAAACTGGTGTGTTTTATTGGGGCACCGAGTGGAATGAAATGACATGGTTAAATTTCACTATAATGGGTTGGCTTTGTTCCTATGTTTGGTTAGAGGCCAAGAGATGGAATGTAATGGGTTGGTAGAAGTTACTACATCTTTTGCTAACTATTTGAATGTTCCTAAAAAGAGATTTAAAGTTTATGTTGAACCTCCTAAAAATTCTCCATATGTTGCTAAAGTTGAGAAGCAGGTTAATCAGGTATCATATGTCATAATCGAAGAAATATGTGGAAACTCCTCCATATCCAAGCAGAGTGAAGGAAAATTTACTCACCACTGTTGCAAACAAGAGTGCTAGAAGATGTCATGAACCATATGAATAAATTGATATGAAGCATCAAATTTAGGCCACTAAGGAATTCAATGAAGAAACTCATTGTGATGTCTATTTATGTGAAGATTCCCCTAAAGTAATTCAAGGTAATACCACTAAATTTGGTAAACCCATTATATCATGTGCTATTGGAACTTCATGCCATCACGGTCTTTGTGATATTGGAGAAAGTATAAGTGTTATACCATATTCTCTATATCTTAAAATTAAGCCTGACATTGATCCCATACACATGGAAGAGATATGTATAACTATTCAACTTGCTAATAAAGATTATATTTGTCCTCTAGGTATGGTTAGAGATGTTCAAGTATTAGTAGAAAAGATTAAATACCCCGCTGATTTTATTGTACTTGGTTGCTCCCAAGATCAATCTTGAGGAAGTCGTTTATTGGTGCTGACTCGGTTGACTGACGATTAGCGGTTAATAAGCAAATCGGCTGATTAATCGGCCGATAAATGAGTTAATTGGAAGATAAATGAGTTGATCAGATAATTGGTGACCCACCGAGTAGCGATTAATCGGCCGATTAATCGCTGAATCGACCGATTTTTTCAATCCAAGATGCATTTTGTCCTATTATATTTGGTAGACCTTTCTTACATACTGTGGGTGCTGAAATTAGTTTACCAAAATAGAGATTATTCATTACATGTGTTGGTGAAAGATTATAATTTAAATTTTCAAAGTTTACTGATAAGCATTTAGAAAAAGAAAAAATCTAAAAAGATATAGTGGAAACTTTTGCTTTTGTGGAGGTCACTTCATCGGACGCGGAGGAATGATATGTACTTAATCAACAGGAGCCATTTAGTAATGAAGAAAGAGAAGCATTAGAATAAATATTTTCTCAACAACCACCACAATTACAATTGCATATTCCATGAGATAATCTAGGAGAATTACCACCACCAAAAGGGGATCCTAGCTTTGAATTGAAACCTTTGCCTGAAGATATGAAATAAACATTCCTTGATGAGTAGAAAATATATCCTGTAATTATTAGCGCTAACCTTTTAGGTATTGCGTGCTCATAGGCCAGCTATTGGCTATTCACTTGATGATTTGAAAGGTATAAGTCCCGCTTTATGCATGCATACGATTAACTTGGAACAAGATGCAAAGCCCGTTGTTGATTACCAACGTCGTCTTCATCCAAAAATGAAAGAAGTGGTAAGGAAAGAGGTAATTAAACTCATTGAAGCAAGTATTATTTATCATATAGATGATAGTAAATGGGTAGGTCCAGTTCATTGTGTACCTAAAAAAGGTGGAATCTTTGTGGTTCCAAATGATGAAAATGAACTTGTAGCTCAGCTTACTGTTACTGGTTATAGAATGTGCATTGATTTTATAAAGCTTAATAAAGCTACTCGTAAAGATCATTATTATCATTTGCCGTTCATTGATCAAATGCTAGAAATATTATCTAAACATTCACATTTTTGCTATCTAGATGGTTATTCTGGTTTCTTTCAAATTCCAATGCACAAAGATGATCAAGTAAAGACTACTTTTACTTGTGAACAACTTGCGAACATTAATGTATCAAATGCAAGAACAACTTCTCCATGGTTTGCTGAGTATGCTAATTTTATTGATGGGAAAGTTATACCACCTCATTTTAGTTATCAACAAAGAAAGAAATTCTTCTATGATCTTAGACAATATTTCTTGGATGATCCAATTCTTTATAAGAAGAGCATATATGATATTATTAGACGTTGTTTACCTGAGTTTGAACAACAAAACATTATAAAAGATTGTCATGATAGTCCTTATGAAGGACATCACGCATGAGACCGCACAACTGCAAAGGTATTACAATTTGGTTTTTATTGGCCTACTTTATTTAACGATTGTGCTACCTATGTTAAAGCTTTTAATAAATGTCAACGAATGGGAAACATTGGTAAGACAAATCAAATGCCTATGAATTATTCACTGCCTCTTGATCCATTTGATGTATATAAGGATTTGACTTTATGAGACTATTCTCGGCCTCAACAACAAAGTATACTCATATTTTGGTTGCATTAGACTATGTTACAAAGTGGGTGGAGGTAATTCCCACATAGAGTGCTGACTATGCTACAACAATGAAAATGCTTAAGGACATCATCTTTCCCAGGTTTGGAGTACCTAGATTTTTAATTACTGATGGTGCTTCTCATTTTATACATGGAGTCTTTAGGAAAACTTTAGCTAAATATTGTGTTAATCATAGAGTAGTATCTCCATATCACCCACAAACTAGTGTTCAAGTTGAACTAAGTAATAGGGAAATAAAACTCATATTAGAAAAGATACATAATAGAGCTAGATCCGATTTGCCAACTAAATCAATGATGCTATATGGGCTTATAGAACTGCTTATAAAAATCCTATGGGTATGTCTTTATAGAATAGTCTATGGAAAAGCATGTCACGTCCCTATAGAACTAGAACATAAAGCTAGATGGGTTCTTAAACAACTCAACTTTGATTTTAAAACTGCGGGAGAGAAAATAATCCTAGACTTAAACTTACTAGATGAATGGAGAAATGAAGCTTATGAAAGTGCTAGATTATTTAAAGAAAAAGCTAAAATTTGGCATGAAAAAAGATAAAGAGGAAGGAATTCAAAATAGAAGACCAAGTATTATTGATCAACTCTAGTTTCAAGTTCTCTGTAGGAAAACTATCATCGAAGTGGCAAGGTCCATTAGTTGTGCAGGAGGTTTATCATTCTGGAGCCATCCGTCTTCATGGAGATCACAAAGGTAAACCTCATGTTGTTAATAGAGAATGTCTTAAGCATTATATTGCAGGTGAAAAGTTCATTGGTAAGGTGGAGGGAGTTAAATCTCTAGAGTCCAGAAGCTATAATTGCAAAGAATTATCCCCCGCGTACATCGAAACCAATAAAAGTTGAGATCGGGTACGTAGCGATATCAAAATCTCTTCATATTTTAGGATAGTTATTATTTTGGAAATAAGAGCGTATTGATGGCGTGTATTCATCGTATCCGGACACACTGTTGGGGAACCCCAAGAGGAAGGTGTGATGAGCACAAAAGCAAGTTTTCCCTCAGTACGAAACCAAGGTTTAATCAACCAGTAGGAGAAAGGCGTGACTTCTGAACGTGTTGCTGACTGACTAGTGGCAGGGCGTACTGCCGGTGTCAGCAACAACATGGAACCTGCACACAACACAACCAAAGTACTTTTCCCAACTTACAGTAATGTTGTCAATCTCACCGGTTTGCTAAACACAAAGGATTAGACGTATCGAATGGAAGGAGATGTTTGCAGAAAGTAAACAGAACAAGATTGCAGTTGGATTTATCAGTAAAATACGAAGGACCGGGGTCCACAGTTCACTAGAGGTGTGTCTCCATAAAGAAATAACATGTTGGGTAAACAAATTACAACTGGGCAATTGACAAAATATCGACCATACATGACAAGATGATTACTATAATATTTGTTATTGGGCATTACAACATAATACATAGACCGTAATCCAACTGCGTCTATGACTAATAATCCACCTTCAGGTTAGCGTCCGCACCCCTTCCAATATAAAGTTGCAAGCAATAGACTATCGCATTAAGCAATGTATGTAAAGTAAACAATAGAATTACCCTTGGATAAAACATTTTTGTTTTCTCCCTAGTAGCAACAACACATCTACAACCTTAGAAGTTATAAAGTCACTCTCCCAGGAAACTAGAGGCATGAACCTACTATCGAGCATAAATACCCCCTCTTGGAGTCATAAGTGTCCACTTGGCCAGAGTTTCTACTAGCAACGGAGAGCATGCAAGATCACAAATAACATATGGCATGAATATATAATCAATCTCAACATATTCAACATTCATCGGATCCCAGAAAACCAAACATAGAGGATTACATAACGATGATCTTGATCATGTAGGGCAGCTCACAAGATCGATACATGAAGCACAAAGTGGAGAAGAAAACCATCTAGCTACTCCTATGGACCCATAGTCCAGGGATGAACTACTCACACATCACTTCGGAGGCGGTCATGGCGATGCAGATGCCTCCAGCGATGATTTCCCCCTCCGGCAGGGTGCCGAGAAGAGCTTCAGAACCCCCCGAGATGGGTTCGGCGATGGTGGTCGCGACGGAACTTTTCGTGGATGGAGGCTCGGGTATCCAGGGTTTCCCCGAGAAGATGTATAAATAGGTGGAGGATTTAGGTCGGTGGGGTGCCTAGTGGGCCCAAACCTACCCTAGGCGTGGGCCAGGTCCAGGCCGCGCCTCTCCATCCCCCCTCCGGACTTCGTCTTCGTTTCGATAAAATATTGACTTTGGATTTTGCTTCGTCCAATTCCGAGAATATTTCCTGTACAACTTTCCTGAAATAAAAAAATAGCAGAAAACTGGAAACTGGCACTGTGGCATCTTGTTAATAGGTTAGTACCGGAAATCATGTAAAAGTGCAACGAAGTGTAAAAAAACATATATGAATTGGTGTAAAACAAGCATGGAGCATCAAAAGTTATAGATACGTTTGAGACGTATCAGCATCCCCAAGATTAACTCCTGCTCATCCTCGATTAGGTAAGTGATAACAAAATAATTTTTGAGGTGACATGAAGCGAACACAATCTTGAGCTGGGATCTAAGTACTCTAACATAGGCATGTGCAGTTACCCAGCATACCACTTCATGGTGTAGTATGCAAGTCATTGGCATAACACAAGTGAAATACCATTCCACTCATATTACATCCCTCAGAGTGGTACAAAATAAACATATGCGAGTCCAAGGCATGTCTATAGAAGGATACACGGACTGTTTACAGAAGATCACATAGCCTCCTACTTTACAGTGAGGTAAAACTTCAAATAAAGCTTCAAAAGAACGACTCGTAGACTAACTTATTGCTATCTCTATCTTAAGAGCTACTTGGCTTGCTATAGATCTCTAGCTACTTAGGTGCTAGGATTAGAGAAATGGTTCCCTTCTATTACTAATCTAGGTTTCCACTCTAGCTGATGCAGAAGCTGACTCCCTTGACTTCCTTGATTGGATTCTCCATCTTGTTGCACTTAACTCCTTTGTCTTCGAGTTCCACGGTAGTTTCTCCTTCGGTGACTTTGATCTAAGAAGGGGGCTCAAATGGGAGGAAATGAGTACAAGCGTACTCATAAAGTTCATTATAGGAACTAGGTGTATCATGCACTAGCTACAACCACAGACCAGAGAGGCATAGACGAATGCAAGTTTTTGTAATCATTTCTTCAAAAGGTTTATTTTATTTTGAAAACTATGCCCGTCAGTCTTCACGGGTTAACCAGAACTTCATGGAGTTCCTTTCCTGCCGCGTTCGTAGTTCCCTTCCCAGAATAGGGAGTGACAAGCCACAATTTGATACACTCTGCGAGAGGTGCGTTACTTTTCACATAAGAGAACTTATCCTTGTTGCCAAGCGGGTGATATCTTTCCCGTCCACACTTCCTTGGTGTGAGGCCAGGTGTAAGAACAAATCCAACCACTGCCTTCTCTACGACCCCGCATACCCACCCTTTTGTATGTCTGTCTTGTCCTGTATCTATAGGTAGACCGACCTAAGCATTTGTTCTCCCCTTAACCATTAAGCTAGACCGATCCGAACAATTTACATGTCCTGTCTTGTACACTATAGATAGACCGACCCAGACAACCCTTACAATCCCTCATAGGCCTTTAACAAGTCTGCCCTCTCCTTTATCTATTGGTAGACCATTCCGGACCAAAGTCCTCAACTTTACCAAATAGATAGACCGATCCAGGCAACCCTCACTACAAGAAAAGTTCTGATAGACAACGTCTCAAAATCGTCCGCTAAGGGGTATTTTTCGTCGCCTATGTGCCTAACCCGACGATATGGGTTCTGTTGTCGAAACTGCGTCAGGCAAAGTCCTACGACGATTTTTTCGGTCCGTCGCGCTTGGGCGCCCTTCCGCCACGGAAAATCGGACCGTTGCGAAGTGTTTCGGGAGCCCGTTGATCGCTCGACGTCATGCAAGCCGACACGTGGCGTACGCCGTTAACCGGCGGCTAACGGCGTTAACCGCTGAAACCCCGTGGTAGATGGTAGGCCCACACGAGGCCTGCCACATCTTAAGCGGGCCGGGCCAGCTGACTTAGTTTGACCGGTCAACTATATAACTGGGCTGGTCCATTAGTTACGTGGGCCGGGCCTAACCTCTAAGGTTGACTGGTCAAAAGATTAATGGGCCGGCCCACTAAGCATGTGGGCCGGGCCGAATGCACTCGTTTGACCGGTCAACATGCAAAAGGGTCGGCCCACAAAACATGTGGGACCCACTTTCATGTTATCGGGCCGGCCCATTTACCATGTGGGGTCCACCTTAAAGCAAGTGGGCCGGCCCAAGAAGTTATTGGGCCGGCCCAATTAGCATGTGGGTCCCACTTTCCTGCTATCGGACCGGCCCATTTAGTATGTGGGGTCCACATTAGATCAAATGGGCCGGCCCACCAAGCCAGTGGGCCAGGCCAAAAGCACAGGTGGGTCCCACTTTCCTCTTAATGGGCCGGCCCATTTAGTATGTGGGGTCCACCATATAGCAAGTGGGCCGGCCCAACAAGATAGTGGGCCGGGCCAAAAACACGAGTGGGTCCCACTTTCCGGTTAAAGGGCCGACCCATTTAGTATGTGGGGTCCACCATATAGCATGTGGGCCGGCCCAACACGCTAGTGGGCCGGGCCAAAAACACAAGTGGGTCCCTCTTTCCTCTTAAAGGGCCGGCCCATTTAGTATGTGGGGTCCACCATATAGCAAGTGGGCCGGCCCAACACGCTAGTGGGCCGGGCCAAAAACGCAGGTGGGTCCCACTTTCCTCTTAAAGGGCCGGCCCATTTAGTATGTGGGGTCCACCTTGTAGCAAGTGAGCCGGCCCAACAAGACAGTGGGCCGGGCCAAAAGCACAGGTGGGTCCCACTTTCCTGTTAACGGGCCGGCCCAGTAAGTAAGTGAGCCGGCCCAAAATGAAAGTGGGTCCCACACTACTGTTAATGGGCCGGCCCAATATGTTATAGGGCCCTGGTTGTTTGACTAGTCAACTTGCATTAAATTTCATGAGCCTAAAATCTGATATCAATGATACACACAATTACATACATAAATAAAATAAATAGGAAAATTACAAGGCAATTAATGTGCCCAAATAAAAAAAATTACATAGAATCATTGAGGACTTCTATTAGCATCATCAATAACACGTTGACATTTGGCAATCGCCTTGATTGAATCTTGTGTACTCGTTGGTCAACATATCGCCTACGTGACCTTAAATCAGCAATACCATGTCTTTTATAAAGTACGGCCTTGAGATGTTCATTGTTTGATGAAAAGAATGGTCTAGGTTGACGGCTATGAGAGGATGCATCGAACAAAGATCGTAACTTTTTGTGGGCCTCTCTTCTAATGAAGATTGCTTCATCGGAACTCGCATTCGATAATAATGCAAAAAGAGTTAAACGATGAACTATGCAAACATGTATTAAGCATTGTCGATATGAGATAGTCACAAGTACTAAGCGCGGACTTACATTATATCGTTGCATAGGCTCACGCCGAACCTTTTTTGCGCTCTATCTTCTACTAAGGACTTCTTCATTACAACTCGCATTCTAGTAATATGGCAAACATAGTTACAACATTGAACTATTCAAACATTTATTATGCAATGTAGATATAAGATAATAACAAGTTGCATAAATAAGACAATGTATGGAACTTGTACTAAGCAGACTTACATCATAATGTTGCACAAGGTCGCTTTGGCGACTATCTTCTAATGATGACTGCTTCACTAAAACCGCATTCCGGTAATATTGCAAAAATAGTTACAACAATTAACTATTCAAACATGTATTACGCGAGTGTAGAGATCGGATAACGAAGCATGTAGCAGTAACATACCGGCTCGCTGCAGGTCCTTCTCTTGCGTGCACTAGTCATGGTCGACATGCCCGTCATTTTAGGTTCAGCCACAAGTGAAATGCTAATCCTCCTGCTCCATTGTCCTTAATCCGTGTTTAGATATCACATTTAAGACCAAGTCAGCTCGGTTTCAAATAAAAAAAAACTTGAGCTGCCAAATGAATAAGCCAATATTTACCGGATATCGATTAAAACCAACTAGATGTTGCTTTGCATGAGATACGAATTTCGGACATTCGGATTTAGAGTAGGGTAATGCCAAGGTTTTCCACATAAAGTAAACCGGCATTAAGAATGACCAAATGTCGAGTTCAAATCACCTTCGCAGCTTGCTCCAAGACAAGCATATCAAATAGGCGTAAACATAGTAAAGCATGGATGGCATTGCTATGGCAGGGTTCCAAGTGTTTATCTCTTGCATAAGGAACAATGCATATAGGTTATAGATAATAACGGAAGTAAACTACCAAAGTTACCAACCAAGAACTCAGATTCCAACCTTTCCTAGCGTCCCCGCTAATGTTGGATATTCTAATAAGTGGTTCGCATGATCAATCCCTAGGAAAAATAACATTGACAAGTTAGTCTACGATAATACAAAGACGAGACATGCACGCAGCAATAACTATACAAGCCGTGCGACAGAGCATTCATGGAAAAAAATAGCTATAAGCTAAAGACGAGGTATAAGAGCAAGCGGATTGGAAACGCACATAGCATGATTATAAAAGCAATGAAAAGAATAGCAGTACACGAGAAAACAGACTAGCGGCTAGCGGTGAGCTAATAACGTGGTATAAGAACAACCAGATTGGAAATGCCCATAGCATGACTATAAAAGAAATAGCATGCGAGTACAAAAACAAGTTGGCAGCAAATGAATGGGTCCCCTATAAATATGTGGATGCACACGAGTGTCGATAGAATGAACAGGATGGTAGCGAACGGATAATGCTTTGGTACTGTACAATATTTAAACGAACTTCATGCGAAGTAACACATCAAGAAATTTAATGGCATATGAGATCTGCAAATAACTACACAAAACATGGCTAAAGAAACACCGCGATCTAACGGGCCGGCGTACTAACCAAGCTGCGGCGGGGTGGACGGGGGCGGCAACTTGCATTCCAGCAGCGGCGAACGCGGGAGACGATGAGTCGACCCTGTTTCGAGAGAAGCGGGCGTTAGTGAAGCAGATCTAGTTGGCCGGCAAGGGATTCGGTGAAGTTGATACAGCCGGCTGCGCCGAGGTAGTCGGTGGAATAGATCGGCTTCGTGGAGGGGGGGCGCGGTGAAGTAGACACGGTTCCGTTGGAGAGGATCCGGTGCGTCGACGAGGAAAGGCGTTGATTTCTACGCCGTGGATGAGGTCGGCGGTGAAGCAGATCCGTCGGTGGCAAGGTCGGCGGTGAAGCGGATCCGTCGGTGGCGAGGTCGGCGGTGAAGCAGCATCCGTCGGTGGCGAGGGCGGCGGGGGAGTGGATCAGGTGGGTGGACAGCCAACACGATCAAGGCTACGTTGTGGAGGAGTATGCCGGCGGCGAAGCAGATCTAGTACTGTAGAGAGTCAGAGCTTTGGCGTGTGAGAGTATTTTTGAGCTAATGGGGCGAATGGTTGGTGGGTGGGTGTGC